>NC_081369.1:29840311-30156561 GCF_030684315.1 Stegostoma tigrinum
ATAGCAACTTTGGCAGCAGTGTTTCCATATCTTCTCATCGCTGTTATAATCATGGCTATACTTTTTGTAATCATTTTCAGGTTAGTTCAATATTTGTTAAATATTTTTAACGTGCCCAATAACGTAGCATCAAAAGCATTGGGCTATCAATTTGCTACCTTGGCATAAATTCAATTCTATTTCTTTTATGTAGGATTTGGGGTTTTTACTGCAGGCTGAATTCAATCCTATGTTAGAATTTCTAACATACGGTCTTGATATGGGAAGCTTCATAAAATCATAAAATATACCTCATTGAGAACAACTTCTTAAAATGTTCTAGATGGTAAATTTGAAATTCAAGATCTTTTGGGAAGATGTAAGTGAGGCTATATATGATTAAACACTGATGAAATTTAAAGCTGCAAATTGTGGGATTACACAGATAGCCCCTCAATACTTGAGAAGAAAGGGAAATATTTTACGCTGTAGCTTGGAAAATCTACTCTACAAAGTACCTCAACATGAAATATTAACTCATCTTTTCTCCTTTCAGAAATAAGTAGTCTTGCTTGCTACATGTTTGTAGGGTTTTTATATCACTATTGTATCACTTTTCATATTACTGCTGACTCCATTTGAGAACCTCGATTTAATTCTTAAATTTTTGGTCTTGCAGAAGTTCTGGAGAAACAGAACTTAATTGTACTGCTTTTTAATCAGAGAAAGCTACATATGAAGTATTTTCATATAAGCTCATTATGAAGAACTAGATATTAACCTTAGCTCGGTTGTAACATCTTCACACCTGAATAATAAGGACACCAAAGGCTCGTTATGTGTTTGAGGTTGGCATCCTAATGCAATATTGAGGGGGGGGGGGCGGGCATTGTCAACAGTGCCCCCTTTCAGATGAACCATTTAAACTAAGTCCATTCTGCCCTGTCAGGGGGACCGAGAATATTCCTTAATACTATTCACACAAAACACATGAGAGTCCACTGAGTGCCTTGCTCATCAGTACTAACATCAAACTATCTAGTCATTACATCATTGATCTGATCTGAGCTCATGGAAACATACAGCAGTTTGTCTTGTCTGGATTCTGAATGCTGGGCTTGGATGTACAGAGCCATAAGGGAACATGTCAGTGAACTCATTGCTGCACAGTTCTCCCACTTGATCACTTGACAAGCTGAGGGAGTATCCAGTCAAAAGGGAATGGAAGTAATTGTACAAATGTTTCTAAAGGCAATAGTGTAGTTATCCCACCAAATCACATCAACATAAGCTTTTAGGAGGTGCTATTCAGCACAATGGACAAGGTCATGAATGAAGAACTGTCTCCTGATTCAGACATATAATCTCGGAAAAGCAAATTGATATTTTACGAAAGGTTAAAAAATATAAACAGGATATGAAAAGTAAGAATTGGAAAATGACCCTCTATATAAATAACCTCCTATGGTCAGTGCTGGTTATTTGTTAAAATGAAGATGATTTATCTCAAAAACACATTAAAGTAAGCTCTCAACAACATTGACACATTTCCAACTTACTGACATTACTAGGTATCCTGCATGGATTTAAATAATGTTTGATACTTTAAATAACATTAATACACAAAATGATTGGATGATATGCTGCATATAAAAGAAGGCCTAAAGTGTACCTCTCAGCAAATCACATGAAACAGGACAAATGTGTGTAAAACTGATTTATCAAATATCAACTCATCTAATCAGGACCAACACTTAAGTCCAACCCCCACTGTACCCCTGTTGGATTTCAAGGAAGTATCTGTTGTATTTTAGAGATAAGTCTTTTAATTAAATCTAAAATTGGGAAATTGCATTTAAGAGGAAAGGTTTCAGGTTGAGAAGCCTTTTGATGTAAGAATTCTAATTACAATCTGAATGAAAGGAAAAAGACAAGTTAAACTGAATATTAATGATTATGCTGTTGATAAAACAGCATTTCACCATTACGTACTTGGCCCCTCAGATTCCCACTTCTTTATTTCCAAACATTCGCAGCCCTCAACTTTCAACGCTATGGCTGAGAGACATGAAAACATTGGAATTTCTTTGTGGGATATTTATCATCTACCGATTAATGTATTTACATCAAGTTTCTTCAAATTTTGTCTGTATTATTTAACACATTTAAAATAAGTCAATGCACTAAACTCGGCAGTGCTGGTATCCATGAAGTTGCAATATGATGCCATTTTGTAGTGGTATCAATTTTTAAACTCTAATTGTCAAGGTAGGACATTTCATTTTTGAGCTGTGTTTTTACATGCTCAAGAAAGAAAATAACCATGTCACTGGATATTATGATCAGATGCATAAGCGATAGTTTACAACAAACAGTTGAGGGTGGAGTTCATTAATTATCTCCCAAATAGTAGGTCTTAGTGAAGTTTTTTTTCCTTTCTTCTAAAGTACATACATTATAAGACACACAGTATGGAAACTGAAAATATGATTTTTGACTCAATTTCAAAGTAAACTGAAGATAAAATTATAGAAACTGACAAAATAGAATGAGGCCTTTTTAGAACGCTGGCTCTTTGAAAGAGCAATTCTGCTTACTCCCACATACTTGATAATAAAGTGTGAAGCTGGACGAACACAGCAGGCCAAGCAGCATCTCAGGAGCACAAAAGCTGACATTTCGGGCCTAGACCCTTCATCAGAGAGGGGGATGGGGTGAGGGTTCTGGAATAAATAGGGAGAGAGGGGGAGGCGGACCGAAGATGGAGAGAAAAGAAGATAGGCGGACAGTAGAGTATAGGTGGGGAGGTAGGGAGGGGATAGGTCAGTCCACGGAAGACGGACAGGTCAAGGCGGTGGGATGAGGTTAGTAGGTAGGAAATGGAGGTGCGGCTCGAGGTGGGAGGAAGGGATGGGTGAGAGGAAGAACAGGTTAGGGAAGCAGAGACAGGCTGGGCTGGTTTTGGGGTGCAGTGGGGGGAGGGGATGAGCTGGGCTGGTTGTGTGGTGCAGTGGGGGGAGGGGACGAACTGGGCTGGTTGTGGGATGCGGTGGGGGAAGGGGAGATTTTGAAGCTGGTGAAGTCCACATTGATTCCATTGGGTTGCAGGGTTCCCAAGCGGAATATGAGTTGCTGTTCCTGCAACCTCCGGGTGGCACCATTGTGGTACTGCAACAGGCCCATGATGGACATGTCGTCTGAGGGATGGGAGGGGGAGTTAAAATGGTTCGCGACTGGGAGGTGCAGTTGTTTATTGCGAACTGAGTGGAGGTGTTCTGCAAAGCGGTCCCCATGCCTCCGCTTGGTTTTCCCAATGTAGAGGAAGCCACACCGGGTACAATAGATACAGTATACCACATTGGCAGATTTGCAGGTGAACCTCTGCTTAATATGGAAAGTCATCTTGGGGCCTGGGATGGGGGTGAGGGAGGAGGTGTGGGGGCAAGTGTAGCACTTCCTGCGGTTGCAGGGAAAGGTGCCGGGTGTGGTGGGGTTGGAGGGCAGTGTGGAGCGAACAAGGGAGTCATGGAGAGAGTGGTCTCTCTGGAAGGCAGACAAGGGTGGATATGGAAAAATGGCTTGGGTGGTGGGGTCGGATTGTAGCTGGCGGAAGTGTTGGAGGAATCCGACCCCACCACCCAAGACATTTTTCCATACCCACCCTTGTCTGCCTTCCGGACAGACCACTCTCTCCATGACTCCCTTGTTCGCTCCACACTGCCCTCCAACCCCACCACACCCGGCACCTTTCCCTGCAACCGCAGGAAGTGCTACACTTGCCCCCACACCTCCTCCCTCACCCCCATCCCAGGCCCCAAGATGACTTTCCATATTAAGCAGAGGTTCACCTGCACATCTGCCAATATGGTATACTGTATCCATTGTACCCGGTGTGGCTTCCTCTACATTGGGGAAACCAAGCGGAGGCTTGGGGAGCACTTTGCAGAACACCTCCGCTCGGTTCGCAATAAACAACTGCACCTCCCAGTCGCGAACCATTTTAACACCCCCTCTCTTTCTTTAGATGACATGTCCATCATGGGCCTCCTGCAGTGCCACAATGATGCCACCCGAAGGCTGCAGGAACAGCAACTCATATTCCGCTTGGAAAACCTGCAGCCCAATGGTATCAATGTGGACTTCACAAGCTTCAAAATCTCCCCTTCCCCCACCGCATCCTACAACCAGCCCCGCTCATCCCCTCCCCCCACTGCATCCCAAAACCAGCCCAGCCTGTCTCCGCCTCCCTAACCTGTTCTTCCTCTCACCCATCCCTTCCTCCCACCTCAAGCTGCACCTCCATTTCCCACCTACTAACCTCATCCCACCCCCTTGACCTGTCCGTCTTCCGTGGACTGACCTATCCCCTCCCTACCTCCCCACCTATACTCTACTCTCCACCTATCTTCTTTTCTCTCCATCTTCGGTCCGCCTCCCCCTCTCTCCCTATTTATTCCAGAATCCTCTCCCCATCCCCCTCTCTGATGAAGGATCTAGGCCCGAAATGTCAGCTTTTGTGCTCCTGAGATGCTGCTTGGCCTGCTGTGTTCATCCAGCTTCACACTTTATTATCTTGGATTCTCCAGCATCTGCAGTTCCCATTATCTCTACTCCCACATGCTTGTCTTTTTTTTGTTCATTTTCCTGCACATAACTCAACTTCACTGTCAAAATCACTGTTAAAATGATTTATGGAATAAGTGGGACTATCTTTTCAGGTATAAATTTCTAGATCCCAACTACATGGTGACAACATTTCTCCTTTCTACCTTTAACCAACTGATTTTAATCCATGACTTCTGGCTTTTGATCTACTCACAAGAGGGAATAATTTTCTTTACCAACTTTGCCAAAACTTCTCATCACCTTGCAAATCTTTGTGCTATCTTTTAGCATTCTTGTCCAATGACACCTGTCCGAATTTTTTAAAACTTTAGCAGGGAACTATAATGACATCCTGGTAAATCTCTTTTGCAACTTTTTGTAAGCATTTATGTCTTTCCTGAGTCCGCAATACTCCAACTGAGGCCTTACCTGCAAACTTCTAAGTACGTAGCATGATCTCTTTGCTTTTACATTCTATTTATACATTTTGTAACCCAACTAACCTACATGGTTTTTATAGCAACTTTATCAACTTGCCTGGTAAAATTTGAGATTTATATACTTAGATACCAAAGCCTCTCTACTTTTCCAACCTTCTACAATTGTGACACTTACAGTATAGTCTCTTTTCATACATGTATGACCAAAGTGCATCACTTCCCATTTCCTTGCATTGAGTTTCATTTCTCATTCTTTCACTTATTTCATCATCCTGTCTTTGTCTTCCTGGGCTGCTGCAATCACTACAACTTTTGAAGTTTTGTGTCTAATTGCAAAACTTTAGATGAGAGAATTTAGTAAACAATTTGTTCATGTTGTGCCAGGCTTGAGCGCACTCCAAGGTTCTTGAGAAACCCTGACAATGAACATGCTGAACCAAAGAAATAATAATTACTTCAGAAATTTAGAATGAGTATTGGAGAACATGTTATTGCATGTCAACCAAACCATGTACAAGTTGAAAAGCTTTGTGTTAGAATGAGATTGCACTGTTTTAAGTTCTGTGTGCAGCCTTTTGAAGAAAATAGTACCATAATGATCATATACATGACAATGCATATCTAATTAAAGGACTCAGAATAAAACAAAGGGTTTTTAATCTTTAAATTATGTTATTGGTTGATTCACCACACATAGCTCTGAGGAGAGTAAGAATATGCGAAACCCTGTTTGCTTGTGGATGAGTATATGGTATGATATTAGATGCAATCATTCACTAGATATTCAATGTTCATCACAGTGAGCTCTTCAGCTTTTTAAACATCTATCATTATAAGCTTTGCAGCCATACTTTGAAATTTTCATCACTAGAACTATTTGTATCAATTTCCAGCATCTATTTCCATTGACAGAAGCCTCAAAACAGATTGATCCATTCTTTTGGTCCTTATTGTGGGAAGTAATGAAGGAAGGGAAAATCATTTAAAGTCAGATACAGAATCCGAAAAAAAACCCTAAATGCTTTTTCCATGCAGACTTTTTCAAAAAGGCATCAGAGAATTGAAGAGAATAGAAAATGTTAGCAGATCTCCGTGGTTCTCTCACATTACCGCAAGTATTCAAGGAATAAGCACAATTCATGCCTACAATAAAACAGATGATTTTATTGAAAAGTAAGTGAAGCTCTTTATATCCTTTGCTTATCAAAGTGATCAATTTTCTCCAATCATTAAACTGTTTTCAATCTTAAATTGTTATCAAAAATAGTGTTCTTTCATATTTTACAGATTTAAAGACTTAAGTGACAAAAATTCTAGTCATTTTTTACTATTTAATTGTTCCATGCGATGGCTCGCTTTGAGAATTGATATTCTCACCGCTATCATGACTTTGACTGTGGCTCTGTTTGTCATCCTGAGTCCTGACTCAATTCCTGCGTCAAATAAGGGACTTGCTTTGTCATATGCTATTCAGGTGAGGACACGTATTTTTTCTTCTTTTTTGCTCCATTTGATTATTCTAATTGATCTTCTGAAATACCGTATAATTGCTTCTGAAATAACATGCTCAATAGAATTCAGAAAAATATCAACCTCAGTGTTTTTTAGCTTTTCCTATTCAGTGAAAAGGATTCTTCAGTCAGCAAAAAAAGATTGGAATGAAAGGCACTAATGACAAGAATTTAAACGTACTGGACTATACTATAAAGAGTTCACATTCAATAGAATTCTGGGAGAAGTAATGTGTGCAGCATTTCAACCTTATTCATAAAGGGAGGTGAGGGGGTGGAGAAGGAGAGTAGGCGAGCTAACTTTTTAAATTTATAATTGACATGTTGCAGCCAAATGAGAAAAAAACGTTCAAGAAGAAAGAACAAAAGACTTGTTGATGAATTTCTTTTCAGATAAAATAATCCTGTGATGCTAGGATTCTTCAATGGAGCTATATTATTTCACTTCATCAATTAGTAACATTAAAAATCTTTTTCGCATTTTATGTTTCAACTTCTTGGACGGACATTATTGCACCTTAACAATGTACCAAATTTTGTATTAAGTGGAGAGAAAAAGGGCACTAGCTGCTGCTCTTGAAAACAAAGGTTTAATCTGTGGATTTTGCAGCTTTATTTCCCTACGTTATAAATATATCTATGCTTCTGCAGTATTTTACTAAGTGCAAAGTGTTCCTGAAATATAATCACTATTGAAATATATGGAACATCCTGAGCTTATGAGATACAATATCGATCCAAGGTGTCTCTTTTTTTCCTTTATCTGATATCTTACTCATTGGATGCTTTCAGAACAAAAGTATCTTTTGAAAATACATTGTGCATCAAATTGCTCACGTTATCTTGCAATTAGAAAATGTTGTATCTGATATCTAAAGTTTTGTTTTTAATTTACAGAATGAGGTTGTGAAAGTTAGCATTAATAAAATAATTCTTCCTTCGTCAGATTTCCAGAAAAATAGCAAAGCAGCAGCCTCACGGCAGTTTTCTCATTCAGTTACAAAATGCTCCTGTGTGTGTCACTTTGTAAAGTCAATGCGAGCTTAGCATTAACATCAATTATTACGGTTTCTTTGTTCATTTAGAACTAAAGAAATTGTGTCTTTACAAATGTGGACACAGGCAGGATAAGTATTCTATCACCAAGGTGTGAAATTTAATTAATCATACTGTTTGGTTCAAACAGTACATTACTTTTTAATATGTAAACTGGACAATCACCAATGAAAAGGCCTCATTTTAAATAGTGTCATGTCTAGTATAATAATAAAGATACATTTTTCATGTTGATTGACACGTAATCCCTTGCATCTATCAAATGATTTAATCTTGAGAGGTTCATAGAATCTCTACAGTGTGGAAACAGGCCCAACAAGCCCACATTGCCCCTCTGAACAGCATTCCACCCAGACCCATTCCCCTGATTTCCCCATGTCTAATCCACCTAACCTGAACATCCGTGGGCACTACAGGCAATTTAGCATGGCCAATCCACCTATGCTGCACATCTTTGGACTGCGGGAGGAAACTGGGTCACCCAGAGGAAACCCACACAGACACAGGGAGTGTGTGCAAACTCCACATAGACAGTTGGCCAAGGCTGGCATTGAACCTGGGTCCCTGGTGCTGTGAGGCAGCAGTGCGAACCACTGTGCCATCACCCCACCCCAGTTCCTGGTTGTATAAGTTAATTATTAAAACAATTGGCAAGGATAACAAAATATCCCCATAAAACAGCAAAATCAATCTTCAGAAGAAATTTCATCATCATTTGAAGTATTAAACATTGCAGTTTTGAATGTTCTGGGTGATGGCACTGGTTGCATCAGGAGGTGGCAAATAAGGGGTGCAAGCGCATCCATGATGGAGCTTGCCAATGCTTTGCAGAAGAGAGAAGACATCACTCAGAAGGATCAGCAGCTTTCCAAGTTCAAAAATGATGGAACATAAAGCTTAAAAATCAGTACAAGGACCCACAGCTCCTCAAACATGTTGAACATTAAAAAGACTTTTAACTTTTGGCAGGATTGATCCTGGTGATAGATATTAACCATTCCTCTCAAGTATGGGTCCATTGGTTTCTGATCTTCTCATCCTCTACAGCTTGTAGACAAGCTCCTCAAGAAGCTTACTGGGCATCAGATGGAGGTGAATTGTTTACCCACTTTATCTTCCTTTGACTTATTTAAAAGTTGTGTTTTCAAGATGAAGATATCCAGGAATATTTTCAAATAATTTCCTCAGCTATTTCAGTTGCATTTGGCTAACATTTGAGATCAAATGGTCTTTTGTCATAACTGAGAAAATTAGAAATGTAACAGATTTTAAATAAGTGAAATGGAGAAAATGGAAAGAGATTAAAAGGGAAGGCCTGTAGCGACAGGCACAGGACAGGAATAGCAATGGGACAAGTCAAACACCAAAAGATGTGTCTCGGGGCACAGAATAATGAACAGCAAATCAAGGGAAAAACAAGAATAAAATTGAAACCTGTGATTGAAAGGAAACAAAATTGTGGTAGAGATTATGGTTTAACACTGTTGAAAAGTATTGGATCTGAAAAGTTATGAGGTGCCTAGTCAAAAGGTGAGATGCTGTTCTTCAATTACTCTTCATTAGCCATCAATTATTATCAAAAGACATATTCAAAAATGCACAGTATCAAACATGAAATATTCATTGCTTATAGCTGACAGGATTACTCCAAATCTGCATAAGAATGGGAACTGAAACAGAAGCCAGATTTATATCAGTAGAACGAATAATGGAATATATAAAGGTGAGCACATAAAGACACAAACATTTTGGACCTAAATTCACTGGAGTACATCTGTTTCACTGTTAATTGAAATCATATATTTCTGCTAGATTTGTGTTCCAGAAGCCCCGTGTCATGTTAAAAATGCAACAGTATCCAAGGAATGGCCTAATCAAGGTGCAATCATATTTAAGAACTATCAAATGAAATACAGAGAAAACACTCCAATAGTTTTAAAAGGGTTGTATTTAAATATAGAAGCTAAGGAGAAAATTGGAATTGTTGGAAGAACAGGATCAGGTAAGAGATTAAAAGAAAACTACCCCAATATGACAGTAGAATGCTTTGAAAATGATCTCGCAAAATAAATGCCCTGTTTAGTCAAAATTTATAACAAAAAGCTGTTATATAAGAAACCATAGCATATCATTATATTGCAGCCATAGATTGCCACATGTTTACCAATATTTTCTGTTGTTCATAAAAACAAAGTGTTGGAGATACATAATAGGTCCAGTAGTGTCCAAATAGAGAAAACATAGTTAATGCTCGAGTCCAGTGATCCTCCAAATGAACTGACTCAAACGACTATAATACTAAGCATAAAATATAATAACACTGTTTTCTCTCTAGAAATGCTGCCGATTTCTGTTGTTCTCCTGCACTCTGCTTTTGTTTTAAAATTCTGGCATTTGTGTTTCTTTATGTTCATCTTTCATTACTTCAATGACTCATTTTAATTCTTGAACTGGTTCTGAAACTGCTTCGGTCCTTGCTTGTCTAAAAATATTCTATTGTAAAAGAGAGTTTTAGATATATTGTAGAATTCATATTTCACCATGTGAATGATGTGAATTATACAAAGTTGGATCATATCACATTATTATCCCAACACTCCTGCAGTTTTGCTCTCACTCATCTTTATATGTGTATCCTTATTTACTTTGCAGTGTTATAGATTCTCTATTTTTCTCCAAATACGGTAGCAGTTCCCTTTCTATTTTATAGCTTTTTACAAATGGATTTACACTTAGCAACATACTTTCCATTATCCCTACATTTTAGTGCTGTAATGGAATCCCTTTTCTCCCTAGTTGATTCTGTCTGAATATTTTGAAAACGGAAGCGCATCGCTCCCAGTGTTGGCTTCGCCCACATTTCTGGCTTGTCAAAACTCAGATTCTTACAAATCCAAACTTCTTTTTTTAAAAAGAAAGAGAACCAAACTGAAAATGGCTACAAGTTTATAAATAAATAAAATGCCTTAATGTTGTCAATTTAGTGGAGTGTCCTAAGATAACAGGACAGAAAAGAAACTTATCATCATAAATATATTCTGTATCATAGTATTCAATCTTTACAATATAATTAACATCACCATCAGAGTAGATAATAAAGGTTATCAGAGTGGCATGGCCAAGATATAAGTAAAAGCCCATGGCAAATATTCACAAACCAGTGATTGTGTTTCCAACAATACATATAGCTCCATACATTATTATGACTCTGGCAATGTCTTGCGTTAGATCAAAGCTGCAGAGAGGCTCAAAAGCTGACGTTTCGGGCCTAGACCCTTCATCAGAGATGATGTCTCTGATGAAGGGTCTAGGCCCGAAACGTCAGCTTTTGTGCTCCTGAGATGCTGCTTGGCCTGCTGTGTTCATCCAGCCTCACATTTTATTGTATTGGAGTCTCCAGCATCTGCAGTTCCCATTATCTCTGCAGAGAGGCTCATTTGGTTGATGGGGATAACACAAGAAACTGATCCTTTCCTTTGCATCAATCTGAATATGTGGGAAATCCACCACATTTCTGATAAGGATTTGAAAGGATATTTTCCTGGTCCTGTGCTTCTTATTAGAAGTATTTTTAAGAGGAAATACAGATTAGAAATAAAGTTACAGCATTGCCCAGATTCTGACACCCATATCATTTGTGAGCTCCCAAAGAAGAGCAAGACTGGAGAAGATTTCTAGGTCACATGAAATGATACTGGTTCAAAAGGGTACAGTTTACAAAATGCTAAATAATTTGCCTCTAAAAAAACCCATGGTGTTATTTCATAATAAAGTTGTTATTTCATGTTATTTCATGTAATTTCATAATAGAGCAGGCAACTTTCTCCAGTGTCCTAGCCTATATTTATCTTTCAACCGACATCTTCCAAAGAAAATGATCATGTGGTCATTATTACATAGAGGTTTGGTTATTAATATACTGGCTGCTGCGTTTCCAATGTAATCACAATAACTAAACTTTGAAATAATCTGTAGCACTTTAAGATATTGTAGGCTTGTAAAAGACACTATAATATGAATATTTTTCCTTCCTGAGATCTTGGTTTCTTTTGTATTCATACAGCATTTTTCATGGTGTAAAATATTGCAGAGATTTGTTCTCTGATAAAGTTTAACATGTGGCCATAAAAATGGTATTTGGGCTCATGACTAAAAGAGATACATTTTACAAGTGTGCTAAAGGAACAAGGCAGAGAGACTAAAAGTTTTAAGAAGGGAATTCTAGAGCTTAGGACTTTGGCAGCTGAAGACACGCTGCCAGTTACAGAATGATTAAAATCGAGGATGGTCAAGAGACCAGAATGATGTCTATGCAAATATCTCAGATGATTGTCAGCTAAAAGAAATTTTAGGAAGGAACAAAGGTTTTGAAAGAAAGAAAAATTAAATCATTTTGCCTTTCTGGGAGCCAGGGTTGATGATCTTCACAGGGTGAATGCTCTGAGTTATGAGTTAGGACATGGGTAGAAAAGCTTTGAACGCCCTCAGCTTTACAGAGGATAGAGCACAAAAGGGAGGCTAGGCATGTATTGGTAAAGAAAAGTCCAGACATAACAGATGGATGGCTGAGCTAATTGTAGAAACCAATGCTAAATTTTTAGATGATTTCATGAAGGAGCAACATATAGATAAAAAACAGAAATCTACATTCTTACACTTAGATAACATGCAAATGTCTAAAACATTAACAATCTCTTGCTGTAGGAAAGTCGTCACTGAGTGTTGCATTATTCAGGCTAGTTGAACCGGTCGCTGGGACCATCCTGATTGATAATGTCGATATTTGCACTCTTGGTTTGGAAGACCTGAGAAGTAAACTTTCAGTGATTCCACAGGATCCAGTTCTATTTGTTGGTACAGTAAGGTAGGAACTCTACAAATATCCCTCAATTATTACCAGATGTGGTTGACATGGTACAATATTGTTTTATTTTTAATTTACTGAGTAGTTCCTGTATTAGGATCTTTGCTACTCGCTGCACAGCCTTCGAATGTGCAGAGATTTGTATTTGGGTTTCTACACGTACTACTTACAACCAGATGGGGTGGCAGTGTGCAAGTAAGTCGACTGCAGGATTTTTTTTTTACGTTACATCCCATAGAAAAGTTTGTGATCTGCATTTGGCACTTTCTCATGAGTTACACAACTACACATTTGCTATTTGTGGTGCACATCTGATGGACTACAAGGATTCACGAAGGGGTAGGTGGTTCACCCTTCTCAAGAGAAATTAGGAATGCTCTAAGAGTGCTGGCCAGTGATGCCCCAATCCCATGCAAGAATAATAAAAATACAATGCAATTTAAGAACAAGAAAGTAGAAAATAGTCAACATGCAATCTTAATTCAGTCAACAAAAATCTTTATTTATTATAAAGTCAGTGCACTGCTACTTTTTAGTAGACAATTCACATTAAATGAAAACTGACTCACTGACATCATGATAGGCCATTGGCTTTACTTTCCAAGAGGATTGTTTCCATATCAAAGCTGTGAACACCAAATAAATGTTTTAATCAGCACACCGCTGGAGCAGCTAGGGCTGCTGGCCCAGAGATAATCACAACAGAAACAAAAAAACACTTAGTCAAAGTCATTGTGCTATTTATTTTCTTCTCCCTTTGTCATGGTTCCAGAAGTATGATAACCTTCAGCCATTGTTGTTAATATTCAACTTCACAAATTGGATTGTAATGTCTAATCAGAGAATATTGGCTAAATATGAAATATTGCAGCTTTTGGTATATCTGATAATGACTCTTCAGAAAACTGGAGGTTGTATCTTATTGGTTGATTCAGTGGGATAGGTTATTAATAGCATTGCCCACATGTATTCATAGTATTCTATGAGTACTTTACTGTAACACTTGTTTAAATCCTGCACTGTTAAAATTTCTGTGGGATTATTTATCCTGACTAATCTTATAATGGAAGATACTTTGAACATTTCATAAATGCTAAAAAATACAGGGGAGGAATTAAGTACATCACCATCACTGAAGATGTAGTATTATACAAATCAGTAGGGCTAAAAACAAACAACTTCCCTAATTCTGATGGCCTGCATCCTATCATCCTATAAGATATAGCTACAGAGTTGGTGTGTGCATTGGTTGTAATTTTCCGGCAACTGTAAAAGTACAGTGAGCAGTTTTGATCCTCTTGCTTAATGAAAGATTATTATTTCATTGGAGGCTGTTCAGAGAATTCACTTGGATGCTCCTGGAAGGGAGGGATTACCTTATGAAGAAGAGTAGAACAGGTTGGGTCTCCACTCATTGTGCTTTAGAAGAATGAGAGGTAATCGTATTGAAACATATGGGATTCTTAAGTGTTTTGACAGACCAAAAGCTGAGATGTTATTTTGTGGAACATTCTAGGACTAGAGGGCATAGTCACAGAATGAAGCATTGCCAAATTAAGACTGAAAAGAGGAGGAATTTCCTCCTTAAGAGGGTTAAGAGTGTTTGGAATTCCTTTCCACAGAGAGCTATGGGGATAGAGTTCTTGTGTGTATCTAACGCTGAGATAAATAGATCCTTGAATCAAAGGGTTTGGGGAAAAGGCAGGAATGTAGACATGAGGAATGTTGATCAGCTGTGATCCTATTGAATGATCAAGCAGGCTCGAGGGGCCAAACAGCCGACTCTTGTTCCTATTTCTTATGGATCAACAATTTGTCTCTTTTACAAAATAGTACCTTACTCCAGTTCAATAGTCATTTGTGTATATATTGAATTGAATTCATCTCCCATTAACTAAATTCTGTCCCTTTCCAAAGGTACAACTTAGATCCTTTTAGGAATTACAACGATGATGCAATTTGGGAAGCTCTCGAAAGGACCTATATGAAGGATATGGTATGTTTAATACAACTCAAAATTATGCTCATTAATATTAATAAATCATGAGATTATACTCTGATGCTCCTCTATGAACTATGTATAACTGTTTTTATAGTTTCAACAAAACTCAGCAGTTTCTATTATGTTTAGTGGCTCAAAAGTGTTTTCCAAAACATTAGCAAGTGTGAATTTATAGTTTATTTCAGTAGACGTTCCAGATAATCCTTTTATTTATTTACTGTTAGTCATAACAAGCTATATCTTTTTTTTCATAGAAAAAGGCTTTCACACTGGATATGCACACTTCTGCTGTAGGTCACTCCATACATCATTTCATTAAAGAGAATATGTGCTGGAAGTATACAAATTGGGTAGATCTTAATTTGGCCCTAATGATGCCATTTTAAACTTGAATGCTCCAGCTAATGTCCTTTCTTAACATTGCACAGTTGAATATGTTTAATAGCTGGCATGGCCTATTCACTTGCACTGTTAAAATCAAATCATTTTGGAGTTGTTGCTGATTAATTCCTAAAAATTGTTAGTGAAGTGTGCAGGCACTGATGTGGCAGCTGGGGAAAGCTTTGGTTCTGGATTCAAAAGTTCTGCTCACATCACTTTCTCCTGGTCATGGATGCTACCATTCCCCCTCACTCTGTAGCATGAGAATGATTCATCAGTGGCAGTGCAATGGAAGACAAATTGGGGGGAGTAGGAGGTGGAGGGTTCTCAGGGTTTTCAGGATACAATTCTCTGACCTCGACCCGAGCAAAGAACTGTGTGTGCAATGTCTCTGGTCTACAAAGGAAGTGCTTACTGAAATCTGTCACCTGTAACAAACAGACCAGCAGCCTCAGAGCAGGGCAAGAATGATGTTGACAATGGCTATGAAGATGACACTTGTCACTAATTGTCTTTGCATTGGAATCCTTCCAGGCTGGAGTGGATGGAATCTCTAGAATGCTACCCAACTGCTGTAGAAGCAGGCCACTATTGCTTTGTATGCCAACAGAGCAGAGTACTTTTTATTCTATCTTTCCAGAAAAAAAGCAGACAACATGTTGCAGTCTTGATCAGTAAGAAATGAGAAATTTAAGAGCTGGAAGCAATTCAGGAAAGAGGTGAAGAATCTAACACAGCATAAGGCCCCGAAGGTTTCAGAGGAATGTCATCAAAAGTAAATTTGATGCAACATCATTAGCATTCTTGAGGGCAGAAAACCAAAAGCTTGGTCATAGAACTGTCCTTTAAGATGCCTCCTAAAGGAGGAAAACACCAGTGATATCCAGAACTTGGAGATCGTTAATGATGAGAGAAAACAAAAATTCACATTCTTCACAAAGAAGGAAACCACAAGATTTCATATTTTTGAGCAAACTTTACATTCAAAGCATTAAAAAATAAATTGCTGCAACTTACTGTGTAGTTTTAAAAATTTGAGTACATATGAACATAGAAAGTAAGGGCATGAAAAGGCCACTTGCCCCCTTGAGCTTGCCCTGTCATTCGGTAAGCACGTTTCTGATTCCTCCACAAATGGCTATTAGATAGGCATATGGATGATAGTATAAATAGGGGTGGGGGTTCGATAGACCTTAGGATTAGGGTAAAAGTTTGGCACAACATCGTGGGCTGAAGGGCCTGTACTGTGCTGTATTGTTCTATCTATGTACATATAACTTCACTAGGACAATGGCTTTCCCATCGTGCAAAATGCCACAAATGTTATGACATGTTTAAATTCAGAAATTGTTCCACAATAGTCACTGAATGTCCAGGGATACCTACCTTGGCTCTTGTCTCCAACATGTAACCCAACCAGAGGTGGATAATTTGCTTATAAAGAGAGTGTAAGCAACATTTTCTGACCATTCTGGAGGAACTCTGCACTACTCGCTCAACGCACGTATTATGATCTGTCCATAGTTTCCTGCACCTTGTATAATCTTGTCATCATGTTTTTTAAATTCATTCACAGGATATGGGCACTGCTGGCTGGCCAGCATTTATTGCTCATCCCTTGTAGTCCTTGAGAAGGTGGTAGTGAGCTGTCTCCTCGAACCACTGCAAACTAATTAGTGTGAGTACACTCACAATGCTGTCAGGGAGGAATTATCACAGTTTTTACCCAGTGATATTGAAGGGATGCCAATATACTTCCAAGTCATGATGGAGAGTGATTTGGAGGGGAGATTGCCAGTCATGGTGTTCCCATGTATCTGTTGCCCTTGTCCACCCTGATGGTGGCAGTCATAGGTTTGAAAGAATCTACCTAAGGAGCCTTGGTGAATTTCTGCAGAACATCTCCTACATGATGCATGTTGCTACTAATGAATGTCAGTTGTTGGGGTAATGAATGTTTGTTGATGTGGTGCAAATCCAGCAGTCTGCTTTGACTTGGATGGTGGCAAGCTTCTAGGGTATTGTTGCAGCTGCAATCATCCAGGCACATAGGGAAAATTTCATCATATTCCTAACTTGTGCCTTCTAGGTGATGGACAGACTTTGGGGTGTTTCAAGCAAAATTCCTAGCTTCTAACCTGCTTTTGGTGTTTCAGTACTTATGCGATTAGTTCAGTTCAACTTCTGGCCAATTGTAACCCCTAGAATGTTGATAGTGGGGAATTCAGTGATAATAATGTCATTAAATACCAAGGGTGATGATTAGGTTCTCTCTTGTTGAAGGTTGTCATTGCGTGGCATTTGAATGATGTAAAATGTTACTTAGTGATTGCCACTGGATGTAGAGCAAGGAATAGAGGAGGGACAGGAGGAGGAAGAAGGGTAGAGGCAATCAATCACCACTTTTCTGACTGGTCTGTCCATGGTCAGCTCATTTGACTGTATGAATACAACTTCAATTCTCCATTCAATTAACAGTCACCCATCTTAGCTTTGACATTGGCCATCAAAAAGAGTCCACTTGGCCAAAATGCTAAAATAAAAACCAGCCCAAACATTCCAAATCAATTTTATCAAATAAAGTATCCAGTATTCCATTATCTACACAATTAAGGTATTGGTGACCTTGTAAATTGATTCCAGCCTTTTATTCACTGTGCAAGCTTAATGTTGAAATAGGGTACATCTGAGTCATCCTTCAGGATAATGGCTACCCTAGATTCAAAGCCATTGAGTCATATTATAGAGAAAAGGCCCTTTGGCTCATCAAGTCTGCATTGACCAAAATAAAATTGCCTATCTACTCAACACGCATGTTCCAGCACTTGATCCATAGCCTTGAATGTTGTGACATTTCAAGTGCTCATCCATGTATTTTTTAATGGTGGTGAGGTTTCCTGTTTCTTCTACCCTCTGAGGCTGTGCATTCCAGATTCCTCCCACTCTCTGGGTGAAAAGAACATTTCCTTGAATTCCGCTAAATGTCTTGCTGCTTACTTTAAGATTATGCCCTGTTATTTTTGACCCTTCAACGAAGAAGAAAAGCTTAGTTTTCTATCCATCCAGTCCTTGCCCCTCATAATCCTATGCACCTGATTAGAGCATTTCTCACTGCAGATGGGGAAAACTCATTGACAAGACTAAGGCCATCGCTTTTGATACTAACGAGTGGCCAATTTACCTTGGATTATCCCAGACTGTGAAACATTTGAGGAAAAAATGAAGCTAACTGTTTCAAGCTGCTTCTATGCTGTAGCAACATGAATAACTTTTGACATCAATAGGATGTTGCATTAAACAAAAACATATTTTACATATCACACAAATGAGAAACTGGTTCCTTGAATTTCAGTGATAATGGGAACTGCAGATGCTGGAGAATTCCAAGATAATAAAATGTGAGGCTGGATGAACACAGCAGGCCAAGCAGCATCTCAGGAGCACAAAAGCTGACGTTTCGGGCCTAGAAGGGTCTAGGCCCGAAACGTCAGCTTTTGTGCTCCTGAGATGCTGCTTGGCCTGCTGTGTTCATCCAGCCTCACATTTTATTACCTTGAATTTCAATATTGGTTTGACGTTAGGTATGTAGAACATGAATGTCAAAGATTGTCGTACAGCTTTTCATAACAAGCAAGGTACTGATCTTACACAACCAGCTCATGCTTGCAAAACTTAGATGTGATTCTGTGAATGGAAGTAATTTGCTGCACAATTCTGAGTATGCTAAAAATTACACTGATAACCAATTTAAGACTAAAAGTGAAAGAACTGTGAATGCTGTAAATCAGAAACAAAACCAGAAATTGCTGGAAAACTTCAGCAGGTCTGGCAGCATCTGTGGAAACAAATCAGTTAATGTTTCCGGTCCAGAGACCAGTTCTGAGGAAGGGTCACTGGATGCAAAATGTTAACTCTGACTTCACTTCATACATGCTGCCAAACCTGCTGAGCTTTTCCAGCAATTTTTGTTTTTGTTTTTGTTTCTGATTTACAGCATCCACAGTTCTTTCGCTTTTAGCCCTAAATTGGTTATCAATGTAATCAGGGCTCACAGTGTGGTGCTGTTTTGTGTATTGAAGGCTACACGTTAATTTTCAGGACCTGTACTTTGCAGACAGGACACGTGCAGATGGGTTTAGGCCTGAAATGTCAGCTTTTGTGCTCCTAAGATGCTGCTTGGCCTGCTGTGTTCATCCAGCTCCACACTTTGTTATCTTGCATACACTATGCCTGTTTCAACATTACAAAATAAGTGACAGTCACTCAAGATAATATCTTGACCAACCAAAGACCTCCTGCCTGGTTTAAAACTTAAACAAAGATTAGCTCTTAACTGTCAATAATCATTAACTGGTGCATTCCTCATAGCAACATCACTACCAATTTGAACTCTTGTCTTATTTTGTATAAGTGTTATTTCCCTTCTCTTTGGTATTTTTCCTGATGAGTGCAAGATGAAAATCTTTGACAAAACGTCTTTCGTTTACAATACAAAAGTAATTAACCTTGCACTTTCCCTTGGTGCCTGTCTTTATGGCTTTGTGTACCAATGCAGTGCAATATTTCCATAATGGCAGTCGATTGCTGGTAGGAGGTTTCTGACGTTCAGAGGACAAGGCTGCAGATGACCTCGAGCAGCTTTGCCCTAGAGGGCCCAAACTTCAGACTGCACTGCTTCAGTCTGGAACAATTAGCTGATAAGCAACACAATTGCAGAGTGCCAGTGGGGACAGAATGAATGCTGTCATCCAGAGAGAGAGGACGGCAGGTCTGTGTTCCACAAAGTGATGGCCTTTTTCCCTCACCTAGGGAGATACTTTGGCAATCCTGATAGCCTTGGAGAGTAGATCATCAAATTACTGTAGGATCCGCTGAATTAAAAAATTTGACATCAGTAGCTGCCAGATTTTTCCTAGTCTCTGTGCTGCAGTGGATGCTGGGAACATCAGTTATAACATGCTACAATCACAGATGGTACTACAATGTTGTTATAGAATTGGTCACCATGTCCGCCCTAGAAAGGATGAACTTCAAGATCCTCATGTAGCTGTGTGCCAAGACTTTGCTGGGTTTGTCCACACTTCTTGTTAATAACTTTCTGACAGTCCTCTCAGTACACTCAGCATTGTGTGCCCATTTCCACCATCCTTTTCTCATATTCTACTTGACTGAAGTCCTCATCTAAGTTCCAAAGCACTCTCTGCTTCTCCACCAATGGAATCATTTCCTTTGCTGGCTGCAGGGCCCTCATGTCTAGTGATTCACCAGAAGCATATTTTATGTCTAAACTACCTTCTAAAGCATGGACAATTTTACTATCTGAACCCAACAGCTATGAGTGTGTGCTGGGGACAATACTTCATTAACAACAATTTCTCCTTGCTTCACTCTCCTGCACTATTGCCTGACCAGCGAAAAAAAAAGAGCAATAGGGTGGCAGAAAGGAAGGGTGCAAACTTAGAGAATTTGCAGCATGGAAATCTGAAGAGATTGTGAATTCAGCAGTAAGTGGGATGTGAGAAGGAAGGGTAGGTAAGAGCACACTGTCATCTTTGATCCATTCAATCTAACCTGTAGTGGCCACCCCAATAATGGCCAGCAATACTCCTACCTCTGTCATGGTGAGGACATTTAGCAGTACCTGCCTTATTCTGTTTGCTGCCGCTGCTGCCTTTGGCTATGCTGTAAGAGAGAGGAAAATATATCAGCAAGTGAGGTGCAACCTGATTAGGTGACTATCATGGCTGCATAGTTGTGAGTTATGGCCTTGAGGCTTGTAGCAGTACTAACAGTGCAAGTGCAAGGGGAAGCAATGAATGTCAGCCTTGAGTCGTAATTGATGGAAATTGGTGAGTGAGGATGTGGGTATGGGCACTGAACAGTGAATGGGATTAATGAAACAATTGTTGCAACATGAGATTTGAAGATGGAGGGACTTCTAGACCTCCATGGATAGGGGAGCCCTTTCTCCTGCATTAATGTTCCACGGCTGCATTCATTAATCATGACTCTCCGAGGTCAAAACTTATATGATCAATTCATCATCTTTTTGAGGCAAAACATATTTCCCCTTCAAAAGGAGTTGGATTGCTATAAGTAGTTCAAGCTAGATTGAATGCATGCCAGTCTCTCAGGATTTTGTGCATCAGTTACTCAGGAAGCTAGTTAATCAACAGTGCACTCAGTGTTAGCTGCATATTGCAATCATGTAAATGAGCAGGCAGCTAGTGTTAAGTGAATTTTACATTCCCAACACTCATTTTGGGTCTTATCCAATATTTCCTCCACTGTTTACTTCAGTTCAAACAGCACCTCAGGTGTTATTTTACAATCTAATGAAAATCAGAGCAGCTTGTACAGGATTGTGCTTTAAATCCACTTTATGATGGAATGCTCATTTTGCTGTATCATCTGTTTCTTTGTACCAAAATAAAAACTTGCCCTTCACAATGAATGAGCCCTCAAAGAATAATATAACCTTCTAATGAATGCATTTATTTTAGAAGAAACAGACTGCTGAGAGATTGGTCATGAGATGTACCAACACTGTAACTGACAATCTGTTCTCCCAGCAACCAAACGAAAAACAATTAACTTGGTCAACACAACCCTAGAAGCAATATTAACCAGTGATCAGAACACTGAAAGATCACCAGCCCACACTGCACACAAAGAAGTAATAAAATGCTAGCTGCTAAACTATAAAGCTATATATTAGGTGGGTCCCATTATAAAATAATGGTTTTGAGATACAAATGACTAAGGGTTGAATTCAAGAAGAAATTTAAAGTCCTGTGGCTTTGGTAAATGGGATAGGAGATGGTGGAACTTGAGTGCAGTATTTTGCTAGAGAGCCAAAGGAGAGGCTGCCACTGACCAATTGAAAGAGCCTTAATCACCAGATGCTCCTGGAAGAAGGTGATAGTTTTGAGGAATCTGGGCAGGCACACAGACCTGGCAATCAGGGAGGAACGTTGGATTGCTATGCACAATGTAAGAAGCTGTGGGGCAAATATTACGACCAGGGGGCCCGATCTGCAGACTGTGCGATGCTCCATCCCTACAGAGCTCATTAGGAGGATGCCAGAATGTACCTGTTGGTCTACCCTAGCAACCCCAGCCCTCCTGATGAGGGAAGGAAGATAGCTCTTAATTGCTACTTACGTGACCTGATTGGCTGCCTTATGGAGAGACACACTGACAGGTTTCTCCCCACTGGCAAACTTTGTTTTCCCTTCCCGACACTTCCCTCTGAGATATATGGCCAGCCCTCCCAGGTTGCAGTCCAAATTGAAAAGCTGGGAAAAAAAATCAGCCCTCTGTCTATGAAAATACTTATTTTTGGGCTTCGATCACTACAATTCTTACTATCAACAGCAAGAAAGGCACTGGTTACATACTCCTATACAGGCTGGTTAAAGATTGTTTTTGAACTTCTTTAAAAGAAATGCAAATATCAAAGGAAGAATATAATGTTACTTGGTCATTTTGAAACATTCATTTTTTTGAAGATTTCAAAACTTCCAAAGAAACTGGATTCTGAGGTGATTGAAAATGGGGAAAACTTTTCCGTTGGAGAACGTCAGTTACTTTGCATGGCAAGAGCACTTCTGAGGCATTCAAAGGTAAGGGGAGGGAGTGAAAATTAGACTTAAAGGATAAAAAGTATGAAAGAAATGGATATGAACAATAATGTCTTAAAGGAGACAGTTGCTGAAAACAGAAGGGACATTAATCAAGAAATTGTTATGTTATATAGAAACTAAGAACAAGATTAGCCCACTCAGCCCTTCGAGTCTGCTCTGCCATTTAATCAGATCAAAGCTGATTTGATTTTATCCTCAACTCTACATTCCTCCAATAAACTTTCATCCAGTTGGTAATCAACAATCTATCTACCTTTGCCTTAAACAATTCTATATCCATTGCCTTTAGATGAAGAAAATTCCAAAGACACTCAATCTCTGACTGAATCTTTTTTTCCCGCTCTCTGTCTTAAATGTGTGACCCCTAATTTTTAAGCTATAACCTGTAGTTCTAGATTATCCTCCAAAAAAGAAACATCCTTACCATCTATTAAGCCCCTTCAGGATCTGATATGCTTCAATTAAGGCACCTTTGACTCTTCTGAAGTTAAGAGGATACATGCCTAGGTTTTCCTCATCAGGCCATCCACTAATTCCAGGTATTAGTCTAGTAAACATTCAACTGCTTCTAATGCGTTAACATCCTTCTCTAATTACAGTGACCAGTACTGTACATACTACTCTAGATGTAGTCTTACCAATGGCCTGTATAACTGAAGCATAATCCCCCATTCTTGAATTCAATTCACCTCAAAATAGTAATCGAAAACTTTCCTGATTACTTGCTGCACTCCATGCTAACCTTCTGCAATTCCTGCGTAAGGATACCTAAATTCTTTTACACCCCAGAGCTCTGCAACTACTCATCATTTAGATAATATGCTTCTTTTTAATTTTATTTCTGTTGCAATGGACAATTTTGCATTTTCCCACATTATAATTCATTTGGCAGATTTATCTCCACTCATTTTAACCAACCTATATCCCTTTGCAGGATGCTCATGTGCTCTTCACACCTCATTTTCCTACCTATCTCTGTTTGATCAGCAAATTAGGCATGAAAACTTTGCCCACTATCTAAACCATTTTATGTAAATTGTAAAGAGTTGAGGCCCCATCACCAACCCCTGTGACATACACTCACAAGAGCCTGAAAAGGTCCATTTATTTACCTTCTCTGCTTTGGGTTAGCTGTGCCAAAATGTTATCCACAACGCTATGAGCTTTAATTTTCCACAACAACTTTTGATGTGGCACCTTATAAAATGTTTTCTGGAAATTTAAGTACAATACATACATTGGTTTCCCCTTATCCATATTGCAAGTTACTTCTTTAAAGAATTTTAAACTCGTAAAGAGGGGGTGTGAGGGGTTCTTAAGTAGCGGTAAAAATAGAAAGACAGATGAAAGTGGCTCTGAACTGGAAAAGAACAATCTAATTAGAAAAAGGCAGATAACAGCAAGTCAAAGAATGCAGTAAATATGAAGAATGAAACTGCATTTATTTCAATACAAGGCATCTTGCAGGTAAGGATGATGAACTCATGGCATACATGGGAACAAGAGACTGGGACGTCATAGCTATTACAGAAACTTGGTTGAGGGAAGGACAGGACTGGCAGCTTAGTGTTCCAGGTTTTAGATGCTAATAGGAAGGATAGAAAGGGAGGCAAGAAACAAGGTGGGAGGGGTGTTTTTGATTATGGAAAACATTAATGCTGTAATTAGAGAGGATATTTCTGAAGGAATGTCCAGTGAAGGTATAGGGGTAGAACTTGGAAATAAGAAAGAGGTGATCACCTCGATGGGAATGTACTATAGGCCCCCCAATAATCAGAGGGAAATTGAGGAACAAATATGTAGAGAGAGTTCAGATATACATAAGAATAACAGAGTTGCTACAGGAAGGGATTTAAATAAACATTGACTGGGACAGCCACAGTGTTAAGGGTTTAAATGGTGAGGAATTTGTTAAATGTGATTAAGAAAACTTTCTTAATTTAAACATACCTACTAGAGAAGGAGTGAAAATTGACCTTCTCTTTGAAAATAAGACAGGGCAAGTGACTAAAGTTTGGGGCCTGTGATCATGACTCTATTAATTTTACAATAGTTATGGAAATGGCTAAGTGTTCCATAAAAGTTAAAGCTCTTAATTGAAGTAAGGCAAATTTTAATGGTATGAGACAAGAACTTTCAAAAGTTTATTGGAATTGACTGTTCACAAGTAAAAGAACGACAGACAAGTGAGAGGTTTTCAAAAGTGTGATAATGAGAGTTCAGAGGCTTTATCTTCCTGTTAAAGTTAAGGGTAAGGCTGGTGAGAGTAGGAATAGGGAAGAACAGTCAAGAATAAAAAAGAATCATACAGTAGATGTAGACAACTGAGATCAAATGAATTGATTTAAGAGTGTAAAGAATGTAGAGCATTCTTAGGAAGGAAATCAGGAGGGCAGAGAAGGGAAAAGAGATAGCCTTGGCAGATAAGGTTAAAGATAATCCAAAGAGATTCTACAAGTACATTAAGAAGAAAAGAGCAACGAGATAGACAATAGGGCCCCTTAAAAATTAACAAGGTCATCTATCTGTTGAATCTCAGAAGATGGGAGACACACTAAATTAATACTTCATGACTTTTTTTACTGTGGCGAAAGAAATGGGGGTTAGAGAACTCATGGAAATAAATATTGATGTCTTGAAAACAGTTCACATTATAGAAGAGGAAGAGCTGGAGGTTTTAGAGAACATAAAGGTAGACAACTCACTGGGACTTGATCAAGTGTATCCCAAGACACTGTGGGAAGTTGCGTTGCGTTTACAATTTACAAAGATGATTTGGAGTTGGGAAAAAAGTGTGGTATGTCAAAATTTGCAGATGTCACGAAGGTGAGTGGTAGAGCAAAGTGTGCAGAAGACGCTGAAAGTCTGCAGAGGGATATAGACAGTGTAAGTGAGTGGGCAAAGGCCTGGCAGATGGAGAACAGTGTTTACAAGTGTGAGGTCATCCACTTTGGTAGGAATATGGACTATGTTTTAAATTGAAAAAATTGCAGCACGTTTGTGCATGAATCACTGAAAGTGGAATTGCAGGTGCAGCAAATGATTAAAAAGGCAAATGGAATTTTGTCAGCCATGGGTCGAGGGATGGAGTTTAAAAACAGGGAGGCTATGCTGCAGCTGTATGGGGTCCTGATGGGGCCACACCTGGAGTACTGTGAGCAGTTTTGGTCTCCTTACGTGAGAAGAGATATACCAGCACTGGAGGGGGTGTAGAGGAGATTCACTTGGTTGATTCCAGAGTTGAGAGGGTTGAATTATGAGGAGAGACTGAGTAGACTGGGATTATACTCATTGGAATTCAGAAGAATGAGGGGCGATCTTATAGTATGGAGGAAACAAATAAGGTGGAGGCAGGGAAGTTGTTTTCACTGGCAGGTGAAACTAGGACTAGAGGGCATTGCCTCAAAATAAAGGGAAGCAGATATAGGACTGAGGTCAGGAGGAACTTCTTCACCCAAAGGGTTGTGAATCTGTGGAACTCCCTGCCCAGTGAAGTGGTTGAAGCTATCTCACTGAATGTTTTTAAGGCAAGGCTAAATAATTTTTTGAACAGTAAAGGAATTAAGGATTATGGTGAGTGGGCAGGTAAGTGGAGCTGAGTTTCAAAGATCAGCCATGATCTTATTAAATGGCAGGACAGGCTCAAGGGGCCAGAGGGCCTACTCCTGCTCCTAGTTCTTATGTTATGTTACTAAGTTAGTGAAGAAATTGCCAGGACCCTAGCAGAAATGTTTGTATTATCTATAACCATGAATGAGTTGCTGGATAACTGGAGGGTGGCTCATGTTATGCCTTTATTTAAGCAAGGCTGTAAGGAAAAGTCTGGGAATTATAGACCTCTGAGTCTTGCTTCAGTGGTGGTTGTTGGAGGTGATTCTGAAAGATGGGATTTACATGCATTTGGAGAGGCAAGGACTGACTGGGGACAGTCAGCATGGATTTTTGTGTGGGAAATGGTGTCTCACAAATTTGATTCGAGTTTTTTGAGGAAGTAACCAAAAAGATTGAGGTCAGAATCAGGTTGTTGACTTGCTCGCTGAGCTGGTTTGTTCTTGTTCAGACGTTTTGTCACCATGTCAGGTGACACTATCAGTAGAACCTCTGATAAAGCAATGTTATTCTACTCCAATTGGATTTATACTGTCCGGTCCGTTATGGTAAGTAGTGTCATTTCCAGTTTTGATCTGTACGGGTTTGTATACAGGGTCCAATTCTATATGTTCATTGATTGCATTACGGGTGGAGAACCATGCCTCGAGGAATTCCTGGGTATGTCTATATTTCGCTTGGGCTACTATGGTTGCCTTTTCCTAGTTAAACTGGGTTGTTTTTCAGATTGGAGGCCTGTGACCAGTCGTGTTCCACAGAGATCGGTACTGGGTCCTCTTTTGTCTATCATTTATATGAATGATTTGGATAAAAATACAGGAGGCATCATCAGTCAGTTTGTGGATGACACCAAAATTGGTGGTACAGTAAACAGTGAATAGGTTATCTGAGGTTACATAGAGATCTTGATCAATTGGCTCAATGAGTTGAGGAGTGGCAGATGGAGTGCAATTTGGATAAATGCAAGTATTGCATTTCAGCAAAACCAACACAGGCAGGGCTTGTCTAATTAATGGTACTGCCTTCGGTAGAGTTCTAGGAAGGACAGACTAAGGGTTTCAGGTACACAGTTCTTTGAAATTTGCATCACAGGTAGGAAGGGTGGTTAAGAAGGCATTTAGCGCACGTGTTCATTGCTCAGAACTTTGAGTAGAGGAGTTGGGATGTCATACTGAGGTTGTACAGGACGTTGGTGAGGTCTCTCCTGGTGCACTGTGCAGTTTTGGTTGCCTTGCTATAGGAAAGATATTACTAAATTGGACAGGGCTTAGAAAAGATTTACCAGGATTTTGCCAGGAATGGAATGTTTGAATTATACAAGTAGACTGGAGCATAGGAGATTGAGAGGTGACCTAATGGAGGTTTCCAAAATCACAAGGGGCTTAGATAAGATGAACAGCAAGGATCTATTCCTACAGTGGGGAAGATCACAACTAGGGGCTTTAATTTTAACATGAGAGGAGAAAATTTTTAAAAGGACATGCGAGCAATTTTTTTAAACACAGTGTGGTTCATATATGGAATGAACTGCCTGAGAAAGTGGTGGATGTAGGTACATTTACAACATGTAAAAGACATTTGGATAAATAAATGAATAGGAAAGATTTGTAGGGATTTGGCCAAACCAGGGTCTGGGCCCAAAACGTCAGCCTTCCTGCTCCTCTGATGTTGCTTGGCCTGCAATGTTCATCCAGCTCTACACCTCGTTATCTCGTATGCAGATGGGACTGGTTTGGGAACATTGTCAGCATGGACTGGTTGGACTGAATTGTCTCTTTCCTGCTCTATGACTCTGTGCATCTATATCACCAATAAATTAGTTATACATGAGTTCCCTTTGAGCAAACCATGTTGGCTCTGTCTGATTACCTTGACCTTATCTATGTGCCCTGTTACAATGTTTTTAATAATAGCATCTAAAATTTACGCAAAGACAGTTGTTAAACAAAGCGGGTTGTGGTTTCTTGTTTTCTGCCTCCCTCCCTTTTTGAATAAAGGAATTAAATTAGCAATTTTACAATCTAAAGGAACCTTCCCCAAATCTAAGATAACAAAGTGTGAAGCTGGATGAACACAGCAGGCCAAGCAGCATCTCAGGAGCACAAAAGCTGACATTTCAGGCCTAGACCCTTCTGATGAATGTGATCATTCTGATGAAGGGTCTAGGCCTGAAACATCAGCTTTTGTGCCTCTGAGATGCTGCTTGGCCTGCTGTGTTCTTCCAGCCCCACACTTTGTTATCTTGGAATCTCCAGCATCTGCAGTTCCCATTATCTCTTCCCCAAATCTAATTAGTTTCAGAAAATCAAAACCAACACATAAACCATCTCATTACCTGCTTCTTCAGAGAACCATAGGACGAAATCCATTGATACCAGGAACTTATTAACTTGCAGTTCCAACAATTTACTCAGTACTATTTCCCTGGCTATGGACATTTTTTTGAATTCCTCCCTCCCTTTCAAATCCTGATTTACAGATATTTTCAGGGTGTTATTTGTATCCTCTCTGGTGCTTGAAGGCAGAAGACAGAGGGTGGTGGTGGAGGGTTGCTTTTCAGACTGGAGGCCTGTGACCAGCGTTGTGCCACAAGGACCAGTGCTGGTTCCACTGCTTTTTGTCATTTATATCAATAATTCGGATGTGAACATGGGAGGTATGGTTAATAATTTGCAGTTAACACCAAAATTAGAGGTGTAGTGGACAGAGAAGAAGGTTTACCTCAGAATACAATGGGACCTCAATGAGATGGGCCAACGGGCTGAGGAATAGCAGATGGAGTTTAATTTGGACAAATGTTAGGCGCTGCATTTTGGAAAGGCCAATTGGGGTAGGACTTATACACTTAATGGTAAGGTCCTGAGGCATGTTGCTGAACAAAGGGACCCTGGGATAGAGGTTCATTGTCCTTGAAAGTGGAGTCCCAGGTAGACAGGATAATGAAGAAGGCGTTCAGCATGCTTACTTTTATTGGTCAGTGCATTGAGCATGGGAGTTGGGACATCATGTTGCGGTTGTACAGGACTTCAATTAGGCCACTTTTGGAATACTGCATTCAATTCTGGTCTCCCTGCTATTGGAAAGATGTTGTGAAGCTTGAAAGGGTTCAGAAAAGATTTACAAGGATGTTGCCAGGGCTGGAGGGTTTGAGTCAAAGGGAGAGGCTGAATAGACTGGGCTACTTTCCCTACAGCTTCGGAGGCTGAGGAGTAATGTTGTAGAGATTTACAAAATCATGAGGGGCATTGTTAGCATGAATAGACAAGGTCTTTTCCCGGGGATGGGTGATTCCAAAACTATAGGGCATATGTTTAAGGTGAAAGGGGTAAGATTTAGAAGATACTTAAGGAGCAACTTTTTCATGTAGATTGTGATGCGTATATGGAATGAGCTGCTGGAGGAAGTGGTGGGGGTGGTGGGGGGGAGGGGTGGTGGCACAATTACAACACATTAAAGGCTTCTATATGAATAGGAAGGGTTTAGAGGGATAGATGGCAAATGCTGACTAATGGGAACAGATTTATCTAGGATATCTGGTCGGCATGGACAAGTTGGACTGAAGGGTCTATCTCCATGTTGTACAGCTCTATGACTATGCATCTATCTCCTATCTGTTTAACCTCCATTACTAATTCCCCAACTCACTCTCTATAGAACCAACATTTACTTTATTACTTTTAAAAAAATATATATTTCAAGATATATTTCCTATCTGTTTTTATATTTTTGGCCAACCTTCTGTCATACTCTAATTTTTCCCTCCTTATTAATCTTTTAGTAATTCTTTACCTTTTTTTGATATTCTGTCCAATCCTCTGACCTGTCATTTTTCTTTGCACAATTTTAAGTATTTTCTTTGTGTTCAATACTATCTTTGACTTTTTTAGTTAGCCACGGCTGGAAGGTCCGTCTTTTGGAATTTTTCTTATTTGTAGGAATGTATGTGTTCTGCACTTGCTGATGTTATTGCACTGATCTGTTGCTTGCTAGGACAATTAATAAGTTCAAGCACCACAGTGCAGTGCAGATGAATTTAATGGTGCAAAGGTAAAAATAACACAAAAGGAAATGAAATTCAATTATAAAATACCTTATAACAAATCTCCATTTGTTTCTCCATTAGATTATAGTTTTAGATGAGGCTACAGCATCCATTGATTCAGAAACAGATTTGTTGGTTCAACGGACCATCAAAGAAGCATTTAAAGACTGTACAATGCTGACAATTGCACATCGAATAAATACAGTTCTGGAAAGTGACAGAATTCTAGTTATGGACAATGGAAAGGTAAGGATGTCCCGTGCAAATGCCATAGATACTTTGAAATGCTATTAGCTTTGACAGACAGTACCAACAGACAACCCAGCCTCTGGATAATCAAAATTATCCCTCTCAAGTAATCACGTGACCAATAGACTGTGACTATTGCAATTATCATTTGTCAGGACTGTTGTTGAATTGGGAAGAAAAAGTGCAAGAATTGCTCATTTGTAAAGTTTTACATAGTTCTGCCTTATATCTACATAGCAACAGTGAGCGTAAATCAAGTAATTGAAATTTAGGGAACAGACACACAATGTACATGGAATCACCATTGGAACATACTGATGGAAGTGCCTGTCGAAAAATGATAAAATAATAGTTGGGATAAGATTGACCTCTAACCATATGATTAAGAATAGCAAACTGTTGTAATTTAATGGCAGCTGTGTTTCCCCTTCCCCATCAGATAGACAACATCCACTATGCTCATCTTTACTGCAATACTAAAATTCACAATTCTAGTTGCAACACCATTATGTTTTATGCCCAGCATGAATCTATAGCCTAGTGTTTTTCATCAGTGCACATTTGTTAGAATGCTGATAAGATAATTACAATATTCGGTTATTCCTTTGCAGGCTGTGGAATTCGACAAGCCAGCTGTGCTGATACAGAATCAGAATTCAATTTTTGCATCTATGCTGGCTGCTACAAACAAAATGGAATCATAAACATGCAAAGAAAATTCACATCTGTGTTCTGAATTTCTACAAAATATACTTTGATTCGATTAGAGAAAGATTGATTCAAATTTTCTGAAATATAAATGTGCTTATGGAACTGAATGCATTATTTTGAATATATCAATGTGATGAGCAATTACTTATATAATTTCATGTTTCAGCTATTGAGGGGTGAGGATAAATTGGGTCCAACTTGTATTATCGTGATGATACTGAAGTTATACACCATTCAATTTAATGATAATTTATTTAAGGAAATAAAATATTGGAGCCTCAATGTCAAAAATGTATTCTGACTGCACTATTTTATTATTTATTAAAGTTGTGCTCACAGATTGGTTACCGCAATGAAATCAGTTATTGCTAGTTCCCTTCTTCATGCAGGAAGGAATTTATATGCTGCCAGGTTAATGTTTTAGAGGAAAGCATACAAACATATCTCTTGCTAAATAACAGTGTGCACATTAAACTTAGTCTGATTTCCCTAGCAAGTTCTGCAATATTGTTCTGTTTATCAACCGACTTTACTTAAATAGATTGGTTGCAAAATGTAATGATACACAAAAATAGGCCTGGGGATCACATTGTGTGATTAATCCATGATTCATATGTAAACCTCAGAGCCAGAAAATCATTGAGAGCTTAACACTATTTACAGCAGGTCTGAATTACTTAAAGCCAGCTGCAATGCTTAAAGGGAGGCACGTTCTGGCTGGACCAAGGGCTACTTGCCGCTCCAGGTCACAGAAGAGATTATCAACAACAAGTATACTGAATTATGACACAAAACCACAGAAGGCCCATTCCAACACGTTCCATTGTTACACTGGAGAATTTGGCTGAGGAGTTGAAGAGAATGAACATCAACTAAATCACAAGGGGCCAGTAAGCCCTCCAGATAAACTCTCAGAAAACAATGAAATCAGATACATGTGGCAGTTAATGGCAGGAATCCAGTCTCGGGAGCCTGGACAGAAGGCTTAAAATGTTCAGTGGCTTCACCTGAGTGGTCAAGATCATTAAAATGTGCCTTCAAAAGCCATTTTCTGTGAACTATGGCTTGTTCTTAGATGCTGCTCGTTGCATATCCCCATCATTCACTTCCTAATAATCTTTTATTAATCACAACTCATACGTAACATTCACAGCTTCACAATCACCCCAGGGACTGAGCACTGCTGAAAGACTTACACCTGCATATCGCAGCTTACGCACGGTGCTATCTATACAACCACAAAGGCCTCATCGTCAGAACACATACGCACTGACACATTTCTTACCTTCTTGTTGGACAAAGTATTGCATAACTGCTGATAGTAACATGTAATTGGTAGGGAGAAAGGCAAGGCTACGTGGCTTATCTCCATGAAGGAGACAGTATTCACAGTCATTGGATTGGCCATGACTAAAAACATGGTCAGGATGAGGGCTAAGACCATTGGAGGTGATGGTTTGCTTGTACATATCCTCTTTCTCACATCCCACTTCCTCCCCCATCTGATAATTGCTTCTGATTTACTGGTCTCTGATGGTCTGAGCATGGACTCCTTCCTTTCCCACACTAGAACCCTTCCCAAACGCATTTTGCTTTTCGGATGCAGAGCAACTACAACCTGTGAATGCAGTGGTAGAAGACAGTAAAGACCATGAAACACAGTTACTCTCACTCACGCTCACAGCCACTATCGCTGAAGCTGACACTGCATGTCCTTTTAAAGGAAAATGTAGAGGTGAGACTGGCACTTGATGAGACACTAGGCACGAATGGGGTGCAGACAGGGCAGCAGTAAAGGTTAGTGCAGGTTCCAAAGTGCCAGAAGGACAGATTTGCATGCTAGATTTGCTGAAGAGGATTCAGATCAAGGCTTCATTGGGTGGCATGCAGTATCAGGCTAATGGATATGTACCTTAAAATGCTTGCTGCATTTTCAGAAACTCTGTGGTCACTGCCAAGGAACATGAAGGAATCCAGCACCAAGGGTGCAGGACTTCGTGCTGAGTTTCAGCCAATCTTTTCTAGTGTGAAAGTAATGGTCAACATATTGACTACTACTCTGCCTTCAACATCATAATTCAAAACAAACTCACCTCCAAACTCTGAGACCGAGGTCTCGGCATCCACTCTGTAACTGGACCCTCGACTTCCTGACCCATGGACTGCAATCAGTAAGAATAGGCGACACCTCTTCATGATGATCTTCCATACTGGTGCCCCACAAGGCTGCATGCTCAGTCCCCTACTGTACTTCTTATACACGCACGACTGTGGCCAAATTCTGCCCCAATTCCATTTACAAGTTTTTTGATGACACCACCATTGTAGGTCAGATCTCAAACAACGATGAGACAGTACACAGGAAAGAGATTAAGTGCTTAGCAGCATGGTGTAAAGACAACAATCTCTCCCTCAATGTCAGCAAAACAAAGGAACTGGTCATTGTCTTCAGGAAGCAGAGTGGAGAGCACCCCCTGTCTGTAACGATGATGCGGAGGTGGAGATGTTTGTAAGTGTCAGGTTCCTGGGAGTGATGATCACCGACAATCTGTCCTGGCCCATCCACGTTGATGTGGCAGTCAAGAAAGCACAACAATACCTCTAATTTCTCAGGAGGCTAAGAAACTTTGGCATGTCCACAATGACATTTAGCAATTTTTACAGATGCACCATAGAAAGCATCCTATCTGGATGCGTCAAAGTATGGTAAGGCATCTAATCTTCCCAACACCGCAAAGAACTACAGAGAATTGTGAACACAGCCCAGTCCATCATGTAAAACAGTCTTCCATGCATTGACTACATCTATATTTCCTGCTGCCTCAGGAAAGCAACCAACATAATTAACGGCTCTCCCCCCAAGTTATATAATCTTCCACCTTTATCCATTGGACAGAAGATATACAAGTTTGAATACATGCATGAACAGATTCAAGGACAGTTTCTGCCCCACTGTTATCAGACTTTTGAACAGTCATGGTAATGTTGATCTCCCTCTCTGTGGCTGTAACACTGTATTCTGCACTTTGTTCTACTACCTGATGCACTTTGTATGATATGATCTGCCTGTATAGCATGCAAAACAGCACTTTTCACTGTAACTCGATACATGTGACAACAATAAATCAAACCAAATTAAGTCAAAAATCTCCATGAAGAATTCTTCTGAACATGACCATAATGCAACATGGCTATGGATTTCAGTTTACAAAACAGCTCTTTGAGAGTCAAACAGTCCAGAGTTTGTCTTTGAACACATAACTAGGATTACTGAGGCAACACTAAGACAGTGTGACACTGGAGCATGAACTTGCTGTCCTCTCTTGGGATGGATGATATCAAAGCAACTGCATTAGTACCCTTAGTCTATTAGTTAGTGATCCTAGACAGTTGTTGTCTAAGCCAAGAAGATACAGTCTGACCTTCTATGGTCAGAACAGCTCAAGGGAACCCTGCAAAGACATCTGTGATCTCCCACACTGAAGTTTCCACCATCCAACCTGCAACCACTAGGGTAGCACTGTATAGTGGTGACAGGATGGGCAAAAGTATCTACAAAACAAATAATATGACATTATTGAATTGTGGAGTAGGTTCAAAAGACCAAATTGCATCTATATGTAAGTATAGAATGTGGTAAAATATTTCACAGATATTTTCAAAAGGGATTATCAAATCAATAAATTTGTTGATAGCTGGTGAAAAGTAAGTTTTAGTTAGCATCTTATAGAGGAGAAAAAGGTAGAAAGGCAGAGATTCTATTAATTGGATTCCAGTGCTCCAGACCTAGGTAGCTAAAAACATTTTTACCTAAGATAGATTGAAGAAAATTAGCAATGAACAGAGCAGAAAATGCTCAAAATATTCAGTAAGTCTGGTAGTTTCTGAAGAGAAAAACACAGTTAGCAATTCAGTTTAATGGCCTTTCATAGATGGCAAAACAGACATAACAGATTTTAAGCAAATAAAGAGAGTGTAAAGGGGAGGACAGGTCAAAAGGCAAGACTTGTCATGGGATGGACATCAGAGAGATTGAATGACAAAAGGGGTAATGGTGCAAAGCGAAAGGGTAAAGCATCATTTAATGAAATAATGGATGTGCCTAGATGATTAAATCACAGCAGTAGAATCATTACTTTTATATAACCTAATGGTTCTGAAAGAGTTTACACTGAACGCTGCATTAAGCTTCGCCCAATCTGATAAAGTTATGACGACTTAGATGGGAAAATGCAGAGCAGCTTTGAATCTCGAAGGTGGCCTAGCATCTAGTTCTCCCCATGACAGAGTTATAACTAACAATGTTTACCTCATTGCTGTAACTTGTATCTGATGACTGTCATGCACTAAGTTGCGCAAAACCTTGGCGCCTCTTTAGACTACCTCATGGTTTTTCTTTACTACACAAGACAGAGCAGGACCCGTGGGTGCCAATTTAAAAGGACAATAGTGGCAGCAAATTTACTTCATAGTGGTCAAATTTACTAGTTCAAACAACATACTAAGCAATGGTGAGGACTATCATGTGAGCATGGTGCCAGTGGCTGAAAATTAATTCTGCTGCTCATTACAACAATTGCCAGGACTGCGGCTGCTGAAATTTCTGAACTCATTGTTAGCCTGGAAGGTTGTAAAATCATACCGTGGTGTTTTACGAGAGCTGATACTGCTGTAATTGCAAGATTTTCTGAACTGTCTATAAAAAAGATGGATGCTATTGTGCATTGCTTGAAATGCAACTTCAGCAAACTGAAGGAAATACATTTGGTCTGATGTTAATTTATCTTTTGATTTCAAGTAAACTATTCAGATCATTGCTCAGCCTCCTGGTGTTCAACTTATTATATTTTTGCTCTTTTTAAAAAACAAATAACAGAAGTAAGCTCTAATATTTCAATGATTGTAGCTGTCTCATTTTCAGATGAAAAATGACCATGAGGCATTGTTACTTTAGGCCCACAGATGTCAACAGGAACAATGAATTACGGTAATTCTTTTTAACAAGGATGAAGGACCTACATATTGTGAGAACTGCAGGTAGAACAGAGTTACGATGATCCTCAACACAAATGCTGGGAAATCAAAAATGGCAAGATATATATTTACATCTTGAATGCAAGGTTCTGAGAAGAATATCAAGCCTACTTTACTTGTAATTATCATTACTCCTCTATTTCCAAATTGTAACTTAATCAAACATAACCGCACTTTACTTTTTTGTTGGAAATACGGAGGGTTCAGCCTGCGGAAATCTCAATTCAATTTAAGGTGCTGCGAGAAGCCATTGCTCAGTTTGCAAGTTTTCCGTCGTTTCCCCACCACACCCCAAAAAAAAACCTGGATGCATCTGGCAAGCTCACCCCTGTTAAGAAGTCAGAGCACAATCTGTAAAGATCAGAATTCAAATATGAATTCAAGTATTTTGTTCGTTCACATAATATGGCCAATGGAGCATTTATTAGGAGAATCTGTAAAGAATTCTAGGCAATACAATACTGGTGATTATTGTATTTACATCAATTATCTAAGGATCTCAGATGGTCACAATCTCCAGTCACCAGGCCATGTGGGCACCCAATCAGTAAACCCCAAAATACATGGTATTCTCTAGTCTGGTTTGGAGGGTCTCAGGCCCTCCTCCTCTGGTTTTCTGAACCCAATAGAGGGATCCATCGGCAGAAACCAACTGTCCTCTACCCTTAACAACTCCCCGGACCCTAACCCCTGCAAAGTAACCTTTGTCTGGAGACTCCAGCAATGATCTTTCCAGTGGCTACCACGAAATGTGGTGTTGCCTGACCTGGAACGCTGCTGACCCCTGGCTGATCAGCAGCTTTCAGTGTTGGGACACTAGGAAATCCTACAGGAAATTGTGTCAATTGAGCTGACAACCACAACGACAGCCAGTAAACTGTCTGATTTGGATTTAATCCCAATGAGGTTTTGGGAAATCTATACAGGGGGGTTTGTACCAGCCACAGGATGGATCCATCTCCATGGTAACTGCTCACAATTTCTAAAACATCACCACCATAAAGATAAAATTGAACAGTCCTTTAGTTGTTAGTCTTATCCTTGCACCATATTTAGAATAGTGGTGTAACATTTACAATTCTTCACTCCTCCAGCATTAATCCTGTACAGAAGGCCTTCAATGCCTATTATCTGGGGTCCAGGACTCTGGTGGGCCTCCTGTTCTCAGGGCAGAGGCTGCGATATGTCCAGGATTAGCACCAGGACCTATAATTCCTGTCCTTGCCTTTACAAAAGGAGGTTTGGAAAATTATCGTCAATGCCTCTGCAGTTTTCAACCTTACTTCCTTTGTTATCCTTGGAAACATCTCTCTGTCCCATGTGACTATCAATAGTGAGATCTCCCAGTTTATCCAATGCTTCTTTGTAATCAATTTTTTGCTTGTTTTATGTCTGCTACCTCCTCTTTCGCAATGACTTGGGTGGTATGTTTGTCTTCAGTAAATACAGCTTTAAAGTACTCATTTAGTGAGCCAGCAATGATTTTTTTTCCATGTGTAAATCCCCATTTTAGTCCACAATCAGCTCTGCTCTTCCTTTTCCCATCCTGTTACTATTTCCAAGTCTACAGCAGATATTCACTGCCAATCTTCTCCTCCCAGATGATGACTTAATTAATCTTGTTCCAAAAATCAACTCTTGCCATCGAGGTATACTTTACAATCAAGAAATTTGTCCTCGGAAGACAAGCTGACCTTCTTGCCATCATGCATCTTGCATATATTTGCATCTCATTAATTGCACAACTTGCTGAAATTAACCTCCTATTTCCAATGAACTTCTGACAACTGACATAATTAGGTTTTAGATATTTGATCACATTAACCAAATCATCCAGGAAACTTGAAACTTTGCTTCCAATTCAGGCAATTTCTTTGCCTTTTCTCGCTTTAGCAAAATGTTGTAATTTTTTCATTGTCTTCATTTTCACTGTAAGCTTCACAGTTGCATCCTGGAGATCTCTGATACTCTGTTTGCAAGAGATCACCAATTCATTACTTTCCCAATGACATATGGACTCAGGCAGCTAGGGATTTAGCCTTCAATCGCATCAGTAGTTTTTCAGAGATTCAGGGTGCAATCAATTACATCCACATAATATTCAAAACACCCTATCATGAGCCAGCAGTCTTCATCAATAGAAAGGATTACAGTCCTCACCCCTAATGTACAAATCACTTTCAATAAGCGCAGCCAAATAGAGGTCAGTGCCAGATATCCAGGGGGTTATCATGACTCACATATTCTGGACCACTCACAGGTGCCAGTCTCTTTAAAGCCCTTGTCCCATTCAAGAATTGTTGCTGGGTGACAATGGATATTCTGTCATACCTGGTCGTTTATCTGTCTAAGAAATCCTCAGACACAAACTGCTTTGACCAGGTCCATTGTCGATCAGACCATAGGTCTTCTGAAACTGAGGCTTCAACACCTGGATTGGTCAGGCAATAGTATATCCAGGCAAATGTGTCTCACATCATAATGATGTGCTACACTCTCCACAATCTCAGCAGCCAAAGTGGGACACTTGTTGGCAGAGGGAGAAATGTAGGAACAATAGGAGACCTCTGAGGAGGAAGACAGCCATGAGGATCTTTAGATGGGTTGCTCGGACTATTGAGTGTAGGAGCTGAGACGTCATGTTGAAATTGTACAGGGTGTTGGTGATGCCTCTTTTGGTGTACTGTGTACAGATCTGGTTGCCCCAATATGGGAAGGCTATTATTAAATTGGAGTCAGTTCAGAAAAGATTTGTAAGGATTCTGCTGGGATTGGAGGTTTTAATTTATAAGGAGGGGCTGGATAGACTGTGACCTTTTTTCACTGGAACGTAGGAGGTTCAGAGGTGTCTATATACAGGTTTATAAAATTATGAGAGGCATAGATAAGGTGAATAGCAAAGGTCTTTCCCCTACAGTTCAGGAGTTCAAAACTAGAGGGTATTTTTTAGGGTGAGAGGAGAATGATTTAAAAGGGACCCGAGGACAATCTTTTCACTCAGAGGGTGGTTTCTATGTGGAATGAACTGCCGAAAGAATTGGTAGATGCAGGTACAGTTATGACATTTAAAAGGCATTTGGATAGGTACATGAATAGAAAAAGATTAGATGGATATGGACCAAATGAAGGCAAGTGAGGCTAGTTTAGTTTGGGAACATGGATGGCATAGATGAGTTGGATGAAGGGTCTTTCCAAGCCATCTGACCTTACAAAGAAGAAACAGCAATGCTCTGTTAAGCCTAGGCCAGAGACAATGACATAATGGCCTATTTCCAGAATAGCTGAGCTATTCAAAGACATTTTCTTTACACATTATCTCTATGCAGTTGGCTGATCATTCTCTGCTGGCTGTATTCAACATTCTCCACAAAGATGGATTTTCAGTTGCTCTATCTATGCAATAAAATGGTGGCCATTCACTTTATCCCTGGTTGTGACCTCATCAACTCTGTAGAAGCTATAAATGTGCATGCAAGCCTTGCTCTGGATCAGCACTCAATGTTGTTCAATGTTGCGAATGATTCTACAAGTCATTAAGGGAGAATGAGCAGGAAGTTCTTGACCCTAGCAGAACCTTCTGGGACTTTAAATTCTGGTGCCATATTTCAAGACCAATTGGAAAGAACATTACTCACTTGAAACCTCTAGGCCTGTGGTGGTTACCACCAACCCATCTAGACGAAGCTTACGCTACATACAGGTGATGGCACCAGGAGGTTGTCCCATCAAACCCACCTGGCCAAAAATGTCCGCTGCATATCAGTTAACATATCACCAGCTCGCCAACCTGTTTTAGTGAGTGGAGGTGACATACACTGGGAGCACAGATCAAAAAGCCTCATTCCTGCAGTTTTCATTTCATTAATTTGAAGAAGGATAATCTATAAGGAGGAAACATAGATCAGTTGACATTGTGGAAATGCATTAGAGGGACACTTCAGCTTAAAAGGGTTGTATCAGGGAAGTATCAGCTGGAGGGCAAACAGCTCGAAAGAAGCTGATGGAAACTTGGGTGCCATGTTATAGGATTCTGTTCTTCTATAATAGATCATACAATTCTGCAATATTCCAAAACATCCCTGTCACATTTCAAGGTTTTCACTTAGATTCTCTCCTGGAAGAGATTTTAGGAGTGAACCATTTTCCACAATAACGTAAATTTGCAGGGATTGAAAAGGTCACAGGCTGCAGACATATTTAAGCCACTATTAGCGATGTTACAATTCATTGTAAATTCAAAACTGTGCAACATAGACGCATTGTCTCATGCAAGGACAACAGGGACATTAAATGTTGTCCATCATTTTTTTGCATATAGATAACTAGCTTTCACAGCCAGTGAAACAAAGGTTATTCTATGGAAGGCATGAAATGTCTGCAGAGAACATAACTCCCATGAGAGGTATTAGTTGGTTTAGCTTACAGGCATACTACAATTCTCTGTATGGGAATGTATCAGTGATATTGACCTGCTTCTTCTCGGCGTTAGAATGAAAAGAAGAAGGAAATGATTGTTAAGGAGGTAGTCAGATTTTGAACAAAAATTGATGAGAGGCAACACCTAGTTGGAGCTGAAAGTTAATAAAATCGGGTGTCATGTCTTGTGTTTTCATTTTGGGAAGAGAAAAAGATAGGCCTAAAATAAATCAAGACACAAAAATGACAAGGCATGTGATTAATTACTTTGTCCCAATTTTTCAAAGTGAGCATTTAGATTGAATGGAATTTAATTTGCCATTAATCTACATGTTCACTTATTGACTGTGAAGTATAGTTCTTCAGTGTTAGTTTCATCACAGAAATGAGGTAAATTCAATATTCCAGTTCACTTGCAGTGACTACACTATTATAGAAATAGTTCACACAGTCTATATTTTTATCTAATTAAAGATTTTATATAAAATTAATTTTACTTGAATTTTGGTAACTCTTAAGATAAATAATTTAAAATTAGAATCCTTTGAGAACAGCTGTCCCAAATACAAAGTCCTATTCACCTCATTAAAATACGATGCATAAAACTGATACAGAATTGCCATATCTCAACATTTTGGCAACAAGCAATTTGTAGATAATATCACGTCAAACCATAAGTGACTACATTGTCACATGTCACGAATTAATTGTGAAATGGTGACAGATTGTCAGTATTGGTACTTCAGGTTGGTGCACAACAACTATTTTGCATGTCTGCAGCGTCAGGATAAGTATTAATGTACTTTATCTAATTATTTTTTCAAAAGCTTCAGTAGAACTGAAATGTGTCATCCATACTGAATTGAAAATTAAGATTTCCAAGAAACATAAACCTTGATTAAGAAGTTAATCATGTAATTAAGCAAAAACTGATAAACAATATAAATTTATACTGCTGGGATTAGGCACCCCATTCGCCAACTTCAACATTACTTTCATCACCATGGAGACACAACGTGTATCACCCAAAAGGCACACGGCTATAACTCACCAAGATTCCTTTGGCACCTTTCAAACTCATGACCACAACTACCCAGACAAACAGAGAAGCTCATGGGAATACTACGAACTTCAGGTCACCCTCCAAGTTACATAACATCCTTATTTGGAACTATGTTGCATTCGTTTGCTATTGCTGTCCTGGAACTCCTTTCCTGTCACACTGAAGTTATACCAACACCACAAGTACTGTATGTAGCAGTTCAAGACGGTTGCTCACCAGCACCATCTCAAGGGAAATTGGGGCTGGGCAAAATGTGCTGTCAACCCATTTAGATCTCATAACTGAGTGAAAAAACAAGGTTATTTTACCTCAAGGCACATTGCTGGTTCGAGGTAACACAGTGTGGAGTCGGAGGAGCACAGCAGGCCAGGCAGCATCAGAGGAGCAGAAAAGCTGATGCTTCGGGTCGGGACTCTTCTTCAGAAATGGGGGAGATGGAAAGGAGCTCTGAAATAAATAGGGAAGAGGAATGGGTGCTGGGCAAGGTAAGTGGGATGGTGATAGGTGAGTGCAGGTAGTGAGTGGTGGGGTTTGGTCAGTGAGGTGGGAGGGGTGGATAGGTGGGAGAGAAGATGGACAGGCTGTGTCAGGTCAAGGAGGTGGGGATTACAGGGAGGGTTGATCATGGGATGAGGATGGGGGTGGGGGTCCTACCCACTGCCAACGTCACCCCACTCACTGCCGATATCACCCGTAACTCCACCCCCATAGCCACCAGCTGTACAGCCAACCCCAGCCCCAAACCCTGCCGGGTCTTCACCATGCCCCGAGCCCTCTTCCTCACTGAGCACGAATAGTCAGTTCTCAGTAAAGGACTCACCTTCATTCCCCTCCACCCACGCATCAATGAATACCATTCATGCTTGAACACTTCTTCTGCCGACTCCGCACCTATTTCTTCAACTACGAGTCTAACCCACCCTCTACATTCCCCTTCTCTCGCCTCCAACACATCCCATCGTCCTGGACACTGCCCCAAGACCTCCTACCCTCCCTCGACCTCTTAATTTATTTCAGAGCCTCCTTCCCCTCTCCAGTTTCTGAAGTAGGGTCCAAACCCGAAACGTCAAGTTTTCTGCTCCTCTGATGCTGCCTGGCCTGCTGTGTTCCTCCAGCTCTACACTGTGTTAAGCGTGATTCCAGCATCAGCAGCTCTTACTGTCTCTTGCTGTTTTGACAACACATGTTTATTTTCCATATATCCATGTTTGATCAGACAACGAGTACTAAGAGACTAACACCAAATCATGTCAGCATTACATTTCATGCATCCCTTCTTTCTACTGAAAGATGAATTATTCCTTTAGAAATAAAGTGTCAAACACTCTTTTTGGGAGAACAGTGATAATATATAAAGAGTTTGATTAGGAGAATAATGTGTTGCGCTTAAGCTTAGAGATAAAGAAAAATAGAATAGCTGGGGGGATGGGGGAGAAACAGGAATGGTTCACAGAAGATCAGATATAGGGGAGTGAGCAGGTGAGTAGACCAAGAAATTGTAGACATTGGAGACCAGGAAAGGGGAAAATTTGTATCAACATGTTCTGATATGGATTTGGAGGCTGCTGTGGTAGCAGGGATCTATGGTCCCACAGGAATATGAAACATTCTGTGAACTCCAGACAATACGCAATGAATTGAATATTCAAAGTAACAATACATTCAAAAACAAAAGTGGATAGAAAAGCAGGACATGTAATGATGTCTCAGGAAGAAGAAGTTGTTCCAAGGTTGTGTGGAAAAACATGCAGTCTATCATGAAATAAGCCAAACTAACACTAGGGTATGCTAAAGACCATTAGGTTACATGAGAAAGCAGCTACTTCACTCTTTTTAGAAATACTGTGCACATCAGAAAAGTTATGTTGATGGGCAACGTCAATCAACATACAACTTGGATATTGTCAATTTATATGGAGCCAGAGCTGGTGAGTTTTATACATTCATGGCTTAATACACCTTGTGCAGTCACCAGGAAACAGTATTGCAAGGTGATTGCATTTAATGTGATCGAAGGTTCAGGAATAAGATAGGTCAGGAGCCAGGTATATAAGTTCAAAGAGGTTAATTTGAAAGAAATTAAATGACAACTTGTGCAAATGGATTGGACTGAAAGACTGATTGAATTCAGGGCAAAAGGGAACATCTTTAAAAATGTCAACAATTTCCATGGGAGCACCCACCCTGTCAGACAGAAACCACTGAGAAACAGCACAAACAGCTTATTTGCTCAAGCCTTTTCTGGTCCAATACTTGTAAAGGACTGATGTTCCTTTCAGGTGTACTTAGAAATAATGTTGCGTTCCTTTCTACATCACAGAATTTGGTAACTACAAGTTGCAGTGAATCAAATGGCCTGCTGTGCTCTCCAGCTCTACACCGTGTTATCTCAGATTCTCCAGCATTGGCAGTTCCTACTATCTCTCTCACATAAATTTCCTATTTTGTTTCCCAGATTTGGAGGTTGTGTGTGTTACTTCTCATGCAGGGTAAATGTGTGTATTTGCACAGTTTAAACCTTTTATTAATAATGCTTATATCCTTAGTTTTGTTTGTAATAAACTCATGCTTTAATAGTTCCTTAAGGAACCTAGCTGACCTACTTCTGATATTCATCTATATATCGTGAAAGAGCAGTATAAATGGCAAAATGACATTTTTAAAAAATTTCAAATTTCATTGTGACCATTAGAGGACTGGGACAAGTAAAAGAATCAGTTCACCTCTCATAACAATGACATCTGCTTCCATGGTGACCGGACATGCAATTTAAAAGAAAACTTACTCTTGGGTCACAGACATTGCTGGCTGGCCAGCATTTATTGCCTCTCTCAAGTTAATCTTGAGAAAGTGGTGGTAAACTGCTTTCTTGAACTAAAATGGAATTCCAGGATTTTTAAGAGCATCAATGAAGGAACACTAATACATTTCCAAAGTCAGGATGTTGAGTGGCTTTGGAGGGGAACTTGCAGTGGTCATGTTCCCATGTATCTGCTGCTCTTGTCATTCTAGATGGAGGTGGTCATGGGTTTGTGAAGTGCTGCCTAAGGATCTTTGGTGAATTTTTGCACTGCGTCTTGCAGATTATACACACTGCTGTTACTGAGTATAGATAGTAAAGGAAGAGTATGTTTGTAGATGCAGGGCCAAACAAGCAAGCTGTGTTGTTGGAGCTGCACTCATCCAGGCAAGGGGGAGTCTTCCATCACAGTCTTGACTCGTGCCTTGTAGATGGAGGACAGGCTTTGGGAAGTCAGGAGGTGAGGTACTCACCGCAGTAATTCCTAGCCTCTGATCTGCTATGGTAGCCACTTTATTTATATGGTGAGTCTAGTTGAATTTCTGGTCAATTGTAACCGCAAGGATGGTGATTGTGGGGGGATTCAGTGATGGTCACATCATTAAATATCAAGGTGTCGGTGGCTTGATTGTCTCTTACTAGAGATGGCCATTGCTTCGCATTTGTGTGGTGCAAATGTTCCATCACTTGTCAGACTAAGCCTGGATATAGGTATTGCTGCATTTGGACATGGACTGCTTCAGTATCTGAGGAATCGCAAATCATTTGTGAACATCCCTACTTCTGGCCTTATGATTGCAGGGTGATTGTTGATGAAATAGTTGAAGATGGTTGGGCCTAAGACACCACCCTGATAACTTCTGAAGAGATGTCCTGGAGCTGAGATGACTGACCTCCAACAGCCATAACCATCGTCCTTTGTGCCAGGTATGACTCCAACCAGTGGAGAGGTTTCCTGGATTCCCACTGATTTCAGTTTTGCTAGTGTAGCTCCTTGATGCTACACTGGGTCAAATGCAGTTTTGATGGCAAGGGCTGTCACTCTCACCACCTCTGGAATTCAGCTCTTCTGTCCATGTTTGAACCAAAGCTGTAACACAGTCAAGTACTGAGCATTTGGGAGCGGAACCGAAACTGGGTGTTAGTGAGCAGGTTGTTGCTAAGCATATGCTGCTTGATAGCACTGTTAATGGAATCTTCCATCACTTTACTGATGATTGAGAATAGAATGATGGAGTGGTAATTGGCCAGATTGAATCTGTATGCCTTTTTATGTACAGGACATACCTGGGTAAGTTTCTACATTGTCAGTGTTGTAACTGTATTGGAACAGTTGGGCAAGGGGAGCAGCAAGGTCTGCAATACTGTTGCTAGAATGTGGTCAGGTCCCACAATCTTTGCATTATCCAGTGCCTCCAACCACTTCTTGATTTGACATGGAAAGAATTGAATTAGCTTAAAGCTGGCAACTGTGATGCTAGGACCACTGGAGGAGCCCAATTGGATTACTCACTCAGCGCTTTTGGCTGAAGATTGTTGCGACTGCTTCAGCATTATCTTTTGCACTGATGTGCTGGGTTCTTCTAATATTGAGGATGGAGATATTTGTGGAGCCTCCTCCTCCAGTGAATTGTTTAGTTGCCCACTATCATTCACGACAGGATGCGACAGGACTGCAAAGCTTAGATGTGATCCATTGTTTGTGGGATCACTTTACTCCATCGATCACTTGTGTTGTTTGGCCCACAACTAGTCACTCAACAGGCTGACACCGCATTTTTAGGTATGCCTGGTTCTTCTCTGGGCATGTCCTCCTGCACTCGGCACTGAACTAGGGTTGTTCCTCTGGCTTGATAGTAATGGTTGAGTGGGGGAAGTGCTGGTCAATGTGGTTACATATTGTGAAAGAGCATGTCACAGGAACTGAAAATCAAACTAATAAACCTAATAAAGAGCCATTAATCTCCACTTTCCTCTCTGCATGCTTTACATTTTTGTAATATATAAATAGCATTTATGAATTATCTCTATTGTTGGAATTTAAGTATGTTTGAAACTTCTCTGCTGGACTACTATTAAACAACTGAAGAATACAGATGCGGCAGTTTTTTTTCAAATATAACTTTACTAAATTCACTTTCAAACATGCCATTTAATTTAAATCATAACTCATAAACACTGACACACAAATTCCAAATATTTATTAAGAGTTAAACTATATATAAAGTGACACTCTCACTGAACAGTGGTACTGAACGTTTCATTTGTTAAACAGAACTTTTTTCACATGAGCAGTCTCACCCAGTTTAAATTACCTCCTTTATGTATTGCTAGATTGTAAACAAAGTGAATCTAAGACTGAAATTATCAATCAAGTATTACATTTGCGGCAAAGAAGCCAAAATCTAGTAAACTGACCTATTATATATAACTTTAATTTTAGCAAATAAGATTGTAGCAATCACACCATAAATCTCAGAAAGATAAATTTTTGAAGCTCATTATCTTTAGCAAATCACACAGGGGTCATCAGGTCCTGATTTAACTTCACCCTCAAGTAATGTGTTCATCACAGCCTTCATCAAGTAGCTGGCTGTCCCTCTCTTACCAGTTGGAGGTGTATTGTAGAAATCAGTCATGTCCTGTAAATAGACAGAATATGAATGAAATATTAAGAATTTCCAATCTTGTTTCTTTCTTTTTACATACATTTGGAAACCTTTCTGAGGGAGAGTTACCGATACCACAGATACCAATTACATGCCAGGTTGATGAAAATCAACTTTATTCAGCTTAAAGTCAAGATTAAGAACATAAAATGAATATTCTACACTTAAGTTTTGTTGTGCTTTTAAACTGCCTGAAAATATTGACAGTGCTGGTCATGAATGCGTGTGGAAGCTCGAGCAGCAATTGTCTAAATGTCATTTTTTTGAAATTGATAGTAAATAAAAAGAAAACTCAACCAGTAAAATGTCAAAGTTCAATAATAAAATTGTGCATGATAGGTGGTGGGTACCACTAAAATAAATCAATATCAACAAAAAAAAATCAAGTTCCAAAAACTAATGAAGAATCGCACTTCGACTCAAGTTAGCAATCTAAATCTCAACATACCAATGTGAACTTACATGCTTCTTTTAAACCATAGCCTACACTGCATTGTGAGTACATACTCTCCACCCAGGACGAGTGCAACTCCAACACTCAAGAGGCTTGCCATCATCCAGGACAAAACAACCTGCCTGTTTGGCATCCCATTCACTACCTTTCCTATTTGTTCCTTTCAGTGCCAGTGCACAGTAGCAGCAATGCGCATCATCGACATGGTGCATTGCAGAGATTCACCAAGAAGTCACCAACAGCACCTTCCAAACCCGAGATCACTACCACATACAAGAACAGCAGCTGCAGAAACATGGGAACATCACCACCTGCAAGTTCTACTCCAAGGCAAACATCATTCCCAACTTGGAACCATATCGTTGTTTTTTGGACAAAATCCTGGAAACCCCTTCCTAACAGCACTGTGGATGTATCCAATCCCCGAATACTACAGTAGTTCAAGAAGGCAGTTCGCCATCACCTCTCTCGGTCAATTTGGAATGAGTAGTAAATGTTGGCTTGGCTAGCGATCCCTACATCATAAGACTGAATAATAAAAAGTGTACTTAAATATCTCTTTTCCTTTTCTTCACTAAGTCATTCACTCCTATCTAGTCATTTTTTTCTTTCAGATTTTACTCTCACACCTCTTTAGGTGTTACAATGATAGCAAGCCTACTTGAAGTTCAAATCCTACTCCAAGACTGTGTGGCCAGGTTAGGATTATTCACAACTTGGCCAAACTGCATGAGTATCAACTTGTAAATCTTTCCAACGTATGCCAAAGAAATGCATATCAGATGGTAACAGTGATAAAGATTCCTAGTCGGTAATGTGGTAGAAAGAAATTGGAAACTTGGTCATCACTATCCAAACTATAACATGCATGTAGAAGTTTATGTTGCCATGGCAACTATTACTCCTTGGCAGCTTAGTTAGCTGGACTACTGGTGTAGATCAGATTGGTGCCAGTAGCATGAGTTTGATCTCTGTTCCAGCAGGGGTGGAGACCTGTCTCTTTGCCTAGCCATTGTGGACAACATCATGCTGAGTCAAACTTGCTTTTGGGATGAGAACTCAAGAAGAAGAGCTTTGCATCAAAATTGGCAACCTTCTAAGTTTCAGGAATTCCTCTTCTCATGACCAGAGATTGGTATCTGCTGAGATCTTGCATCTATGATATCAATGATTTCCACATGGTTGTTGGCTGGCTCCAAGTTTGCTAATATTCAACAACAAAATGTATATAGCTAATTCTTCTTCCCAATGTTGGAATAGGCTTTGTTGGGCAGAATACAAAACAACACTGTTTAATACAGTCAGATGAAAGGAACACTGTCCACTTCAGTATCACACTACATTTTATGCGTCATAGCTGAAATCAAGACCAAATACAAACTGCTTTATGATGTTTTTGAGATGCAAATCAACTAAAGATGGGAATATTAGCAACAAATATAAGAGCTACAGAAGTAGGTGGCACCTTTAAAATGATACCCTCTTTCTAACTGCAGGGCTCCATGTGTTCAAACTTTCATTTGGGTCGGAGGGGAGAGATGGAGAAATAAGCAAATAGACCATTTCCCTCAAGCAAAAGTCAGAATATTGTGTTGAAAACGGTAAACTGGAGTTACAATTTACTCCTGAGTGCCAAGGCCACAGGCACAAGATGGGCAAAGAGAGCTACACCTTTGTACCCATTTTCTATTAGCCTATAACTTCCATGGTTTCATACTGTGGACACAAACGGTTTGTTTTGCTTCATGGTGCAAGTCATATCCCAACTTCTGGAAATTGATACCTTGTTTCCAGGAATTCCAAGCTGTTGCATCATCAGCGTCTACCACCAGACAACTGATAAACCGAAGCATTCCTGTGCAAGGAGAATTTGCTACGGCTCTGCTCCTTATGTCTGCGGCTGAGCAGTATTGTGAGCTGTTTTCCCATGAGACAGAGATTGCCCAGATGTGTTTGATGCTCCTCTGCAGCTTTCTATCAAGAGTTATCAAAGGCACCTCATCATTTGAGCTTAGTAAACAGAACCGTACCCAAAAAGGACCAAAGTACAGCCAAACTGCTCAAGGACAAGAGGTCGCAGCTAGGGAGATTTGATCTCCTCGGTTGAAAAGTATACCAATTTTCGCACCACTAATTGTAGCACTATTTTTAACCACAAAAATGTGGCAAAACACATGGTATGGCATGACAAAAAAAATCATAAATTTATACAAAAACAAAAGGGGCAGAGGAGACTGCAATCACTCTAAAAGCAAGTCACTAATTGTCATAGGGAAGGTCTTTGCTGAGGTAATACTTAGAAAACCCCATCTACTACAGTCTGAATGTATTCAAAAGCACAGTATAGTTTCCATGCTGGCAGATCTGTAGTGGTCACGATCTTTTCCATACATGAGCAACAACAGAAGTAGAGGGAGTGGGATATATTTTCTCAGTTTCTGTGGGTAGATTGTACAAAAGCATTCAGTACATCAATAGGACAGGACTCTTCAAGATTTTGGGTAAAAAATATCTGCCTAACAAAGCTCCTGACTCTCATCAGTTCCCTCTATCACAACAAGCACTATTATATGCAGTCTGATGCCATCAACTCTGACAGTTTCAGGGCAAATAGTGAGTGAAACACAGCTGTGCCTGAGCCCCTGCTTCCTTTTCCATGCTCCTGATCTTGTCTTCTCTGTAACCAATACTCACTCCAATTTTATTTCTGGTGCATAGACCTCCAAGACTTGAGAACAGCAGTGACCTTTGAATCCAGAAGTCAACATATTAGCTAGTGCAGAACCTCGGAGATACCTCAGAGTGTATGTGCAGCTCATAGAAAACACTACCTATCACCAAGGAAGGAATCTACCTGCATTCCTGATAAGCCAACAAGCTCTACAATCTCTCCACACTGAAAGTGACGACAAAAATACAGACCAACTTGGAACAGAAATCGTCTCTATACAGATGACGCTGCCTTGGTAACTCACATGGGAACTCCACTACAATGACTCATGTTTTATTTCTCCAATTTCAGAAGCTTATTTTCCCCAATGACAATGAAAAAAAAAACTGTGGTCATTGGGCAGAGTGTCACTCGGTTCCTTATCAGACTAAATAATGCCCCATTGGAAGTAGTTACCAAATTCTGCTTCTTTCAGGCAATGGTAACCATCTGTCATTTGATAAAGAACTCCAAGCATATGTAGGAAAAGCAACTTCGAACCTGATTGACTGAAGAAAAGTGCATGCAATAACATTAGGCTAATTTTTAGGTCCAAGCTATAAGTTTATGATGCGTGTGTTCCCTGTAACTTGAAGTATCAGATTGAAACTTGGCTGTATGAAACTTGCACTATGCTAAACAAATGAGCATAGCCACCAGAAACAGTGAAATATCTGGGCAATCTGTGGGAATCAATCTAAACTGCAAACAACCTTCTCCAGATGCTGATGACAGCCTCTTTCAACTTCAATTAAAGTGCTTAAAGTAGCAATACCTGTTACATTTTCAGGTTGCATGGAGTTGGAAATGGAAATTAAGATTCATGGAAACTATAACTGGAATGCAGATGGGAATATTAAACATTCTAAACAGTATGACAATTGCTTTACATAGCAAATGATTTGTGTGGAAACAAGAACACCAATATTACGTTCAATAAAGAGTATAGTCAGTGTGAGGGGGCTTTTGCCCAAATGAGACAAGTAAGGAGATGTAGGAACTTGGTTCATAGCAGAATTCAGTGCATGAGAGAAGGAGACGATCTGAATAGGATTTACTGCAATAAGTAGTGTCCTGAGTGGAGAGTTTGGTAAAGAATGAGGAGGAGGTTATTTTTCCTCTCTGTTACCTTTCATCAGCTTCCATTCTTGAATTCCAATCTTGTGTGAAAGGAGGAACAGGTAAATCAGTAACTGGCATTGTTCCAAACTGTAAGTTTTATCAGTATTGTGAGTATTACATTGTTTAATCAATATTATAAAGTTTACTAGCAGTGCTAAAGTATTTTGGGAGTATCAACTGCATTAATTACACATGAATTAATTTGGTGATTACTAGTTAATTAACACATATTGGAGATGACAGGGCAGTTGTGGTGCTGAGAGTATGGGAGCTCCTGGATGCTGGAGTGACTCAGCAAACTGATCTGCACTAAGTGCTTACAGCCGCAGGAACTTCAGCTCAGAGTTGGTTGCTGTGGGGATGCCCAGGTTCAAATCTCATCTACTCCAGAGGTGTGTAATAACATCTCTGAACAGGTTAGTTCGAAAAATAGGTTAAACAACAAAAAAAACCTTGCTTTGCATGCTGAGCTGTACATACAGTGGCCATATCAGCAAAAGGGAAAGTTACCTGGGACATTTTATTCTAGATGGCAGCCACACCCCTCAGGACACGGTCCTTTTATTTGGTCAATGGTTATGGGCAGGAAGTAATTGGGAAGAATTAGCATGGTTTTGTGAAAGGGAAATTCTGTTTAGCCTTGTTAGTTTTGTTTCCTTGCTTATGGAAGGATATAAATATTCTGGAGGTGGTTCAGAGGGGATTTATTAGATTGATACCCAGAATGAGCAGATTATGTTTTGAAGATGGATTGGACAGGCTGGGCTTGTTATCACTACAGTTCAGAAAAGCGAGGGTTGATGTGGTTGACACCTATAATATCCTGAATGGTCTTGGCAAGGTGGACATGGAAAGGATGTTGAGTCCAGATCTAGGAGCATTATTTTAAAATCAGCAATCATCCCTTTTAAAACAAAGATGAGGGGAAAATTTTTATTTTTAAAAGATTACGCAACTTTGGAACTCATTGCTTCAGAAAAGTGGTGGAGGTCAGTTCATTAAATATCTTTAAGGCAGGTGTAGATTGATTTATTTGTCTAACAAGCATTTGAGGTTACTGGATTGATAGAAATACGGTCCTTGGATCACAAACATATCAGCCATATGCTCCTAATGAATTGTAGACCAGGTATGAAGGGCTGAATGGCATTTTTCTGCTCCCAATTTGTTACTTCATAAGGTGATGTGACTTTTGGACTCTTTGAAGTATCTAAATACATGGTACATCTATTTTAACCAGTGTCAGTGTGATATTTCGGGTGCTGAGATTATTGGCTTTTTCATTATTTTAATTTAAACTTGGGAGTAGGCCTATTTTGTGCCTGTTCTCGTGAGTCAAGGGGTTAGGCCTTCTGTTCTTAAAACACAACTGTTTTGTCCACATTATTAGTTGTGAAGTGAGAGCCTGCAATTAGCGCAATATTTTTAAAACTAGAGTAAACAATCAGGGAATACTGGCAACCGTTATACCAAATACAATTTGTGTTTAAAATTTTGCAAATTTTTGCATCAGTCAAGCTGATTTCAGACTAACTGCACTGAAAGAAACTGACCAATTGAATAGAATTTCCAGGCCATAATATCTACACATGAGAATAACTTTACTTACCTTAACCTCAACTTGCTCCAGTCTACTTTTGTCTCTCTTAAATTCATCAAAAGCCTCTTTCACCAGTTTGTCTAAATTTACTTCACCTTGGAATTCTAGCTCAGGGTTGCGTTCCAACACAACAGAAACAACCATAAGTAGCTGCAATAAAAAAAAACCAAATATGTAGTTTGCAATACATGATGTTAAATTAATTCATACATTTAAGCTATTTTTCCAAAAGGTTACTCCAACACGAAGTATATAAACAGATTTTCATCACAGGGAGATGATAAAATAAGAGGGAAGGTTTAATGTACAAGTTTGCAATAAACATCATTGGTAAGTTTCACAACCTGACTATTGTATTCTTCTCTAAGGCAGGCACTCACCATGTCTTTCACGTGAGATTTTCAAATGACTTTTTAAAGGAAGAGTAACTGAGGTGATTTCCCAACGCTTTCCTTACCACTTCATCTTCAGAGTTCTAGGTGGATTGCAACCTGGGCTATTGCGCTAAGGGAAGGGGCACCACGAAACACCTTTTTATGCAAGGTAGTCCAGCAGGATATCAATAAAATATTAAGAGCTGGCATTCTGGTCAATGCCTGACTTCAATCAGAAGTAAGAATACCAGCAATAAATCATTTTGTTGCAAATATAATGTTTTAAAATATAACCTTAGCTTTAAGAATGTAACTTTAACTGGTCAAAATCACTGAGAAACTAGAAAAAGCAATCATGAAGTAAATATGATTCAAACAAGTTTTAACAAAATAAAACATTTAAAAAATATGGGCCATGTTGACTTAAGATGTTAATTTCTGGAAAGAAAAATTCATAAGCAGCAAATGGGTTAACTTTGTTCAAGTATTACAGTCAAGGTACTATACACAAGCCCTTTGCAGTTATTTCAGTAAAGGATAAGTTACTCTTGTGATTTCCCTGAAACAAGGCAAGTTTTGAAATTAGGAAAAAGCCATTTATATCACATTTCTAAGGAGATGGTTTAAATGTCATTGGACCAATGAGTCTGTGAATTAGTTAAAATGATAAATAGCAGAAATTATGCCCAACAGTAACAATCTTGTTATTAATCTTATGGTGCACTAATGGGTTTAACATTTTGACGCCATTACTTCTTTTTGCTTCACATATTCCTTGGTTCTATCTAACTGATAGAAAATACGTTCTAAAAGATTCTTGTGTTCTGACTTATATTATTCCATCTATTCTTTTATCACTAGAAAATAATTTTAAAATAATTCTTGTGTTATGACTTTTATTATTCCTTCTAGTCTTTTATCACGGTGATTATGCAATTACAGAATAGTGCAACAAAGACAGACGTCAGTCTGTCCATCAAGTATGCGTCAGCTCCTTCAAAGAACAATCCAACTGCTAGAGAGCAATTTGTGAATCGTGATACAGTATAAATTAAACAGTGAATTGTTAATTGGAGGCAAAGGTGTGTGTGTAGGAAAAAAGACTCCTGGGAAGCATTAAATCATAGATTCCCTACAGTGTGGAAACATGCCCTTCAGCCCAACAAGTCACATCAACGCTCAGAGCATCCCACCCAGACCCATCCCCCTACAACACATCCCTGAACACTATCGGCAATTTATTATGGCCAATCCATCTAACCTAGACTGTGGGAGGAAACCAGAGCACCCAGAGGAAGCCCACGCATACATGGGGAGAGTGTGCAAACACCACACAGGCAGTCGCCCAAGGGTGGAATCAAACCTGGGTTCCTGGCGCTGAGAGGCAGCAGTGCTAACCACTGAGCCACCATGTCACCCCTAAAATAGAAATCTTTGCAAATGATAAATTAAGAAGACTGTTAACAAGGTCTCTTAGCTTCATTAATACAGGCATGGAATACAAAAGCAAGGAGATGATGCCACACTTATATAAAACACTGGTGAACTGTAGTACTTCATTCAATTCTGTGCATTCTTCAGAAAGGACGTCAAGGCATTAGAGTGGCTCCATTAATGATTTACTAGAATGACATTACGGATGAGACTTCAGTTATGTGTACAGACCAAAAAAAGCTGGAGTTGATTTCTTTAGAGTAAGGGGGATTTGATAAGTGTTAATCAAAATTATGAATAACTTAGATGAACAAAACAAGTAGAAAGAATGAAGCAAACTATTGTCACAAGGGAAAGGTTAGAAGCTATTATAAAGAGATTACAGCAGGGCACTTGGATAAGTTCACAGTAATCACGTAGGGTCAATGATAGTTTTGTGAAAGGAAAATCATGTTTGACCAACTTATCGGGAGTTATTTGAGAACAAAATTTGTGCCATGGATAGAAGGGATCTGGTAAACGTACTGTACTCAGATTTCCTCAGTAAGGTGCCACATCAAAGATTATTGTGCAAAATAAAAGTTCACGGTGTAGGGGCTTGGATTGTGGAATGGGAAGAACATTGGCCAGCTAACAAGAAGCAGATTGATATATAAACTGAGATAACAAGGTGTAGAGCTGGATGAACACAGCAGGCTAAGTAGCATCAGAGGAGCAAGAAGGCTGATGTTTCAGGCCTAGACCCTAGAAAAAGGGTCTTCTTCTGAAGAAGGGTCCAGGCCTGAAATGTCAGCCTTCCTGCTCCTCTGATGCTGCTTGGCCTGCTGTGTTCATCCAGCTCTACACCTGGTTATCTCAGATTCTCCAGCATCTGCAGTTCCTACTATCTTTGATATATAAACTGATCTTTAGGTCATCAAGATGTAATGAATTATCTACTACTGTGATTGGTGCTGGGATCGCAATTATTTACAATTTATATAAACGAAGGGCCACAGCAGGTACCAAATTTACTGACAACACAAAGATATGTAGGAAAGTAAGTTGTGAAAAGGACACAGGATGTTACAAAAAATAGTAATAAGCTAAGTGAATGGACAAAATGGGGTACAATATGGGAAAATGTGAAATTGTCTATTTTTGGCAGGAAGAATAAGAAAAAGCATATTATCTAATTGTTGAGAGATTGTAGAGCTCCAAGATGTAGACATATTTTGGTGTCGTTATGCATGAATCACAAAAGGTTAGAATGAAGGTACACCAAATAATTAGGATAACTAACACAATGTTATCAATCATGTTGAGATTTAAATACAGAAGTAGGGATGTTATGCATCAGCTTTTCAGGGTAATAGTGAGACTGTATCTGGACAACTGCACGCAATATTGGTTACCTTATTTAAAGAAGAATGGTAATGCACTAGGTGCAGTTCAGAGAAGGTTTACTTGACTACTAGCATGTATGGGTGGATTGGCTTAAGAGAAGAGGTTGAACAAGCTAGAATGTATCTGCTGGAGACGACTTGATTGAAACATAAAAAATTCTGAGGTATCTGGACAGGGTATTGTGGAAAGGATGTTTTATCCTATGGGAAAATTTAAAATTAGAAGTCACCGTTTAAAAATCAAGGTTCTCTGTTTGAAAGAGAGATTAGGTGAAAGGTATTATCTTAGAGCATTGAGAGTCTTTGGAGCACTCTTCCTGAAATGTTGGCAGAAACACGAGTCCTTAAATCTTTTTAAAGCAGAAGTAGACAGATTTTTGTATAGGAAGGGGCTAAAAAGATTGTAAGTAGGGATGTGAATTTAACGTTATATTCAGCCATGATCTTAGATAATGGCACAGCAGGTTCACGGGGCTAAATGGTCTACTCCTGCTCCTGATTTGAGAGCTTGTAACTATTCCAGTGGTGGAGAGATAGTAACTAGAGGGCACAATCACAGATGAATAGCAAAAGAACCAGAGCCAACAGAATTCTTTTAAAATATAAGCAGTTGTGATCTGGAACATGTGAAATGTGTTGAGGTAAGATTCAAGATTAACATTCAAGAACACTGGATTTGAAAGGCATAGAATTAAAACACAACAGGAAGAGCGCAGGGAATGTAATTAATTGTATAGTTCTCCCACAGACTGGGAAAGGCACAGTGGGCCTCCTTCAGTCTATCCTCATTCAACGAGGCTAGATTTTCTGGCCCTTTTTTTGAAAGATAGAAGAGATCTCTGCATTTCTTAGAGCAGATTCCACTTAGGTATCCCTCAGAAATGAGGAGACGTAATTCCTTTCTGACAGTCAGTTTGTACTATAGAAGTCTCAGAGGAAGGCAAACCATGCCCCTTTTCTCAGCAGTTAGCTGCCATAATCTGAAATTTACAGGCCCTGACAGCTACGTTGACAGCTGCTGTCAAAAAGGGAGCACATAAGGTAAATGTAAGGGTGCTGGAAAGTTTGGGTGTCAAATGGGTACGGGTGTTGGGCGTGAGATAAGAGGGTGCCAACTGGGGAGGGGTGGATAGGATAGATAGGATGGGGGGGGGGGGGGGGCGGTGAGGACAAGGTGCATTGTGGTGGTTAAGCATTTAGGAAAGAATGTAGTATGCTGGGGAAATTGAATCCGCTGGGGGTGGGAAAGTCAATCGGGTCTGGATGGGGTGTGGTTCCAGCAGTGGGAACGTTACATCAGGTCTGATGGGGAGATGGGAGGGAGCATCATTTTGAGTCCAATCGGAGAGGCAGAGGGGTCCAGGTGGATAGGTGTTGGATTGGGTCAGTCATTGTGGGAGGCATGGGGGGGTTCATTTGTGTGCAATGTTTATGGGCGGGGTGGGAGGTAGGATTCGTTCTTGTGGTAGTGGTAAGGAGGTGTTCGGGGATTGGGTCAAATGTTGTCAGGTCCTGGGAGGGGGTATCAAGTCCAAAATGGAGGATTTTGGGTGTCTAGGGAGCACTTGGTCAGTGTTTGGAATTGTTAGGAGCTTGGGGTTTAGCTAAGTATGAGGTCAGTTGACTAGTTACTCATGAATTAAACCATATATTTAATAGTCTAACTTTTCGTGAGTAGCTATGCATAACTCCAATCGATGCTGGAACAGTGACTATCTGGCCAGTGAAATATTTGTCCCTGTGATTATATAATATATGCAGCTTTGCCACAATATACAGCATGAAATCATTCTCACAGAAAGTAATGACTGCTGTATCCTCGACACCCGAACACTACGGGATGGATCATACGGTGGAGGAGAACTCCATACATCCCAATGTAACTGGCTTGCCCGGCTTTAATTATTCAGGTGATGGCCCTTTAAACAGTACAAGGCAGGCCCACTGTCCATCTCGAGAATGTCATACATTAATTACCATTCAAGGGGCCTCAACAGGACTACGTGTTGGTGGCCCACCTGCATGTTCCCATTACTTATGAAATTCAGATAGGCGTGGGTATGCTGATTGGCGGTAAAATGAAAACAAAATATTCTGGATGCTAGGGATCCAAAATTAAAACAGAACATGCTGGAGAACCTCAGCAGGTCTGGCAGCATCTGTGAAGACAGTAACGTAGTTAATGTTTTGAGACCAGTATGCCTGTCAAATTGGACTCATATGTGAACTTTGTTTCTCTCTTCACACCTACTGTCAGACTTGCTGAGTTTCTTCTGTACTTTCTGTTTATATTTTACCCACACCTTATGGGTCCACGCATTTGCCTTCTTGCCCATGACTGTTCCTTAAAGTGCAGACCTATTTGTTCGTTTGATTAGCAGGAATTTGCTTTGTATATTTACATAACACATTCAGGCTTGCTACAGTATACACTATGCTTGAATTTGAAAATTATGAAGATTTAGGATGAGCTTAAAATAGGATGTTTATCAGCACCTCAACAATGATCTGTCGATATTCAGGCTGGACAATGTCTTGTAAAGTGTCTTCTACAAGGAGTGAAAAGTTCATCTCATACATGGTCATGTCTGATAAAGTTGGCTGCTGCAGAAACAAATATGAGTTTATATTAGGCAGAATGTTTGCTGAAGAAAAGCAATATAGATCTTCATTCACTTGTAAGCCTTTGTTTCTTGCTTAAAAGGTTACTAAGTATGATTTTATAAAGTGACTAAAACTCTGAGGTTACCACACTATTAGATGCTCAATACTATTATTTTAGTTACATCTGGAAATCTGATGATTACCACGAACATTTTATTCCTTTTCTTATAAAGCAGTATTGTGAGAATGTGTGCCCTAACATCCACAAAAAGTATGAAGACTAAATAAGTTTAGAAAACAGTTAAATGTCAGTTTACCAAAAAAAAGTCAGAATGAAAGCAAGCAATTTATCAGTTAATTACTAGATATTAGTTGTCAAGATGATCAGTTAATTACTAGAGTGATAGTTATAATGATTCTTCAAAAATACTGACTTTGCATACTAGCCACCAGAATTATGTTTACTAAAAAAACCACAATAAGATAGCTGTCCTCGCATTACACCAGTGCCTCAGGGTCCATCTTGCAGCTGGGGAGAAAATCAGATATGCAGCTCATCTGCCCGTTTCATCAATCACCTGGAGCACTTTGAGATTTATCCCCAGAAGTGAAAAAACTAAAATGCATTCTCCTTACTATGAGGCATGTGCTCCAATGAGATGGAAATCATAGCACTAAGTTACAGAACACGTTCCAAGTTATTGCGCCATTGCAACATTTGACACTGGGAGAAAACAAACTTGCAGTGTGCAGATTGCTATGGGAGTGTATAGGCTATTTCAGAATCACTTTTTGATCAATTACAGGGCAATGTTTGCATGAACATGGATGTAGAGCTTTGCTGAAGGTTTGGCTATAAAATGAAAATGCTAGAGGATACTGTCGTATGATTTAAATACTTGGGGCAGATGTTTTCCAGTCACTATGATGCCTTCAGGAGTCCTCTCCAGAATCTGCCATACTCTGTCATAGAACCCCTTGGGAGTACGATTCAAGGAGCCATCAAGATGACGCCTGTTTTTCCATGACCTGAAGGGAAAGAAAAAAATGTCTCCTCATTCTGCATTTTTAAAGAATTAGGAAGATGAAAACAAAATTTGCTATCAACGAAATGTACACAATTATTACATGTAAACGTGACCATTTTGACATGGTGCAAAGGAACTGTTGGAATTTGATCAATGAAATTCCAAATAAAATAAGAATGTCCAATTGAAATTCTGTAACATGCTATCTAAATGTGGTCTCCTCCTATCTCTCTCTGGACCACAACCCCACCATTGAACACCAGGCTACTGTGTTCATAACGGTCAGTAATCTCATTTCTCCCCTACCCCCAACTCACCACTGCCTCCAAGCTTACAGTCCCCCAGCATACACAGCTTATTTCTACCTCCTACCCAAAATACGCAAGTAGGACTGCCGGGCAGATCTTTTGTTTCTGTCTGTTCCTGCCCTAAGCGACTCATCTCTTCATACTTCTAATCAATCTTTTCTCCCCTTGTGTAGTCGCTTCCCACTTATATCTATGGTTCCTCTGACAAGACATCAGTTTTAGAATTTCCAGTTTGCAGGCTCCAGCCACCTCCACTTCACTACTTATGTGCAATCTCTGTACATGCCCATCCCCCATCAGGGTGGTCTCAGGGGTCTCTGCTTCTTCCTGCAAAAAGGCCCTAACTGTACTCATCCCCACCACCCTCTTCTGCCAGGCCAAGCTCGAACTCACTCTGAGCAACTTCTCCTTTAACTCATCTCACTTTTTTCAGGTCAACGGCATAGTCTTGGGTACCCGAATGGGCCCCAGTTACACCTGTCTCTTTGAGGGGTTCATGGAAGAATCCTTGTTGCAATCTTATTCAAGTCCCTCCTCACAACTCTTTCTTTCGCACATCGATGACATTTTTAGTGCTGCTTCTCTCTCTTGCCCAGAATTGGAAAAGATTATTAATTTCCCTTCCAATTTCCACCCGGCTCCTACCTTTACTTGGTCCATCTGTCTCCTCCCTTGCCTTTCTTCACATCTCAGTTTCAAGTGGGAAAAGGCTGGTCACCAATATCCACTAAAACCCCACCACCTCCCACGGTTATCTTGACTATACAGCCTCACCCCTGCTCCTGTAAAGACTCCATTACATTCTCCCAGTTTCTCGGTCTCATCTGTTCCGGAGATGCCAGTGTCTACAGGCAGCCTCTGAAATTTACACTTTCTTCCTCAAATAAGGAGTCCCCATCACTGTCATTGACAGGACCTTTAGCCATGTCTGATCCATTTCCTGCACTTTGGCCCACATCCCTTCTCTTTTTTCCCACAACACCAATAGGATCCTCCTGGTCTTCACTTACCACCTCACCAGCTTCCACATCCAAAGGATCGTTAGCTACCATTTCCCCCACATTCAATGGGATACTATCACCAGACATGTATTTCCCTCACACAAAACCATGCTATCACTAATTATTCCTTGCCTCTCCAAATGCATGTGAATCCTACCTTTCAGAATCACCTCCAACAACATCCTTAATTTTTTTTTATTCATTCACGGACAAGGGCATCACTGGCCAGGCAGCATTTATTACCCATCCTAATTTCCCTGAGGGCAGTTAAGAGTCAGACACATTGCTGTGGGTCTGAAGTCACACATAGGCCAGACAATGTAAGGATGGCAGTTTCCTTCCTTAAAGGGCATTAGTGAACCAGACGGATTTTCCCTGACAATCGTCGATTCAATTCAATAAATCTCTGGAATTAGACCCTTAATTCCAGAGATTTATTGAATTCAAATTCCACCATCTGCCATGGTGGGATTTGAACCTGGGTTCCCAGAACATTATCCTGGTCTCCGGATTAACAGTCCAGTGATAGTAATACCACTAGGCCATCACCACCCCGCTTGAAATTATTGAAAAATTCTCAAATGAGTGAAAGATTAAACTAAATATTGCAAAGAATATGGACCTGGCTGATTGTTGTGAAGCAGTTTATTAGCAATACCCTTTACATATAAAGCAAATAATGTGCCTCAGCATCTTGTGTACCTCATTATTTTATGTAATGGATCAGCTGCCAGTAAACCCACTAAGTCGACAGCACGAAGATTTATGATGTCAGAACAGCATTTAGTAGCTTAAAAGTTTTTGTTAAAAAAAAACTTACCATCTTCCCCTTCAAGCCACAAGTAGAATATAGGTTGCAGAAGGCAAATTAATTTGTCTCATTTTCTACGTTCAATTTGGCCATCTGCACCATTTAAAATCTATTTTAGACTCACTTTACAGAGGTGCACAGGCTATATAATGTTTTAAGCCATTAAATGCAGAAGCTGAAGATTTATATTCTAATATTCTACAAATGCTGGTGCTAATAGCTTCTGCACTTATTTCCATAATATTCTGACATAAATTTCATGCAATTTGCTTTTACCTGAATTAAGCATTTGTAACTCAATAGTGATACTGATATTTCCATTATTTCCTCTGTAGATTGTTTCAATATTCATAGCATTTGTGAATTGAGCTGAAATGCTCATTTAAATTCTCAAGTTTCGACACTTACAAAGAGATCAGTTGTATGTCATGCCTTTGAATCACGAAGGCATAATTTGAAAAAAAATATATTTAGACTGAGGAATGTTGATAATGTAGCTTAAAAATTTATTTAGAGCATTTTTATTTAAATTATCTCCAATAATCAACACCCATGATCACAATTTTATATCCTCAAATCAACTCTAACCTTTACAAAGTAACAGAAGAGAATTTCTATTCATATTGTAATTTTCGTGACTTCTGGACATCCCAAGGCACTTTATGGTCAACCAAATAATGGTTTAAAGTGTGGCCATCATTGTAATGCAAGACGACTTGGTATTTGACAGGAGGATCCTGGAAACAACAAAGATATGGCAAGAACTGCTGATGCTGGAGTCAGAGACAATACAATGTGGAGCTGGAGGAACACAGCAGACCAGGCAGCATCAGTGGAGCAGGAAAGCTGATGTTTTGGCTCGGGACCTTTCCTCAGAAAGACCCAAAGAGAAAGGGTTTCTTTGCTAAATATCTCTCTCAAAAGACAGCACAATTCAACAGTACTCAGTTGCCATGTTATTTGATTGATACAGAGTACCTGTCATGTTGGTCAGGCTGCAGAGTATCCAGAAGAAGCTTTTTGACATCACTTGGTGACATCTGGTACACATAATTGTCAGACAGATTCTCACTTTGAATCTTTAGTTCATGTTTCATTGCATGGATGATCCATCTGTAATAAAAGCACAGAAAACATCACAAATTTATAGCACAGCATGAGGACATTTGACTTATCAACTTTTGTAACCCAAGAAAGTCATTGATCCTAGGCCCACTGCCCAGACACGGTCCACGGAAGCAATGTGGATACAAAATTGGCTGAGGGTTTAGAAAATATTCATGGCTGATGGACATTTTTCTGGTTAAAAGGTGGTTGGTAGTAGAGTTCCCATGGGTCAGTTTTGGGACCTTTGCTTTGATATACATGATATACATTTGTTGCATTGGGGGCAATTTCAAAGTTTGCAGATTTCACAAAACTTGGGAGATCTGAAGCCTGTGGGGTGACCTGACTGTACAGGAGGCAAGGAAGAAGAAAACAGGAATCTTAGTAATAGGGCATTCATTATATAGGCATTACTGTTGCAGTAGACAGGACTCCAGGATGGTGTGTTCCCCCTCTGCTGCCAGGGACAGAGATGTCATTGAGTGGCTGCAGGGCATCCTGAAAGGGGAGGATTACAAGACAAATTGGTATTAATGCTTTGGTAGAATGTGAGGTGAGGTCTTATATCAAAAATTTAGGGAGCAAGGCAATGGGCTAAACAGCAGGGTCTCAAAGATGGTAATCTCTGGATTACTCCCAATGCCACGTGCTAGTGGGCACGGTAATTGCTGCATAGAGCAGATGAACGCATGGCTCAGGATTTAGATTCTTCAATCACAGGGATCATTTCTGGGGAAAGTGAACTTGTATCAGTGGGCTGGTCTGCACCTGAACCAGAATGGGACCAATATCTTTGTAGGTTGGTTTGCTAATGCTGTTGGGAGAATTTAAACTAGGTTGGCAATGGGAAGGGACACAGCATTCAGTAGGGACACAACATACTTTAGGAAAGCTACCAAGGTAGATGGTGTTCAGCCCCTGTGGCCTCTACTTTAATGTCAGGCAAGATGGACAAGTTAAGGGTATGACAAACAGGAGGCTGGAAGAACACAGCAAATCAGTCAGTATCAGAAAAGAAAAATCAACATTTTGGGTATTACCATTCTTCAGGACCGAATGTACGGGTAGGGGCAGCTGGAGATAAACTTGGGCGGTGGGGGGGGGGGTGGGGAGTGGAATGGTGGTGATAGGCAGTCATTGGTAGTAGGTACGACATGGTTGGTCAATGGGAGGGGTGAATCTTGTTGGTGGCTGGAAGGGAAGGTCAGTAGCTGGAGTGGAAGGGGAAGAAGTGGGGCTAGAAAGGGAGCTGAGGGATGGTTGGAAAGGTAATTTGAAATAAGAGGACTCAGAATTGAGTCCTCCCGGCCATAGGGTGTCCAGGTGGAAGATAAGGCATTGTTCCTCAAATTTGCTGCGACAAAGTAAGGGTGTGGATTGACACATGGATTGGGATGTTGTGCATATTGAGAGAGGTAGTTGAGGGAGGGGCCGGATTGCCAAATCAACATTGTAGTGTGCATTGGCTTTGCAGACAGGATAGGAGAGGGTGTAAAAGAGGAGGTGGTGTTGCATTGTTAATTAAGGGGCCAGTAATTGCAGTAAGGAGGGTCAATATCCCTGGAAAGGTCTTCAAATGTGGATTTGTGGGTAGAGCTTAGGAATAAAAAAGAAGCAGACACACTGCTGGGAGTACATTTTTAGCCCCAAAAGAGTCAACAGACAATAGAGGAGCAGGTATGTCAATATTTCGCTGAAGTGTGTTAGAACAATAATTGGTTAATAATATTATTGGATTTCTACTTCCCAAACATTTATGATTTAAGTTTATTATTGAAAAGGAAAAAGAAGGTTGACAAAAAAGGGCTTTGGAATGTGGGAAGGCAGATTTTATTAAAATGAGGCAGAATTTGGCCAATCGAGACTGGGAACAGCTACTTCTAGGTAAATCTGCAGCAAAATAATGGGGGCATTCAAAAAGGAAGTGGGAGAAAACAGAGGTTAGGAATACTGCAGTGATTAACTCATCTCCTGACTCCCCAAAGCCTGTCACCATTTATAAGGCAGAAAAGTGTAATGGAATACTCTCCAACTGTCTCTAAGAGTGCAACTCTAATAACACTTAAGAAGCTCGACGCCATCCAGGACAAAGCAGCCCACTTAACTGGCACCACGTTCTCAAACAGCAACCACTCTTCACTATCACCAATGGTCAGTTGCAGCAATGTGTATCATCTACGAGATGCACTGCAAAGATTCACTAAAGGTCCTGAGACAACACCTTCAAGCCTCAAGGCCCTCCGCTCCGCTTCTTCCTGTCCCGCAGGCCCGACCAGTCCCCCTCCACCGACACCCTCATCCGCCTAGCTGAACTCGTCCTCACCCTCAACAACTTCTCTTTGGACTCCTTCCACTTCCTACAGACTAAGGGGGTGGCCATGGGCACCCGCATGGGTCCCAGCTATGCCTGCCTCTTTGTAGGTTACGTGGAACAGTCCCTCTTCCGCACCTACACAGGCCCCAAACCCCACCTCTTCCTCCGGTACATTGATGACTGTATCGGCGCCGCCTCTTGCTCCGCAGAGGAGCTCGAACAGTTCATCCACTTCATCAACACCTTCCACCCCAACCTTCAGTTCACCTGGGCCATCTCCAGCACATCCCTCACCCTCCTGGATCTCTCAGTCTCCATCTCAGGCAACCAGCTTGTAACTGATGTCCATTTCAAGCCCACCGACTCCCACAGCTACCTAGAATACACCTCCTCCCACCCACCCTCCTGCAAAAAGTCCATCCCCTATTCCCAATTCCTCCGCCGCATCTGCTCCCACGATAAGACATTCCACTCCCGCACATCCCAGATGTCCAAGTTCTTCAAGGACCGCAACTTTCCCCCCACAGTGATCGAGGACGCCCTTGACCGCGTCTCCCGTATTTCCCGCAACACATCCCTCACACCCCGCCCCCGCCACAACCGCCCAAAGAGGATCCCCCTCGTTCTCACACACCACCCCACCAACCTCCGGATACAACGCATCATCCTCCGACACTTCCGCCATTTACAATCCGACCCCACCACCCAAGACATTTTTCCATCCCCACCCCTGTCTGCTTTCCGGAGAGACCACTCTCTCCGTGACTCCCTTGTTCGCTCCACACTGCCCTCCAACCCCACCACACCCGGCACCTTCCCCTTCAACCGCAGGAAATGCTACACTTGTCCCCACACCTCCTCCCTCACCCCTATCCCAGGCCCCAAGATGACATTCCACATTAAGCAGAGGTTCACCTGCACATCTGCCAATGTGGTATACTGCATCCACTGTACCCGGTGTGGCTTCCTCTACATTGGGAAAACCAAGCGGAGGCTTGGAGACCGCTTTGCAGAACACGTCTGCTCAGTCCGCAACAAACAACTGCACCTCCCAGTCGCAAACCATTTCCACTCCCCCTCCCATTCTTTAGATGACATGTCCATCATGGGCCTCCTGCACTGCCACAATGATGCCACCCGAAGGTTGCAGGAACAGAAACTCATATTCCGCCTGGGAACCCTGCAGCCTAATGGTATCAATGTGGACTTCACCAGTTTCAAAATCTCCCCTTCCCCTACTGCATCCCTAAACCAGCCCAGTTCGTCCCCTCCCCCCACTGCACCACACAACCAGCCCAGCTCTTCCCCCCCACCCACTGCATCCCAAAACCAGTCCAACCTGTCTCTGCCTCCCTAACCGGTTCTTCATCTCACCCATCCCTTCCTCCCACCCCAAGCCGCACCCCCATCTACCTATTAACCTCATCCCACCTCCTTGACCTGTCCGTCTTCCCTGGACTGACCTATCCCCTCCCTACCTCCCCACCTATACTCTCTCCACCTATCTTCTTTACTCTCCATCTTCGGTCCGCCTCCCCCTCTCTCCCTATTTATTCCAGTTCCCTCTCCCCATGCCCCTCTCTGATGAAGGGTCTAGGCCCGAAACGTCAGCTTTTGTGCTCCAGAGATGCTGCTTGGCCTGCTGTGTTCATCCAGCCTCACATTTTATTACCTTCAAAACCCATGTCCATTTTCATCTAAAAAGACAAGGCTGGTAGACACTTGGGAACCCCACCATCTGCAAGTGTCCCTCAAGTCACTCACCACCTTGATTACAAAATATATCTTTCACTTATATATCCTGTTCCTTCACTGTTGGTGGATTAAAATCCTGGAATTCCCGACCTAACAACATTAAGAGACAATCTACAGCACAAGGACTGAAGTGCTTCTTGAAGTAAAGGCAGCTTGCCACCACCTTTTCAAGGGCAACTAAGGATGGGCAATAAATGCTGGCGAGCCAGTGATGCCATGCTAATGAATGAATAAAAAAACCCTACATTCTGTGATATCCAGTCAGTTTAAAACTATTCTTATCTACAGAAAGATCATGTTTTTCATCTAATTCCATGACATAAAAGCAGATGGAGGAGGAGTGAGAAAATATAAATAAAACATCTAGTTTTATCCCATTTTCTCAGTACATTGCACAACCAATTTGTAGTCCAGTAATTTTTATTAAATAAGCAAATAAGTCAGATATCACATTCACAAGGTCCCACACACAGTAAGAAGATAAGTTCAATTTTCCTTGGATGTTGAAAAGGAGGATTCAGGAAGGTGGCCAGGATTGAGTGACACTTTGTGCTCTTCTTCAAATTATGCAGTGTGTCTTTTACATCCATTTGAACAGGTAAATGGAGCTTCGTTTAATTTCTCATTCAAAGATTCCACTCTCTTCTTGAGCAATGTGGGAAGCAACAAAAAAAAGTCGGAAATATATGAAGACAGTGAGAACCAGAATCTTGACATCTACAAAACAGTTTCCCATTGACTCCCCAAGGTTTAAACAGTGAGTTTAGACTTTCACAAGCAGCAACTACTTTCATTCCATGCATTCGGATCTTACGATTAGCCCAACTCATCTCTTTTATACGCAGCTTCCAATTCTCCTCCTTCCCTGAGAAACAAAATGATGCCAGTTCTTGACAAGAGTGCCACAGATGTCACTCAGTTGTAGCTCACCGATTGCTTGCATGGGCCTTCATCCAACTTCATGGATGCCTTCTTCCTCATCCCTCCTCCATGTACGTTGGCATCAAAAATCCACCAGCCCACCACACCATCATGCCTGCTCTCACTCCAACTCGCACAGTATTTCCATTCTTCATGAGGTCACTCTGAAGTTCAGACAGTGTGCACTCTTCTGCCAGATCGCTTTTCACACGGGCACCTTACGGTCTTAGTTTTGCTTATTAGCACTTACTTAATTTGCGCTTACTTGAGCTGTAAGCCTCTGTGGCTTGAATTGTTTTTTAGTCCAGAAGGAGAGACAGGCAGCGTGTGAGGGTGGGGAGAACTGAACTGTTAGGGAAATGGGCATCATGTTGTACGACACTGGTCAACATCAATGTCACCCCTACAGCATGTACCAGCAGTTTATGCAGCAAACATAATGCATATGCTTGAAACAAACGGCCATGTCCCAAAGTCAAAAAGGACCAGTCTTTAGTGAGATGGGGTACCATCACAGTCAGTCGAACGGCTTGTCAGATTCAAGCCTGAGGATGGCCGTGGTCAATCAGGTGCTTGGTCTTACCACAGTCCCTTCCTGGGTCTTGTCATGAGAGGCAGCTCCTGGTTTGCAGGTGTGCAGCTAGGCTTTAAATATCGGACTAGTGGCGCGAAAATCGCAGGGTTCTGGCAACTCTGAGCATTTTTACCTCTCCGCACACACAATTCCACATCAAGGGCCACAAACAGTCCAGACATGTAAATAATAAAGTAAAGAGTGGAAGATTGCTTTAACAGCCATGATGGACCAGACATCATGAATTGCACTCAAAAAAGCAATGTGAAAATAGAAAAATGCAGCGCAGTATAATCAGCTCTGCACTGTCATAGTTAGATTATTTGCTCCTGTTTAACAATAGGGCTTGAATCACAACTTCCTCAGTCAGCAAGGAATGCTAGCTTTGAGGTTAGGAAAGGGGCGTCAAGCTAATGATAAAATACGGCCTATTAATTTTAAACTTTCATTATCTGAATTTAATATCCAAGATTTTAATGGATTAAAACATTTTGTTAAAAAAGAAGAAAAAAAGGTCTGAACATGAATAAAAGTAAGTTGCTCCATTTGGAGTTCCACTCTGCTCGCCAGTTCTCTTCCTCTTTCTTTTTTTGTCCATTTTTTCCCAACCTCCTTCTCTCTCTCTCTCTCTCTCCATAATAATTCTAATCTCTCCTCCACCCCTTTTAACTACCTACTTAAGGAGTTGGGGAGGAGTCGGATTGCAGCCGGGAACCACGCGGCGGGAACTGAATGCACGGATTGTGTTCTACAGCAATGGCAGATCAAGTGTGGGCCGGAGTGAGGCAGTAGATCAAGACTGGGCCGACGACAGTGGGCCTGTGAGGCAGTAGCGGCCAGATCCAGCCAGTGAGGCAGTGTTGACAAGATCAGGCCCATGAGGCAGCGTTGACGACAGCGGGCCCATGAGGCAGCGGCAGCCAGATCGGGCCAGTGAGTCTGCGTTGATGAGATTGGGCCTGTGAGGTAGCCCAGAGTGGGATGCAGGCATTGCCATGGTGTGGCTTGGAAAGCCCTGAATGGGACTGCAGCAGTGGAAAGAAAAGTTGGAAAGAAACAAAACTGTTTGAACTGATATCAATAATTTATCTAAAGACAGTGAAACCAGCTAATTGAGTCAGTTGTCAAGAAACTTGCACTTCCTGCCTTACACTACACTGGAATGAGAAGCTGCACAGACTGGACATCAAAAGGTTTCTATATTAAAACACATAATTTTAGTCACTGCTTGGCAGGGCTGAGAAAGACCAAGAGAAACTGGAGCGTTAACAGAAAGGGCTGAAAGACATTTTCTTTCCACCTGTTTCCGTTTCATCTTATAGGCTAACACCAGGGTTAAAACAAATTAGAAACATTCACTGAGATCTTAAGGATTCTACAAATAGCACAAATGCTAAGAATGTAAGACATCAACTAACCAATTTAGTCTCAGGAGCAACTGTCGGAATGCAAGGACTTTTTAAACTGCACATTGTTTATTTTGATAATGTACTAAATCCTCTTCTTTTTTCCTTCTATTCATTCACAGGATGTGGGTGTCACTAGCTTGGCCATCATTTATTGCCCATCTGTATTTGTCCAGGGCAGTTAAGAGTCAACCAAATTGCTATGGGTCTGGACTTACACATAAGCCAATATTGGTCGTGTCTTTTTGTAGCCAGTTAGTGTTCATATACCCTTGTTGTTAGTTACCTTCCTGTTTGTCCAATGTAGTCAGCAACAAAAAGACACGACCAATACTCACCCATCTCAATCCACATGGACAAGGAGAACCACCATTTTGACTGGGACAACACCAAAATCCTGGGACAAGCTAGGGAGAGACAGGCACAAGAATTCCTAGAAGCCTGGCACTCCACAAAGCATGCTATTAATAAACACATTGAACTCAACCCCATGCATATTCCACTAGGAAGGAAAACCGGAAGTGAGGCAATCCAGCTCGACGGACTCCAGAATTTAAAACCAAGAGGAAAAACACACTGACACTTCATCGGAGGCTGCACTGAGGATGTTACCCAGCATGGTAACAAAACGTCTGCGAAACAAGAAACCAGCTCGGCAAGCCAACCAACGTCAAATTTTAACAATTTTATCAAAATACATAAAGTCCTTGAGTTACCTATCTTATTGAATCAAATTAACAGAAAACACTGACCACATCCCTGCACTCAACAGGAATAAAATAAGTAACAAATTACAAATAAGTAAATTCAAACCACAAGTAAACTATCGTAAAAAAGCAACATCTAGCTCTATTAGTTAAAAATTTAACCCCTTTTTAAAACCCTGGCTCACATTTATAAATAGATAATGACAAACAAAAAAAACATAGTTCTATGAGTGGTGGGAAAAGAAAAACTGGGAAGTGTAATTTAATTGCACCAATTGATAGTGTTTATTGACATGTTCCTTTTGGAATGCCGGGATTTTCTGTCTTCAATCTCCTTTCTCCAGGTTCTTTTACCTCTTGACGGGAAGCAGAGTGGCACACTAACAACAAAATCTCTTTGCTCTGGTTCAAGGCAACTGGAAGGAGAAAATAACTGGCTTTCTTCAGCTTCGGGTATTTTTACTATGGAGAGATGTAAACAATTCCTTCCCTATCAGACATCAGTGAACCAGAGGGGTTTTTATGGCCAGCAACAGTCACCATTAGACTAGGCTAATAAAACAAATCTTATTTTTAAAAACATTTCATTCAAATTCCACCATCTGCCATGAGGTATTTGAGCCCATGTTCCCAGATCATTAGCCTCGGGCTCTTGATTACTGGACTATTTGTTGAGGGATAGAGAGTTGGGTTTCAGATAGTGTAATAACAATCTTAAACTATTAGAAATAGGGATAGTAACTAAGTAGGAGGTACAGCATTTTGCTCTGTTTTTAGTGTACTACTTGAAGACATTCATGAATGCTATGTAGACAGCACAGAAGAAATACACTAACAAAGGTTTATAAAGTGAAACTGAAGAAAATGGGCTTGGATTGGAACATGAAATTAAGATATTTAGATACATTGAAACTTTTAAATATTTTAGTAAGATTAGTAGGGAAAATCAATTTCTACTGTTAAGCATCTGAATGGAAATCTGAATGGCACAATTCCAAATTTTCTGATATAGCAACTATGGTTGAACTCATTGTTATGAGTTGTGGATAAGTCTACTTGTTATCCAGCTGCCTCATTTTTCTCAAAGCCTCTTGCTCTTCACCTGTTAATTCTTCCAGCGATAATTAGGCAGTCCAAAACTTCTGTTCAAAGTATTTCATTAGTCACCTTACAATACTATTCAAGAATTATCTTGTTCTTCTGGCCTCATTGAATATTTGTTTGTTAGCATTTTTCTTGATGCAGCTTAACTTAAAACATCACATTTCAAAGCTGTTGATTTTCTTTTCCTCCTTCTTCCTAATGTTCCCTCTTCATATTCGTACAGGTTAGTGACTAGTCATTGTAATTTAGTGCATGGATTCTTGTTTTAAACTCCAGCTGAATGTTTTAGAATGTTTCTCCAGTTTGTAAAAACACTTTTGGCCTGTACAATCCTGTTTTGGATTTCAGTACCCGACATTCCTAGATAGTTGAATTGATTGACATGTTCTAACTTACTTTCATTTACTGTGATGTTACCAAATGAAATAAACCTTTTTCTTTCTCATTGAGTACAAGCCCATGTCTACCAATGTTCTTCATAACTGTATCAATTATTTTTGGAAACCATCTTTATTTGTTGTAGTAACTGTGGTGTAGTTGGTGAACCCAATGTTGTTGATGACTCTCTGTCCTACTTTTATAACTTCCCTTTAATTCCTCAGAAAGTATATTTACTGGAAAACGAGAAACACCCCAGTGTGACAGCACAGCTTTTTTTTAGTTTAGTTGCTCTCTAATCATGGATTTGTTCTCAAATCTGATCAGTACTATCTGATTCCAGTACTTAATCCTTATGATCTGAAGATTTTTCCATTAATGTTCACATCTTGCATCATTTTGTTGAACATTATTAAATGCTTTAGCACAATCAATAAAACACAAGGTCAAATGTTTCATTTCAATTGCTCTTTCTGTCAAAGTTTTTAATTTGGATTCTATTTCATGACTCTTTTAATCTTTCGGAAAGCCAGTGAATGACTGAAATCTCTGATTTCACTTTCTCTAATTCCATTCATCTGGATTCTCTGATGATTCTTACTGCTGATCATTAGGCAGATTGGTCAATGTATCTCATATTCTATTATGCTAGATTTCTTTAGCAATTGGGCACAACAGACTTGATTATATCTTCAGTGGTAATGCCAGCGTTTTAGATCTTATTGGCGATTAGAGTCAAGGTTTCTTTGGTTCCTGGTTCAGCTGTTGCTACAATAATCACTCTTCAAGCAGTCCAAGTGCTCTCTCATTCTCCTTCATCTTCAGCCTAAATTCCATTACTTCTTGCAAGATTTCTGGGCATGCCTCTTTATTTTTGATTAGTGGTCAAGGATTTTTTTATAAAAGCCTTTCTCTGACTTTGCTCCTTTCCATTAATTGAATCATCCTTTGTTTTCAAACATCCACTGGAACTCCAAACTGTTCTTTTTCCCAAAATTTCATTAACAAGCTCACAAATATCCTTTGGATTCAAGCTTTTCATTATCTCAGTTGAAATGCATTTGCGGATTCCTGAATAAGACTGATGGTATCATCAGCCCTACCAATTCCAGCCAGCCTGGCTGGTAGCAGAGGGTACTGTGCTTAGGATTACAAATTTATAGCTAATGATGAATCGTAGAGTCTGTGGCAGTGAAAGTGGAGAGTTCTGTTCTGGAAAGACATGGCTTGATTGTGGGGATCATTTGGAAGGGAGTTTGTGTCCCCTCCAAACATATATGGGAGAAGGAACAGGAAACCATTTCATGCTTCCCCTTTACCTGACCAAATATAATCAGAATGAACAATTTTTATCAAGACAAAGAGAGGAGGCTGGCACCACTTGAGTCAACACCTTGGTGGTACAGACATTAATGAACAACAGATGAATCAGAGATAAAAAGGTGTAGAGCTGGATGAACACAGCAGGCCAAGCAGCATCAGAGGAGCAGGAAAGCTGACATTTCAGGTCTAGCCCCTTCAGAAACAAAAAAAATTGGCAGTTCCTACTATCTCTGTAATAGATGAATCAGGACTGTTGTCATCTTATTGCACAAGCTGTGAAAGACTTTGAAAACAAACATAAGAATGGAAAAATCTGATCTCAAAATAATTATGGCTTAGAATGCAAGAACATCAATCAAACAGGGAAAGCCAAAATGTCTTTCAAGCGAAGTGCAGATTATGAATCAATAATCTTGGCTATGTGAAATAAAGTGGATGGGAGCTCAGAAGTACCATTAAAATGGTGGAGTCATTGCCTACTTGGGAAAGGCAATTATGAAAAAGAATTCACTGTGGCTCTCAATTAGAAACTTTCTATGGCTGTTTTAGCTACTTCCCAGAGAATACTCCCCGTCACAGTAGTAGGTACACCTTTCAAGGTGAAAATTTTACCAAACATACACGCCAACCCAAAGTGTTGGGGTATATATGAAAATCTTGAGGTTTTCTGCATGATCAAGCAAATAATGTGGTTCTCAAGACACCACCTTTGTCACGGGTGATATCAATGCAAAGGTGGAAAGTTCTCGCATACTAGGAATTGTTGCTGCACGTAGTCTTGAAGAATACAACAACAGATATGACATGTGGGTCAGTTGGCTCTGTCAGAACAAGTAGGCTATTATAAACATACAGTTCAAGCATCATCCAGGCTAAAGCTGGATATGGAAAAGTCCAGAAGAACAAATGTGAAATCAGATTGATTTTACTGCAATAAAAGGGTTCATTCTTTGCTGTACAGTTCTATGTTCAATGTAATTAGCTGTTTCAGAAATTTGCATTAAGGAATCAAAATCATATCCTGGAGTACACAGTGACTGTGATCACATGCTGATGGTTGCTACAATGAATATCAATCTGAAAATTCCTAATAAAATATTAGGAAATCGAGGAAATTGGATTCTGAAGATTGGCCATTTTAGCACTAATAGGTGGAAAAAAACAACAGGGATAGAAATTGAGTTTAATTCACTCATGAAGATCCTAATGGAAAGTTAAGTTCTGACAAAAGTGAAATATTTCAAGCAAAAATGGATGTTAGAAGAAACTGTGAATTTGATGGATGAAAGGAGAAAAGTGAAACAATCATATTTGGAATACAACAGACTGAAACAAAGAATAAAAAGGAATCCGCAAAGAACGGAAATAAATTTAAGGTAATTGCCAAGAGATTTATTTTTAAACTTATTATTTCTTGGGATATTGGCATCACCAGCAAGCAGAGCAATTGCTGCACCCCTAAATGTCCTTGAACAGTGACTGCTAGACCATTTCTGATGGTTCCTGTGGCTCTGGAGTCACATGAAGGCCAAATCAAGAAAGAATGACAGATTTGCTTTCTCAAAGGACACTGATGGATCGGGTGAATTTTTAACAACCACTGAAGATTGTTTCATGACCACCATTTCTGAGACTAATTTTCAGTCTCAGAAAATTGAGTGAATATAAAATTCCCCAAACACCACAATGGGATTTTAATCCATGTCCACAAAACATTTGTGCTCCATTACTAGTCTAGTGGCATTACAACTATATTACTGTCTCCACAAATCAAATGAAAAGCGAAGTTTGCGCATTTTTTTTAAAAACAGAGCTTGGTAAAGTTACAGAATGCTCCATCAGAAACTTTGAAGGCAGGAATACACATAGCAGCTTTTAAAAGAGAAGTGGATAAATAATTGAACAAATTTAACAATCAAACATATGTAACTTTAAACTGTTACTGAACCTCACTTTCTCCATGTACAAAATCCGAAATTTTTGGATGACCTGATTAATCAAAAGGTGATTATTACCGTTCTTATCAATTAGTCCAGAATGGCAGTTAAGATGTATTGATACATTGACAGATGTTATCTAACTTCTTATGACACTTTTCAAGAAAACACATACCTATGACTTTATGTCAAAATAATGCTAAGGCAAATGGTGCAAACTGTTCTTTATGCATAAAGTTGGAGCATCTTCAGATAAGCACAAGCAAGTAAAGGCAAAAATCAAGAATATGATATCTGAGATGCTTCAAGTTAGTTTTACAAAAATTGTATCTCACTTTTTGGTTCACGACTGAAATGCATTTAGTGGCAAGAGGGTACCATACTTGCCAAACTCACAACAAGATTAAAAATAATGTTTTTCAATAAGGACTTTCTGAAAAGTCAAATAACATACATGTTTAACATACCCAATTCTAAATTTCAGCATGCCCTGGAAGAGGTTTGGAGAATTAGAAATAAGCCAACCAATATGAATGACTAGTTCCTGTTGAAGCACTGCCTCCCTTTCATCATGTTGGGCACACTTAGAGTAGACAATCTTCTTTATGTCCGTTGGAGACAAGGGGTTGGAAATCACTGCCTCTTCATGTCCGAACACTCCTATTGTAACCTGGCAAATAGCCATGAGAAAAGCTTAGTGAATGAAGAATCTATTCAAAACATGTGCACATAAGTATGCGCCACACATTACAATTTGATAAACACATTTTGAAAAAAAAGTGCACCAATATTTGCAATTATTTACACAAGATCATTTAAAACATAATTTATATTCCTTCTTATAAAGAAGTTCAAAAATGATTGAGTTTTTCAAAAATGTAAACAGGACGCATAAAAAATGTGATTAAATGTAGACAAGGAAAGGCAAAATGTAGAGCATTAAACAAGTCAATTTTTTTGCTCCCTTTTAGATTTTGCAATTAATAAAACTCTAAATCATTTTATATTGTTTAAAAGTTGGTCTCCAGTTTGAGGTGTGAAAGGGAGTTGACACCACTATTCTAACTATATTGGAAATAGCTCATAAGAACACTGCAGCAGCACATGCAGCAACATTCATTCACTCATGATGCCATGTTGAATGTGATGAAAAGCCTCTCCAAGATGCTATATATTTCCTTATAGCTGTTCATTTCTTTTCTGTTATATGTACTCTGACATGTGCTGACAAAAGAAGCAGAAATTATTTAACAAGAATTTTGAATGTATTTGCGAACGCTGAAAATGGTTTATTTAATATAATGAGGAGAAGGTGCTTAGATATTAAGCTAGTCAGACTGCAACTCCCTATAAAAATATCTGTGCAATGTTTAAATGCTTAGGAAAAGATCTATTATTTAACCAGTTTGCTGCACTGTTAAAACAAAATGCTCTGCTAGATTAATAGGTTTAGAAACCTCGGTACATATATAAAATGTGAGGCTTCCGGAGTGTTATTCCTCATCCTTTGCATAAAATTATTGAAACATTAAGGGTAATTCCAACAAAATCAAGTTGATTTCTCCAAACAGATGGTATGGTACAATGACTGAAAACACAGCTTTCATCTCTAGAATCTGGGAATGAGTCCAGGTCTTAACAATTGAAATGAAAATGTTTCATTTCTTTTGTCTGATGGGCACTGTACAAAATGGAATTCAGTCAAATCTCCCCTTACAGGCACAAATACATCAAAAAATTGTATATCTTGTTTGATTGGAAAATTCATTCAAAGGAATTGGAAGAGTACATTTGCCACGGCAACTCTCATATTTTCACAGCTGATCTCTTGGATAGATAGAGAAAGGAAACTGGTAACTACATTAAAAAAAATTTAAAAACAATTCCCTCATTCAAATGAGTAAATAAGAGAGAACTGTTCTTCCCAGGATTTTGTTCTCTACAGATTGGCTGACATGTTTCCTTTCATTACAACAATGTCTTTATTTCAAAAAGTACCAGATTAACAAAAGTGTTTTAGGATTTGCTTAATTTGTGGAATATAACTTTGATCTTTCTAACGTTGTGGGGAAAGAATTCTTTTCACTCACAAAAGCAACTAAAATGAATCATTTCCTGACCAAAAGGATGGGCACGCTTTTCAGGGCATGGAAATGAAATATGGCATGGTTTAAATTTGAGTGTATTTTATTATTTTACACAACTTACCCATGATACATAAATATTAGAAAAAATGACTCATGAAAAGAATTGCAGAATTAATATCAATGTTAAATAAAGAAAGAAAATGTATCAAAGAACTGTTGTACCGATGAGTAAGGTGTATACTTACTTGCTTACCCTGAACTAAAACCCTAGTAATTGATGGAGCAAGGCTGTCCACTTGTTTACCTAAAATACTTGCAGTGAAGCGTACATTAGACCTGGTAACAAAAAAACATAATTCTACTAGATATTGGCTGCATAAGATAATATAAAGTCAACTAATTCTGCTCTATTCCAATTTATGACAATATCAATGAGTGAGAAAAAAATCTAGGAAACAATTGTGCTCAAATAAACAGAAATTAAGTACTGTCCATACTAGTCTGAAAGGGTTAAATAAAGCCATGGCTTCAGACACCGATTAACAACCAAATTATCAAGTGACCCAAATGTTCTTTGCCACTGAAGAGCTAACAATCAATTTTTCACTGCATTTGAGATATCCGATAACCACCTACCTGTGTGCACAATTTTCTGTAAATCTATTTTGTTTCGATCTATTTCAAAACTGAACCAAGAATGTTACAGCTGTCTATAAAAGATTAACTTGTAAAATGAAATCTTACCATTCCTGAAGATTGGTATTTGAGTATTGATGAAAAAAAGAGATATGCTGTTAAAGCTGTTCATGTTGCGCTCATCAAGACAGAATTGCAAAAATACATTCGACATTGGTGTTCTTGTGATTCTGCCGGATGAATGCAAGATGGATAGCATTAACAACATGCCTCTTTCTCAGCAATATTCTGCATTTCTGAGTAAGAACAGGAAATATTCTCAGTATGTTCAGGAAATGTCAGCTGATTATTAGCAACAGTGCCAGGTAATTACAAACCAAAGGACATAGACCTGTTCCTGAATGAACCATGGACTTTATACTCAAACCTTAAGAGTGGAATACATAAACCCATTGTATAGCTATGATAAATACTAAATAATACAAGGAACGTTAAGGAAGAACCACATTATTACACAGGAAAGTAACAGAAAATTGTAGTCAATGTCTTAAGACTATTCCTACCTAAAGTCAATGATAAGATGTACAAAATAAAGGAAGTGTAGCCCTTTGATGCCATTGGTGAAAATTTGAGTTTACATTAGATCTGTTGAATTCATCTTTAATGTTGACTGGCATTTTCAACACCTAATGCTAATATATGACACTCTAGTTTTAGGTTCAATGACTAGATGTTACCTCAGAATTGAGTTCTACTGGAATGTTCAAGGCTGGGTGACCCCAAAATACATGTTTTGGCATTCGAGAAGGTATTAGATGATTAAGTAGAAACAATATTCAGGGTTATGGAGGAAGAACATTGGAACTGAGTCAAAATATTCAGAAAGCCAGCGCAGACATGACAGGTTTCAATGGTAATGGGAACTGCAGATGCTGGAGAATCCAAGATAACAAAGTGTGGAGCTGGATGAACACAGCAGGCCAAGAAGCATCTCAGGAGCACAAAAGCTGACGTTTTGGGTCAAGGCCCTTCATCAGAGAGGGGGATGGGGAGAGGGAACTGAAATAAATAGGGAGAGAGGGGGAGGCGGACAGAAGATGGAGAGAAAAGAAGATAGGTGGAGAGGAGAGTGTAGGTTGGGAGGTAGGGAGAGAATAGGTCATTCCAGGGAAGACAGACAGGTCAAGGAGGCGGGATGAGGTAGTAGGTAGGAAATGGAGGTGCGGCTTGAGGTGGGAGGAAGGGATAGGTGAGAGGAAGAACAGGTTCGGGAGGCGGGGCCAAGCTGGGCTGGTTTTGGGATGCAGTTGGGGGAGAGAAAGAACTGGGCTGGTTTTGGGATGCAGTTGGGGAAGGGGAGATTTTGAAGCTTGTGAAGTCCACATTGATACCATTGGACTGCAGGGTTCCAAGAGGAATATGAGGTGCTGTTCTTGCAACCTTCGGGTGGCATCATTGTGGCACTGCAGGAGGCCCATGATGGACATGTCGTCTGTGGAATGGGAGGGGGAGTTAAAATGGTTCGCGACTGGGAGGTGCAGTTGTTTATTGCGAACCGAGCGGAGGTGTTCTGCAAAGCGGTCCCCAAGCCTCTGCTTGGTTTCCCCAATGTACAGGAAGCCACACCGGGTACAATGGATACAATATACCACATTGGCAGATGTGCAGGTGAACATCTGCTTGACATGGAAGGTCATCTTGGGGCCTGGGATGGGGGTGAGTGGGGGCAAGTGTGGCACTTCGTGCGGTTGCAGGGGAAGGTGCCGGGTGTGGTGGGGTTGGAGGGGAGTGTGGAGCGGACAAGGGAGTCGCGGAGAGAGTGGTCTCTCTCGCGACTCCCTTGTCTCCTCCACACTCCCCTCCAACCCCACCACACCTGGCACCTTCCCCTGCAACCGCAGGAAGTGCTACACTTGCCCCCACACCTCCTCCCTCACCCCCATCCCAGGCCCCAAGATGACCTTCCATGTCAAGCAGATGTTCACCTGCACATCTGCCAATGTGGTATATTGTATCCATTGTACGCGGTGTGGCTTCCTCTACATTGGGGAAACCAAGCGGAGGCTTGGGGACCGCTTTGCACAACACCTCCGCTCGGTTCGCAATAAACAACTGCACCTCCCAGTCGCGAACCATTTTAACTCCTCCTCCTATTCTTTAGATGACATGTCCATCATGGGCCTCCTGCAGTGCCACGATGATGCCACCCGAAGGTTGCAAGAACAGCACCTCATATTCCGCTTGGGAACCCTGCAGCCCAATGGTATCAATGTGGACTTCACAAGCTTCAAAATCTCCCCTACCCCCACTGCATTCCAAAACCAGCCCAGTTCGTCCCCTCCCCCCACTGCGTCCCAAAACCAGCCCAGCCTGTCTCCGCTTCCCTAACCTGTTCTTCCTCTCACCCATCCCGTCCTCCCACCTCAAGTCGCACCTCCATTTCCTACCTACCACCTCATCCCGCCTCCTTGCCCTGTCTGTCTTCCCTGGACTGACCTATCCCCTCCCTACCTCCTCACCTATACTCTCCTCTCCACCTATCTTCTTTTCACTCCATCTTCAGTCCGCCTCCCCCTCTCTCCCTATTTATTCCAGTTGCCTCTCCCCATTCCCCCTCTCTGATGAAGGGTCTAGGCCCGAAACGTCAGCTTTTGTGCTCCTGAGATGCTGCTTGGCCTGCTGTGTTCATCCAGCTCCACACTTTGTTATACAGGTTTCAATGGGCCCGCTCTGTAATATTTCTGAGTTTCCTCACAAATGGATTTGAGGGTCCTTGAGAGGGTGTTGAAGAGATTTACCAGAATGTTTCCAGGGCTGAAAGATTTTAGTTAAAAGGTTAGCTTAGGTTGGAAAAGTTTGAAATTGTTCTCCTTGAAGCAAACTAGATCTAGATGACACAGTTTAATATAAAGTGTCCCTAATTAAGATTGAGGTGAGGAATTTTTTTCCCTCTCAGAGGCACGTGAGTCCATGGAACTCTCTTCTCCAAGGAACAGTGGAGGTGGGCTTATTGAATATTCTTAAGACAAAGGTGGTTAGAATCTTGGCTATTAAAGGAGTTGGAGGTTATGAGGGCAGGTAGGAATGTGGAGTTGAAACCACAGTTGGATCAGCCGTAATGTAGCTGAATGGCAGACCAGGCTAGAAGGGCTGAATGCCCCACTCCACTTCTAATTTGTACGTTCAAATGAGCTTGAAGGGAGATTTGATACTGATATACAAAATTATGGCAGCTTAAATAAAGTATACAAAAAGCTGCTTCTACTAACTAATAGTACAAGGATTCAGGCAAGAAATACTGGGATTTAAATGAAAATGTTTCTTACAGAACAAGTGACAATGATCTGGTACCTGCTACCTATGAAGGCAGTCAAAGGCAAAACAATGATCCCTAAAACCGAGTAGAACTTGAAGCAAATAAATTTACAGGGACGCACAGATAAAGCAGGAGAATATGACTGACTGGATTATTCTGTAAATACCTGGCAGAGCATCCGGATTGAATGGCATTCTTCCATGCTGTAAAAATTCTCTGACCATGTTCATCATACTTGCGTGCAGCTATGCATGCATGTATATTTCATACCCTCAGAATTTTCCATTTTTCTGACCAGGCCTGTTTTTACATTTCTCTTCCTCCAGCTTACAATTGAATTAGAAGTGTCCATATTACAGAATTAGAATCAGAATCAGAGATAACCCAGTGTGGAGGTGGAGGAACACAGCAGGCCAGGCAGCATCAGAGGAGCAGGAACGCTGACATTTTGGAAGGGTCCCGACCCAAAACGTCAGCTTTCCTGCTCCTCTGATGCTGCCTGGCCTGCTGTGTTCCTCCACCTCCACACTGTATTATCTCTGACTCCAGCATTGGCAGTGCTTACAATCTCAGAGTAGAACCAGAATCAGCTTTATTGTCACATGTAGTCAAATGAGTACGGTGAGAAGTATACAAATCACCACTAACAGTGCCATCTTAAGTACAAAGGTCCCTGGGTAGAGCTTTCTCAGTTAGAGGAGGTGCCGGGTATCTGAAGATGCATAAAGGTGGCCAAATCAGAAATAGCCAATCTTGTCCTCTGGAATTTCAAGTTTAAACTTTTCTAGCTTCCACCCCTCTTAAAGCGTTTTCTTAAAATTTGTACGTAATACTAGTAAATATTTCTGCCTGATTCTACCTTTCTGAAGAACATTAAAAAAATTGGAATAGGACAAGACTATATAGTCTAAAAAGCCAGTTCTGCTATGCAATGTGATAAGGGCTCCTCTTGGGCTTCAACTGCACTTTCCTGCCAGTATCTCATATCCCTTGATTCCCTGATACCAACGATCTGTCTAGCTTAGCATAAATACATGTAGGAATGGCATATTCACAGACCTCTGGGATAGATTCACAATTTTTTAAGGGAAACAAATCCTCAGTCAATTCTAAATGATCGTGGTCCCTTATCCTTGAGCAGTACACTCTTGTTCTAGGTTTCCCAGCCAACAAAACATCTCAGTATCCACAATGTAAAACCCCTTAATAATTTTGAACATTTCAATGAAATTAGAGCTTATTCTTTTAAACTGCACAAAGTACAGACCCAACTTACTCAGCCTTTCAGCATAGGACAATCCTCTCAGCTGAGGAAAGGGTAGACAAAGCAAAGCTGCTCCTTTTAGCTGATACTTCAAGTATTTTAAGAATTTTGTTTACACATAAACCGCTACATAAAAGCAAGCTATTGTAACTTAGGAAATGTAAGAAACAAGAGAGAGAGAGGGAAAAGAAAAAGCAGAAAACATATAATTGCTGAGAGAAAATGACCATAAAAAGAGAAAATACCTATGATTCTGAAAACAACGAACAAAACGAATAAAAATGGCACAGAGCAAAAATCTGACCAAGAAATGAAATCCAAGAAAGAAAAGAATGTCTGAAAGAAATGGAGGGGTTGCGGGAACTGTCTATTAGGGTGTTTGGGATTGTGGAAAACTGCCATATGTTGTGCCATATTCATGATTTGGGCCTAATATGGGTGGGAACAAACCAACTTATTATTAAGATAACCTGCGCGCAGTCTGCTCAAATGTTCCCACTGCTAAATTTGCATCCTATGTATGTCTAAAATAACAGTTCCAGTCCTTAAATACGTTGATGAGAGATCAAGTGTGTATTGAAAGATTTTTCTTGTTTCCTATTACAAAAATAGTTATTAGCAAAGTGGGGCTAACATCAGCCTATTCCTACCCAACTCCAGCCTTTTCAGGTCAAAAACTGCAAAATACTTATAAGACATTCAAATACTGACATACAGCAACGTATTTTTCCTCATGAAATTCATTCAAAATGTTGATGACAAAATAAACAACTTCAATGCAATACATTTTGGAGCAGCACAGTAAAAGTGCCACCATTTTTACATCTAAGTCTGTAGACAGTATGTAGACCATTTCATCCATGCATGAATTACCAGTAATGGCATGGCCAGCAATGCGGACTGACCCTCCTTCCATTGTCAAACTGCTCAAATTGAACCACCATTAAAAGACGCATCTTAAAATGAGCTGAAACACAACCTATTGTGTTCAGAAAAAAGTACATATGAATATTAGCTGTAACAAGCTTCAAACCTAACATGACAATGAAAACATTATAACAGCTTTCCTGCTGTTCACATGACACTTACTGGATCTAAAATATATCTCCTTTGAGTGGGTTGTCTTGTACATTAAATAAGTGAATATCAATCTGTGGCAAGTGTTTGAAATGAGTACAGGTTCAACAAAAGAGGTGACAACATGTATTTTCAACTCCCGGCTCCTGACTGGGCATCAAGACAGTTCTAAGCGAAGATGTCAGATGGTGAATCATTTAGCTTTCAGGTACTCTACCTCTGGATGAAGGAAAAGACAGCTGACAGAATAAGTCCACAGACAAAAAAACTCTCATTGGTCTATTTTTCAAATTGAACAGTGATAGAGTCTGCAACTAGGTGTAACTGTAAATGAGAGAGGGCCATAAAGCAACTGTTACATTGCTACACTGGTACTAAGGTAAGACCACAAAAAGACTATTAAAAGGGCCACATCAAGACCATTTCTAATACAGGGCCACAGAGTGATTGAAACTGGGAAAGGACACAGAGTGACTGGCTCAGAGGTGAGGCCATGCTGTTACTATTTTATTAATTCATTAACAGCTGAGGGCATCACTGGCTAGGCAGCATTTATTGACCATCCCTAGCTGCCCAGCGGACAGTTCAGAGTCAACCAAATTACTGTAGGTCTGGAGTCACATGTAGGCCAAACAAGGTAAAGATGTTAACAGCTTCCTTCCTTAAAGGATATTAATGAGCCTGATGGGTTTTTCCTGATAATCAACAATGGAATCATGATCATCATTAAACTCTTAATTCCAGGTATTTTTATTGAATTCAAATTGCACCACCTGTCCCCAGAATGTTATCTGGGTCTCTGGATTAACAGTCCAGTGAGAATACCACTAGGCCATCGCCTCCCCATGTGACTAAGATAGTAGGCATTGCAACTGAGACATAGTCACACAGACTGCAATCAAGATCAGTTCTGAGGCAGGAATATCAACTGAGTTTATGGGAATTCCTAATCTGAAATCACAGCACTTGCTGCAGGCGATATTCCGCAGAAGTTATCTTTGACCCCCAGTGGCGTGGAAGTGATTAAAACAAGCACAACGTATACCAATTTCAGATTTCAAGGTCCCGCAGAGTGGCACTTCAAATTGGATTCATGTAAGATTGCATTTGAACTTACAATTTTTGGGGCACATTGTGATTATCCAAAATTGTTGAGTTAATTTATGTACATGATGGATCTTGTGTCTACTGTTGGACTCTTCTGCAAAGTTAGGTTCAAGGCAACTCAGGACCCCAAGCAGTCAGAAGAAATAGAAGAGCAGTTATGTAGACACATTTCAGATAAATGTAAGAGTAATATGGTGGTGATAATGGGGGTGTTTTAACTTGCGCAATATTAACCAGGGAGGTCACAGTGCAAAAGATTTAGAGGGACCGGAATTCGTAAAATACATTCAGAGATTTTTTTTAAGCTAATTTGACAATGTCCTACAAGGGAAGGTGCGGTCCTGGCTTAATTTTACATAATGAAGATCAGTATAGTTTGGCGAGAGTGGACTGGGAGCAGATACATTTAGGTAGGTTACGTTCAACGAAGAAATAGGGAGAGTGCAGGGCCAACATGTTTGATACAGATAACTAGTGGGACCAACAAATCCAGAGAACCTCGGATTTTGAAGGATATCCAGGATTGGATAAAGGCAAAAAGGTGGGCTTATAGCAGATACCGAGGCCTCAAAGGAGCAGGTGCCTGGAGGAGCACAGAATGCACAACAGGGAACTTAAAAAGGAAATTAGGAAAGCAAAAAAGGGTCATGAATGGATAATGACAGGTAAAATAGAGAAAAATCCTAAGTTATTTTACAAATAATTTAAGGGTAAAGGGTAACCAGGGCCCATTAAGGGCTACAATAACAATTTGTTCATGGGCCTAGTGAATGTAGGTAGGGTTCTAAATGATTACTCTGTGTTGGTGGTCACTAGTGAGAGGGACGATGCAGATATAGAAATCAGGGAGAAGGACTGTGATAGAATTTAAAATTAGCAAAGATAGAGAGGAGGTTGTAAGTGGTTTGATTGGCTTAAAAGTAAATAAATATCCAGGTCCAGATGAAACGTATAGTAGATAATAAAATGTGAGGCTGGATGAACACAGCAGGCCAAGCAGCATCTCAGGAGCACAAAAGCTGACGTTTCGGGCCTAGACCCTTCTCAGGTTATTGAGTGTGGTAAGACAGGAAATCATATGGGTACTGGCAATAATTTTCAATTCCTTTTTGACCACAGGAGAGGTGGCAGAGGACAGGAGGACAGCTAATTTGGTACTGTTATCCAAGAAGGGAGGAAGGAGTAAACAAGGAAACCACAGGTCAATCAATTTAAACTCAGTGAAACTATTTGAAGCACTGCTGACAGACAGAATTACTCTGCATTTGCACAGGCAGGGATTAAAGGGAGGCCATGTGTGACCATCTTGATTAAATTTTTTGAATAGGTGACCAGATGTATAGATGACAGCAATGCATTTGCCGTAGTCTTTATGGACCTCTGTATATATGGGCCCACATGGGAGACTGATGAATTGGGAAACATGGCCAGACATAATCCACAGCACTGCAGTGGGCCATGCCCAGCTTTTTCATAACTCACCACTGTGTGTACTTCAGCTTGAGATCTGAAGCCATAATGTAACTCCACCTTGCCACAGTGATCTCCATCACTGTTTTCCCTTTGCCACCAGTGAAAATAATCTTCCATTATTTTTCTAATTGCAAACTGCCAATGTTTCACTTAATCTTTACTGAATGCTACCACTAAACACACTGCTGTTGCTCTTGGTTCTGAAGGAAATGCTGAGCACCAATATTCAAGATGAGATTTCTAAATTCCTGGAAGTGTAGGGTCAGATTAGAACAAGTCAGCATGGATTTAGTAAGGGGAGGTCATGCCTGACAAACCTGTTAGAATTCTTTGACGAGTTAACAAGTATGTTAGACCAGGGAAACCCAGTAGATGTTATCTATCTAGACTTCCAAAAGGCCTTTGATACAGTGCCTCATGGGAGGCTGTTGAGCAAGGTGAGGGCCCATGGTGTTCGAGGTGAGCTACTGGCTTGGATTGAGGATTGGCTGTCTGACAGAAGGCATCGAGTTGGGATAAAAGGCTCTTTTTCCGAATGGCAACCAGTGACGAGTGGTGTCCTGCAGGATTCAGTGTTGGGGCCACAGCTGTTCACCTTATACATTAATGATCTGGATGAAGGGACTGGGGGCATTCTGGCGAAGTTTGCCGATGATACAAAGATAGGTGGACAGGCAGGTAGTACTGAGGACATAGGGAAGCTGCAGAAAGATTTAGACAGTTTCGGAGAGTGGTCCAGGAAATGGCTGATGAAATTCTATGTGAGTAAATGTGAGGTTTTGCACTTTGGAATAAAGAATACAGACATGGACTATTTTCTAAATGGTGAGAAAATTCGCAAAGCAGAAGTACAAAGGGATCTGGGAGTGTTGGTCCAGGATTCTCTACAGGTTAACTTGCAGGTAGAGTCCGTAATTAAGAAAGCGAATGTAATGTTGTCGTTTATCACAAGAGGGTTGGAAGTTAAAAGCAGCGATGTGCTTCTGAGGCTTTACAAAGCTCTAGTTAGGCCCCATTTAGAACACTGTGTCCAATTTTGGGCCCCACATCTCAGGAAGGACATACTAGCCCTGGAGCGTGTCCAGCGGAGATTCACATGGATGATCCCTGGAATGGTAGGTTTAACGTATGATGAACGGCTAAGGATCCTGGGATTGTACTCATCAGCGTTTAGAAGGTTGGGGGGAGATCTAACAGAAACTTACAAGATAATGTATGGTTTAGAAGGGGTGGACACTAGGAAGTTGTTTCCGTTAGGCGGGGAGACTAGGGCCCGTGGGCACAGCCTTAAAATTAGAGGGGGTAAATGTAAAACTGAAATGAGATGACATTTCTTCAGCCAGAGAGCGGTGGACTTGTGGAATTCATTGCCACGAAGTGCAGTGGAGGCCGGGACGTTGGATGCCTTCAAGGCAGAGATCGACAAATTCTTAATCTCAGAAGGAATCAAGGGCTACGGGGAGAGTGCAGGGAAGTGGAGTTGAAATGCCCATCAGCCATGATTTAAAAGGCGGAGTGGAATTGATGGGCCGAATGGCCTTACGTCCACTCCTACGTCTTATGGTCTTATTCACCAGAATCTTTTTCTGACCCCCAAAAAAGTCCAAAATTTGATTTTCCATTTTCATTCTTGCTCAAAATACAATTAGAATGTAAGAACATAAGAACTAGGAGCAGGAGTAAGCCATCTGACCCCTCGAGCCTATCCTGCTATTGCTTGTCTCATTTCATAGTTCTCCGTCCGCCATCCCGCATCCTTGTGCATATTCCTCATTATCTGAGCCCTGTCATTGTCTATTTCCCTGTTCCTTCCTCAGGCCATTAGATATGGGCAATGGTCCTTGGCCTAGTCAGTGACACCCATATCCTGTAAGAAAAATCTTCAACTTCTATCCTGAATCCAAATCTGATCATTGAATTCTAAACTAAAATTCCACATTCCTGAGTCCCAACTTGTCCCCAGTTCCAATCTGCTGCCCATCTCTGTACCAACCTGCCAGGCTATACCACTTTGTCGTAATCTACAATACTCTAGTCTCCACCTGTAACCCCACTTCCTGTGAAAATCATGATCCAGTCATCCCAGTATGGTGCCATTTTCCTGAATCCCAAATCTGTTTCACCAACTGAGTCTCAATCTGCTTGCCTTTGTACCAATCTGCTGCTTCTCTGTCCTAAGTCCCAATCTGACAGCTGCCTAGCCCCCTTATCAAAACCTGCCAGTGCACATACAAGCCACAATTTGCAGTCTCTTCATTATCCCAATATGCTAGACTCCTTACTGAATCCCAGTGTGCCAAAACACATCCCACCACCAAGTCCCAGTGTGACACCTTCCCCAGTTTCAAACTTGCACCCCACAGCCTCTGTTCATCCAGTCAAAACTCACATTGTGTATGTCTGTCTCTCTCTCTTTTCCACACATAGGACCCATTTCTGTTTACTTCTGAGGTGTGCGGTCTGCACTGCTAAGCTATGTGGTAGGCGTGCTGATGCCACAGATTGTTGGAATAACAGCAGAGTGATACCAAATTTGATGTACTAATCTCCTAAACTATAAGAAACATTCCCTGATACTTGGCCTACCAGAGACTGGATGGAACTGCTCAATTAACATAAACCTGTCATCTCTAGCTCTATGGAGGAGGGAAGATCTTGTGGCACAGTGGGCACTGCCCTGACTCTGAACTAAAACATAAGGGTTTGAGTTTCACTTCAGGACTTGATAGCCATGAAAGGTGCATTTGTAATGTGGCTAAATAGGTTAAACAAACATTTAAACACTTCCAAATTCCTACTGCAGGTGGATGGAATGGGAAAATTTCCTAGTCAGCCAAATGTGATGTGGAGTGGCAGCTCTCAAGCTGTCACCTCTGGAGACATGCTAATGACCTGTTTCAGGAAATACTAGTTATGGAGACAGACCTCAGCATGTGCTTTGTATGTCCTGTGTGTCATTAATCAGAGGAAAGCCTCCAAGATTCTAAGTTTAAGAAAATGCAAGTTTATTAATGGGAGGCAGTAGCATGAGTTTTAAAGTAAAATTAAATGAAAACACACAGCAACAAAAAATTAAAAAACAATTAGTAGAAGTAAAAATAATGAACCTTGTACTATGTGATAATGGGAACTGCAGATGCTGGAGAATCCAAGATAATGAAATGTGAGGCTGGATGAACACAGCAGGCCCAGTAGCATCTCAGGAGCACAAAAACTGACGTTTCAGGCCTAGACCCTTCATCAGATGAAGGGTCTAGGCCCGAAACGTCAGCTTTTGTGCTCCTGAGATGCTGCTGGGCCTGCTGTGTTCATCCAGCCTCACATTTCAGAACCTTGTACTATGCTCAGTTAAGAGAACAAAATCTTACACAAGTTAGAATAAATATATTTTAATTTTGACCATTAATGCTCATTGTTTTACATAACATTGGTCGAAAGTCAAATCCAGATGTTTGTCATGAGCTACATACAATAAAAGTTTTATGAGAAGTGTAAAGAGAATGCTTTGTGTCAAAATGCCAACTTGTACTTTCTGAAAATGGAGATGTGGGAATGCTAATGGAACAAGCATTGAGGATTTGATGGGGTACAACAAGGAATTAGTGAAAAATGTTTTAACAAGCACAGCTGATAAATATGCAAGTCAAACACATGAGAACCACAATGGATGCAGCTAGGCATAATTAAGAAAATATGTAATTGATAAGCACTTAAATTAAGAAAGTTATTAAATGAAATGCTTTGCTTGCTCAGAAAAAGCATAACTAGCTGTTCAGTTAAATTAATCAAACACATGCTGTAAATCTAGCACAAAAGTAGTAAGAAATCATTTAAGTGAAGAGAATGAACATCTGGTGGTTGCTAGTAAAGCATAAGCACATAATTATGCAGTGCAAGGCATTCATTAAAAAATATTTGGGTGGAGCTATGACACACTGAAGATGATGCCAAATCTCACAAATGCTGTCCTAATTACCTGCTTCCCATGTACCAGCATTGTGGTAATATGTGGGGCAATAGAGGCAGCAATCAGCTCTAAAAGTGCAGCACTGTAACGTACAGCCAACCTAAATATATTGCACAATGATTATATAAAGGTCATAGGAATTGCAAAGAAAGTCAATCAGATTTCTAATATACTGCAAAGTCTACAATTTATAAATTGAAACCATTTCAATGTAACACTATATCACTTTTTTCAGAAAATAAAGCAATATTTGTAAAATGACCAACATATATATAAGACAGGGCGAAACAACTTAGGAATTACAGTCAATACTTAATAATATGTTATAATGAAGGGAACCGATACTCTTCCCATAACACCTTCAAAAATAATAGATTAACCAATCTTGAGGTCTGATTTCAGCTCTGAAAGTGAATGCTTGTTTCCTCACAATGTCTGGTCAAGTTTTCTCAAACAGCATTTACCACTGTTACTTCTGCTGATGTGCCAAATTGGTCTGCTGCCTAACTGTACTTGCACATAAATGCAACACTAACCATCAAATCTATAACAAAGTTGAAAGAAGTGGTCAAAATGTTCCCTGGCATTAACCACTAGTTGTCAGGTCCAGAGGTGAGATTTGAAGACAATTGGAGAAATCCTGTCAGCAGTATCCATAGTACTGATGCACAGTCATTCCTAAACCATATTTAAGACAGGTGCTTTCCATCTGATGCCTTATTATACTTCTATCTGAAATATTTCTTGAACTTAATCAAACTTATATGCAACACAAAAATGATTTTCCTTAAGGTTATCGAACCATAAGTTCCTTACTATTGGACCCAAGAATCCTCTAGACTTCATTTTACTTTTTATCAAGGGCATAAGTTCCGTTACCAAATATGAGGGACAATAATCAGCAGCTCAAAAAACATAACTGAAATCTTTGATGAACAGTTATATTTTTATTTTACTTAAAATCCCAAAACTGTTTTCAGCAGAAAATCTGGACATTAATTTCTGAAGTCTTATCAAACTTTAAAACAATTTAAAAAAAGAAAACAATGCAAATACTATCTAAATGTAAAGGGGCAAAGTCAGTTGTAATGTGAAAGATTTTAAAAGCAAAAATACTGAAGACGGTTAAAGAGATACGACCATTTAGAGACAAAGGAGTCACCTTATACGCAAGATGGAAAAATGAGAGGTTGTTTGCTACACATTTTATTTTCATTTTTAAGGAAGCTGAAAGTGAGACTGGAGTAAGGATAAGAAAAAGTATTCAAGACAAATATATGTTTAAAACAAAAGTTAATGGGATTGAAACTTGAAAAGTTACCATTCTCAGATATTGAGCATTCCAAAACTCTCTAAAAAATTCTAGAAATGAGAATTACTGTATACTCTAGGGTATCAAATACCATGTTTCAAGAAAGTGGAGTGGGATATACAGGAAATCACAGGCAAATCTGCCTTCATTTGTGGATAAACATCCATAGGTTGTGCATAAGATTAATGAATATTTAGAAAAGTGTGACTAAATCAGGGAGAGTTAATATGGATTGTAAAAGGCAGGTTGATTTTATCACTTTTTCAGAAAATCTAGTACATTGATAAAAACAAATCATGTAAGGAATGTTATCTTTATGTCAGAAGCTTTTTGATAATACCAGTGTAAAAAGAACTGTCATAGAAAAATAAGGTACATGTATTAAAGTAGTTACAGAAATGACTAAGGCACAGAAAGTTAGTGATAACGTATGCCTTTATGATTGTAAAGCCCTGGCAGTTGCGCACGCCAGCGATCTGTACTGAGGCTCCTTAGGTTCCACATATATAAATAATCTGGATATAGGTGCAGCTGAATGACATTTTGAAGACATTCAGGAATATATGAATATGAAAAAAATGAGCAAGTAAAAAGAGAGAATGGAAGCTTTAAAAGAGAACTTTTAAAGAAAACTAAAAGTCAATATAAAAGGGAAAAGAAAAGACTTACATAAGTTTATAAAAAACAAATATATTGTTGAAAGCAGGGACAGTGTTGCTGGTCCATTACGCTTTCCAATTCTCGTAAATGACTTAGGTGAACGGAGCAATGTTATAAAAACTGGAGGATAGTCTGGGAGATATTTAGGGAAAGACATAAAGCGCATTAAAAAGGGTGCGAAAGAGATTTACAAGCTACTACCAAAAATAAAGATGAGAGGGTGGAAAGATAATGGCCATTGTCAGGGAATAGAAAAAATAAAGATGGGACTCAAAGGATGTTTTTAAAATTCTGAGAGGCTTTAACAGACAAAATAGGAAAGAATCATTTCTTGTAATTAGTGGTACAATAACTAGAAGTCTTAAACTTAAAACTACTGGCATTACGTCTTGAGAGGCAATTAGAGATTTTTTTCATCCAGGTGCTTGTTAGGGTCTGGAACAGTCTAGCTGAAAAATGGTGGAAGCTGATTCCATAAGTAATTATCAAATATAGTTGGATGGGCATTTGAAGTTGAGGGTCTTCCAGGCTGTGGACAAGGGGAAAGTGCATAGGATGAAGCATGACTGGCCTTATCTACTATAAATTTCTATGAATCAAAAAAGATTAGACCACTTAGGACGCAGGGTATCTAACTGTGGAGGATAACAGTGCGGTGGAGATTTTGTGCGGGTGTTTATAAATAATGATGGAAGAATACAGGTAGTCAAGGAAGTTGATAAAAAGTTAATTGTGGAAAAGATGTTGATTCTGAAAAAAAACAGTAAAACTCAACATGACAAAAACTGCTGAAAGAAGATAAGGGGAGCGCACTGAACAGATAGTTGCAGTACTTTCATTAAATGTGCTTTATATATGAACATATTGACACTGGGGTAAATCTTCCCCAACACCTCTCTTGAACAAAATGAGTGAAAGAAAATGGGTAATCGTAGATCAGTTGGTCTAACATCAGTCACAAGCAAACTTTTAGGCACTGAAATTGATTTTGCTGCTGACACAAAAAATTTGCAAGTAAAATAAAGCAGAATGATTGGAAAGGAATTTTACCACATGAATTATTAAAACACTGTTTGCTTTATCACAACTGGTTACAGGGACAGAAACTTAGAAGTGAAATGGATAAGCATTTGACAAGGACGAATATAAACTAACACTGGAAAAGAAAGTGGGTTTAACAATATATAGTTCCAGATTAATGGTCCTGTAGTATTTAATTAACTCCAGCATAGATTTGTCTCTTTGATTGATCTGTCTACACTGTAGGTTCCAAAAATTCAATACCATAAGCCTTCTTATTTTAAATATCTGAAATGTCAATCATGGAAATTTGACACACAATAGTGCAGAGAGAAATACAGCAAAACAAACAGCACAATACAGACCAGTGTTTCTTTCTGCCCGAATGTTGATAAACTCTTTCCAAACGATCCATAACAGTCCCTGAAAACAGAACACCATTTTTAATAGAATGCACTGTTTAAAGTAGGAAAAAAAAGCTTAAATAAGTTAAAGTATTAAAATCAAAACTGCTGAAAGCAAAACCAATTTGGAATTCAGATGCAATGCTTCAGGAACATCCTAGAATTAAGTAATTTTTACATTAAATAACTTTGAACTCAACACAGTCTTGCATATATGTGGAAGTGCAAATGTAGAACAAAGTTAGAAAATTATTTTTCATCTGTTAAAATATAATAAAGAATAAAATAATTGTACATTGGTAAACCCCCTAGCACCAATATGTTTCTACAGGTGTGCAGATCACATAAATGGTTGGATTGGTAGATTACATGGATCTTACCAACAGCTAAATGTATTGACAGTTATTGTAAATGTGAAAGCTTGATAATAATAATTCATTTATACTGAAATACTGATTAAACTGCAAACCAGTTTAAGTATAGATAACTGTATTTAGTTTTAAGGCTAATCACACAGGACTAAAACAAAAATAAGTGATTGCCTATAGTGAGCAACAATGCCAAAAATATGCCAAGTACAAGTAAATTATAAGCACCAGAAGCTTCCATAGTTAAATCAACAGTTTTAAAAGGAAGAGTAAACATAGCATTCCTAATGTCTTTGTGATTTCAGCACAAGGGATGGTGCATATTATTTCCACTACCCTCAGCGCACAATCACAGAAGTTCTACTTAAATTCTTTCTTAACAAAAACAATTAAAATAACAGTCATTTCTAAAATATGTTGAAAGTATAGTCAAGTTGCTACCTAAGTAAACATGGGAGCCAATTTAAAGGATCAAATTCACACTAACGGTATTGAAAGATATAATTAATTTATCAATTTTCTTCCTGTAGAGGCCACAGTGGACAGAATCTCATAGGGGCCTTAATGACTTGGGCTATGTTGAGAATTTGGGTAGAATTGCATGAGAAGTTTGGCAAAGCTTATCTTTATGTTGGCAGCAACTCAATGCATTTAAAATGCATCTGTTGGATTTTGAGATGAGTTTTGCACTAGACAGGATGAGTTACCTATTAAGAGGGACTATTACTTGTTAACTACCCTATTAATGGCACATTGAGCCTCACTAATATGCAGATTCCTATTTTACGAACTGCACAGATAAAATTAGATGCCGCAAATTCTCAACATGGATGTCAGACCTGATTTCACCTCACTGCTTACTCCAAAAGGATCTCGCTGTTGGAAATGGACCCAACATCTCGGGGCACGTTCATGGCCATTGGCCACATGGATCTCGTGTCCACAGGCATATGCCAGCCTCCACGAACATCTCTGATGCACTTACAGTAAGCTTCTGCACTTCAATGCTACACTGACAACTATCACAGTAATGCTGCAGCAAAGGACACTGCGTACCTAAGGACATGCACTCATCTCATGGACTGCACTAGGCTACATCACCAGACTCTTTACTTGTCATCAAAGCACTCACTCACTCTGTTCCTCCCTGAATACTCAAAGCATCCCTACTTTGCCTTGCTTTTCCGTGCCATGTTCTCTCATGCTAAGTTACCAAGCTCACACGGTTGCTGTATTGAGATAGGAGATGGAGACACAAATCTACAAAGCTTGTCATGGTTGTGAGCAGTTCCCCGGTCAAGGAAGGTAGCCTATCGTCAGGTGCTTCCCATACAGTAGTCAAAGGCAGTCTCCAATATCAGTCAGTTACATACAGAATGGTCAGAGTCAAGACTCCCTCCACATGATGGGTGAGAAGCCAGATGTTGTGGAGCCCACTAGCTGTCTTGACGCTTTCTACCTAAGTGTGGGCGATTATCCTCCTGGAATGAGGCAAAGGCGGGTATTGAGAGAGATGAAAGTGGGTGGCTTGGCTGTTACTTGTGATGCAGATGGGGAGGTGTGCTGAGTGAATACATAGCACAGAGGACATTTAGGGTGAGTGGTGTTGGGGGCTGACAGCGAGTGAGTGAAGATGTTGCAGGTAATTGTGAGTCTGAGTCTTGTGGGAGGTCGGTACATTAGCAGAGATAGTCTGAGTAAGATGTAACAGAGAGAAATAGTAGCACTTAAGCCGACAGAGTGGAAAATGATATCCACAGTGGTGAGTTGTTCCTGGTAAACTCATGGTGAAATGAGGTTAGAACTGGAATAGAGGGGCGCCATGGGCTGGGAAAGGTATTTAATGAGGCGGGTTTGCTAACACACAGCAAGAGATTTTGTTACACTTGCGGCAAAAAAAGCCCACCAAAAAACTCAATATATTAGCCAAGAAAATGTAAGATTTATCCACCAAAGTCTACAGCATAGAAAAAAGCAATTTGGGTCAAATGGTCTATGCTTTTGTGTATGTTCCATAACTAAATCCACATAACCACATCCTTCTATTTCTTTCCTGGTGTGCTGATCTAAGTTCTCCTCAAAACAGTTTGTGTAATGAAACTCAATTACTTGAATGTTGACCAGACATCAGGGCTTAATGTTCTTCTGAACAATTAATCTCAATTAGAAGAACTCCTTACCCTTCCTGAAACTACTATATGAAGTCTTCTCAATGTGCCAACATGAAAGTGCATAACTTTGGCTTGTACAATTTGTAACATTATTGCAAAGATCTTCAGACATTTTTAATAGCATTACTGCTGTTACTCAGAGCTTATGTAAAAAAGACCCAGAAATTGCTGGGCAAAAGATGAGCTCCAGTCCCTAACGTATTTTGTGTTTAAAAAAACAGCAATTTTTGGTATGATTTGAGTTTCAAGTTGCCTCAAATTGCTCAATGTTACCTTTACCAAAACATAATAAGTTACCTTCCAGTGTTGAATGACCTAGCTGTTTATGATGATAAGAAATAGTTTACATTAATGAAATAAATTTATCTCATTATGGCCATTCAGGGCTGCTAACTTGTGTTCAAAAAACCCTGTTTTTTTTTTCTGAAGAAGGGTCCCGACCCGAAATGTCAAGCTTTCCTGCTCCTCTGATGCTGCTTGGCCTGCTGTGTTCATCCACCGTGTTAACTCTGATAATGACATAGTTTATGATCTTGACACTCATTTGTGGAGGTTTAGGAAAGAAACAGTGAAAACATAGAGTCTCACTCCAGCAGGTGGTGAAATATTCCTAGAGATTTTCACAAGTTTTTAACTTTCTTGTCTGCCTTGCTTTTCCTCTTTTAATCCACTCTCTTTCTGAATTTGTATCCAATTTAACCTGGTTCACCTGGTTTCTTTTCTGTTGTTTCTCTATTTCTGTATCCCTAAACCATTTTGTTAAAGTAATAGACTATTGGTTACAGAAAGTTCCAAATGTGTCACTGAAGTCATTGGACCATTATCGATTTCTATTTCAAGCAAATTGTAATTAAAAACAAATTGAAAGGGAAGTAAAACATCAAATTCCATTTTGTTTGCTGTGGGTTGACCTATTCCAGCATTTTCTGGGTTAATATCTCATACAACATGATAAATGTATTTGAAAGCATTGAAAACAACGAAACACCAGATTGTCTTGAAGAAGTAAACATGATAAAGACGTGTTTTCAATTCATAGCTATAATCAGCTAAACGCAAGTATTGTGGAGCAAATCTTTTTCATCAACGCAAATCTTTTTCATCAACACAAAAACTATTGGCTTGAAATAAATTTTATGTGAACAGTTTACAGAAAACTACTGTTGCTATAACAATAACAAGAGTGATTTTCTTTCTGAATTTTTCCTCCCTGCTGGTCTTTTGTACAATAACGAAGCTCTGGAAACAGAACTGTGTTTTAACAGCATCAGGTTTCACCTCTCACTGATACGTATCTAATTGTATTGCATAACCCCATACTGTGCTCCAAATTATACATGTGTCTTTTTAATAATGCACCCTTTTGTATCTGTGAATGTTAATTTTGTTGTCTTGACTGATAACTGTATGTCAAAGGAATTTTAAACATTAAAAGCTGCAGCATTGCTACAATTCTCTAGTTTAACCTAAATTCTACAACTGAGCAGCATCGCAGACTTCAAAACCAAAAGAATGATGCTCTTTGTTCATTGACATTCACAGCTAAACAACATAAAAACTACAAAGGTCAGAAAAAGATAAAAAAAAATCCCAGCATCTGTGATTTTCAAGAATGAATTTGACCACAATGCAAAAGAAAATTTAATCCTGATGTTACTGTTCATTATAAAATAAACTTCTAAAAATTTTGTCAAATTCTTTTGGTGCTTCATTTTGCTGTCTGATTTGTATCTGGGTGTTTTACTGACTTTACCGTGACAACTGGTGTGAATTCAATATTTTGACAAATTCGACTAGAAATTGAGTGTAAGACAATTGCAAATCAGTATGAGCTTTCAGAAAACTGTATCATTGTTATTTCCGTAGTGCACGAACCTTCTGTTAGAGCAAAATATCAAGGAGTAAATTAGAAAACTATACAGTTCTTCAACATGGAGGCATATATGAACCACAACAGTTTTTGCATCCTGATGATGGTCTATTAGTGAAAAGTGTGTTTAGGTATCTCATTCTCAAATCATGTATTTCAGTCTGTATTCTTTATGTCTCCCTTAAAATCCTACTCTAGGATCAAACTTCAGTTTCCTCTCTTAACTTACCACTAAAGGCTTGTTATCTTTTTTTTAATCTGGTGAGTACCTAGATTTTTCTATTTTAGGAGCACTATATAAATCAAAGTGAAAGAAGAAACATAACTTATACAACTCAGCAGAGCCACAGTGTCCCAACAGTATTTTCCAAAAGTACAGTCTGGATGTCTATGTGTCCTGTGGAAGAGAGGGTCGAGTCTCCATGTATGTATCAAACATTGTGTTTTACAAAGGAATGCTTATTATAAGCTGCCTGCTGCAAGCCTGAGCGTCATTACAGTGGACATTTAAATGAAGCATTATCTGGGTCTATTCAAAGTAATATTTTATTCCAATTGCTTCTGCAGGCATATGTAAATGTGTGCCAACTGCAGGAATTACATCTGTGCAATACCTAACAAGAGAGACTAAGTAAATTATCATGCAACTAAGCAGATTTTTGAGATATACATTTTTAAAAATTGAATAAAATCTACAATTTGCCTGCTAAAACAATAAAAATATCAACAGCTTTAGAGTGGTATATATCTGGAAGCTTAATGAAATAACAAATCACTTTATAATGTTTATATGTTTCACTGGACAGAACAATGCCTTTAAGATTCCAAGTATAATGTTTTTCAACACTATAGACAAAGCTGGTATGGAGACTGGAAGTTTAAAAAAAACTGCTTTTCATGGAAGTGACTGCAAATATGTAGCCTTCCTCAGTTTCAAACTACAGAATTGTGCTGCATTTGTCATTTTTAGAATTTGAAAGCTGCAGTAATTGAAGCTTAAATTAAAAATTTCCATAAAAAGGATTAATTTCCTGGCTCCTGATCATTCCATCTACTTAAAATGCCCACCTGGTTGAATTTTGATTTTGTTTTGAATCCTGCTTCTCATTCAAAAAACATTCTCAAGTGTTTACTGGATTTCCTGCCAACAATGTTTCCTCCAGGCTCTGGCCGAATACTGTCTCTTTAGTACTGCCACACGATGAGTTCTTTCCCAGTACTCCTAGATGGCTCCTAATAAAAGTCAACACTCCAGCTGATAGCCAAGCAGTCCTTGCAGTAACAAAGTGTACAGCTGGATGAACACAGCAGGCCAAATGTCCTTGCAGTAGTTGGGTTTTTACCTACAGTTTCAGCATTAATACTTAAACTTAAGAAAAGAGTGAAGATTTAGATTTGTTTTAATGTGTATTAATTTGTTAAGTAATGGAAACTACAATGTAGCAAAAATTTTCATCTCTCTTAGACGATGTAATGAACTCACCTTCTGCTGTAATGAAATTAGGCCCTTCTCGCTTCAGCAAAATACTCAAGAGTATAGCTTCGCTGACAAGGGAGATGTCATCCTAAATAAACACACGTTCATTGAAATATGAAAGAAAAAATTCCAGTGGGTCAGTAAACAATATCAGTTTTTGTTGAAAATTTAAAAAAGAAGTGAAATTTACTTCAGGTTTTGAATCTAGAATCTGAATGAAACTGCATCATAATTGATTATCCAAATATGTCAGCATCTTTAACATGCTTTCTTGGAGTTTACACAGAAAAGGCATGGAAACAAATATGAACACAAACATTTAAAAGATGCTGAGTGAGTACACCCTGCATTTTAAAGTGTGTTTCACCATTAATTAAAATTTCACTACTTTATCAAGTTAATAGTTAAAGTTATCAATATTTCCCTTGTTACTAAGATTAAAACTGCAAAAATATTAGTGTTCAGAAACATAACAATATTTAATATTAAATGATTTGTGTCGATAGAGCTTCCTGTTATCCAACAAGGAAAGCTGGATATTTTAACAATACTGTGACAGAAACCAATTGAGAAGGATGTGCAAGTCATTGAATGTAAAGGAGAATAAACACATGATCTCATGTTTGTTTTAGGATATTACTACAGACTATATGTTGTCCACAGTAGTAGCAGCAAATACCCAACATAACAAAATGAGAGAGTAAAAAAGAAGTATAAGGTAAACTAATAGGATTAAAGATGAGTGAATTTCTTAGTTCTACATCTTTGAATCTGAAAAGAATTGACTGCAAGCTTCCAAAATTTCCTAAAATAGGTTCTGATGGTTTGAAAATAATCGCAAATGTGCCATACCTGGTTTAGGGGAAGACAGAAACAAGAAATTACAGGCTACAGAGCCAACCTAAGTTTATCAGCTTAAAATATTGGAATGCACTTTTAAGAAAGTGGGAGCAGCATTTTTGAAAATCATATCACCATCAAGCAGTTAACATGGCTTATGTTCTGAAGCTTTTGTGAAAGGGAAATTGTGTTTCACAAATTTTGAACAGTTTTTTTGTAGATGTGAAGCTAACAGTCAATAAAAGGAGCCAGGAAACGTAGTGTACATGGATTTTCAGTTACATATCAATGACTTGATGAGGAAACTGAGTACATAGTTGCTACATTTGCTGTTGGCACAAAGATATGTGAGAAAGTAAGTTGTGAAGAGAACATAAGTTGTCTGCGAAAGGATGTAGATAGGTTAGGTAAACAGGCAAAAATCTGGCTGTTGTAGGGATAATGTGAACTTGTCCACTTTGACAGAAAAAAGAAGTGTTAACTAAATTGAGAGACTGAATATGAAGGCAAATGGAATGTTGTTTATTGCAAGAGGAATGGAACATGAAAGACAGAATGTTTTGGTATGGTTATACACAGCATTTGACAGACCACATTTGGAGTACTGTGTACAGTTTTTGTCTCATTATTTAAGAAAGGAAATAACTATGTAAAAAATAATTCAATGAACTTTGATTAGTACAGTATTAAATATAATTTATTTCCATACAGCCAGCTTTTCCAGAATTTCCATTGTAGGGGCAAACATCCAGTCATGCAAACTGATCTCAGGTTGTTGTTTGTTGTCCATTGGATTTGCTACACTTGACTGCCGCTTTACTTTTGAATGTTTCGGACATTCCAGCTCCTCAAAACTTACAAACTGTGGAATTCTGCAAAACAGATTTCTCAAATAAATTCTGTTAAGGAAAGACATTTTCAAACAAAAACACAATATGTTACTTTAATAAAAGGATTTAAATTGGGCCATACTCCTCCTCTTCACTTATCCGTAGGAAGTCAAGCTGTTCAACGACTGCACCAGATATTAATGTCTGCAACAGAAACAAAAAGAGCTGTTAACGAAAGAAAATGTAGCAATATTATTCATTGTTTTTATAAGGTAAACATTATGCTTGCATGATGTTATTATTTGTTATGAAATTAAACATATTCATTCATATCAAGGCATATCACACAAAGAATGTAGCATTTAATTTTTCTGTAAATTAGTTGATACATACAATTTGAGCAAACCATTGAACAGTGCAGACGATCAATAGCTTAAAATTCAGCAGTAACAAACGAAGTACAAATTCTTATACTTTAAATTAAATATTGACACATTTACAAACTTATGGTCATTTCTATGTTAATATAGCTTCAGTCATATTGAAGCCAATGAAAACAACTGAGACCACTCATATATTGTAACTTTGCAGCATCTTATACCATACTAGGCCATTGTCTTTAGTGCTTAATCTTTGATCATTGCGGCTGGATAAAATCACACTGTAGTTTATTTTTTAAATGAAACTACATTTCACTCGAAAACTTATATGGTTCTAATACAGAATCAATATCTTGAAAAACTGTCAGATACATTGACCTTTTCTGACGAGATATATGATTGAAGAATTACAATTCATTATTGTAGTGATAGGAAGTTTATGTATATCAGAAAGTTGAAATTAGGAACATTTGTAGATTAGAGGATCTTCCCGAATAAACTTGCTACATGCAAATTGGTTGCCATTTTTCTAACATTACACGTGAAATTTTCACCTCTCTCTGTTGATGGGTTTAGAAGCAGGGAGGGTATGCAATTAGATTGAAAAACTGAAAGAACTACGGATGCTGGAAATCAAAAACAAAAATAGGAATTGCTGGAAAATGTCAGCAGATCTTTCAGCATTTGTGGAGAGAAATCAGAGTAAAGTTTCAGGTCCTTCTTCAGACCATTCTGAAGAAAGGTCACTGGACCAAAACATTAACTCTGATTTCTCGGCGGCATCTGTGGATTGTAACAAGGTCAGGTGGATCTCATAGAATGTAAGTTCCTCAACTGGGGCAGTTAATTTGGTCCAGTCAGGGAGCCTTGGCTGACAGAAAGAACAGGAGTGTCAGACATCTTGTTCACTTTGACAGCTGGCTCTCAGGGAGCTGGATCAGTGTCAAGGATTTTCCATGTGTAAATAAAGCTCGACTTGGTGACGGGATACCAGCTTCTATGGAGTTATTTCAGCTGCCAGACCTGCCGAAATTTTCCAGCAACCTCTGTCTATGTAATTAGGGTGGATGGTCATGAACCTGAATCCTGGCACCTTCCCCATCTTTCCAGAATTAAGTTCAGAATGGTGGTCCTATGTGCCCTTTCACTTTTTGAGACCCTTATGAAACCAATTAATGACAACTGAAGGGCCTCACCCTGCCACTGGTATATCACAGTGCCTGCCACCATGCAGTGTGCACAGCAGCTGAAACTGTGTGGTCAGCCTGGGAGGTGAGGCTGATGATACTCAGTGTTTGATATGTGTAGCTGTTCTGCCTGAGCAGTCATGGCCTCCCCTGTGGAACTGCTGGGCGGAAGAGCCCCCATTCTCTGATTAGGCAGTAGCTCTCAGCAGACAATACTTCCACCAAAGGGTCATGATTCCAAGGGAAGGCCTGACATTGGCCTCACAAATGCCTGAATGAGAATGCCTGCTGATTCAGGAGTCAAAGAGGCACTGAAAATCTCTTGTCAGCTCTCCTGGTAGGCAACAATCCCAACACCTCAACAAGAATCTGCCTTACTATAGTAATGAAGCTTAACAGGTTCTGCTCACTGTTCAATAACATTCTGGAATGGAATGACAACCCACTGCTTCTGTTCTCCATTATGAATTGCATTATTAAATCCCTCTCTCTTTTCTCCTCCAGCGTCACCTCCAACAAATGTGACAAGCTTATGAACTTTGGCAGGAAGGTTGAAACTATTTATTCAGCTGCAATGCTGTTTTCTTCCTTTCTCTTCGTCCATCAGGCTAAGTTTCCTATAAGGTTACTCCCTGTCCTAGTCATGAAATCATAACTTGCTCCAGTTCTTTTCCCATCTTACAACTTAGTGTTCAAATTCATATCCATGAAACTTGTTTCCTTGGCCCCTTGGCTCTTCTCCTCATAAACTGCTTACCTTGTAACCTCTTTTGCTGGCCTATATGTCAGCTGCTATTGTTATCGGTTCCTCTTTTCACTTCATCATTCCCCATCAATTTATGATATTTGACCCCAACGTCCCTGAAAACTACTGTCCTGTCTCCAATATTTTTTCTTTTTCCTACTGGTTTTCAATAGTGCATCCACCTTTCCTGTAATTTCACATTAGAATCCTTCTGATTGGGTTTCTGTGCTCTACCAATTCTGGCCTTTTGAACACCTGAATTTTAATTGCCATACATTCAGCTGCCGAAGCATATCTTAGCCTCCTGTTCCTTAAAGCATATCTCAGTTGCTCTAATACTTCCAGTGGCTTAGTATCAAGCTTAGTTTTGCAATACGTCTGTGAAATGCTTTGGACAGCTACAATCAAAGTGGTGCTATATAAGTTAAGTCGTTAGTGAAATGAAACATTTAACTATTATGGACGGTGATCAAAAAGTATCAATGCCCGATCTCATCTTGAGATGTTAAAGCTAGTATTACTTCTAGCCAAATTCTAGTCCAGCAAAATTTCCTTTCAGGCTACAATATCGTGACTTGGAACAGTATCACTGGTCCTTCACTGTCACTGGAAGAAATACAGTGACTCACATGACAAGGAGTGCAATGAGAAGGTGGTTTAGCACCACCTTCTCATGGCTAATAAAAATGGGGAATAAATGCTTGTCTAGCCAGAAATGCCCTCATTTTATCAGTGTATATAAACTGGCCAACAGCCCTAAACATGTTACGTGGAAGTAGTTGATTTCCTTGAAAAATAAAATGTGGGCATCTTAACCCATTCACTATTCAAAAGCTCATTGATTAGAATCATAGAATTGTTACAGCACAGAGGGAGGATATTTGACCCACTGAGTTAGTACCAACTCTCTGCAAGATCATTTTAGCTGTCCTATCCCTTTAACGTTTCCCTGTAGTCCTGCATTTTTTTTGTTTTGGGTGCTTATCCAATTCCCCTTTAAGGACATGACTGAATCCCCTACCACCATATTCTCAGTCAGTGTATTCCAGATCCTTGCTGCAAAAAACAATTTTCCTCAAGTTGCTGTAGTTCTTTTGCCAATTGTTTTTAGACATTGTCCTCTCATTTTCAAGTCTTCTGCCAATGGGAAAAGTTTCTTTCGACCAAGTCTGCCAAGATCGCCCATGATTCTGAACCTCTTATATTAAGCCTTCTTTCAATTTTCTCATTTCCAAGAACAAGCTCAGCTTCTCTAATCTATTCACTTAATTAAAGTTTCTCATCCTTGAAACCATTCTCATGAATCTTTTCTTAAACGTCACTAAAGTCTTTACCTCCTTCCTAAAAATGTGAAACATCCATTGCAGTTGTAGAACCAGGTCTTAAAGACTGTTGCAATAAAAATAGTGTCCCATGCTTTCTGTACTCTATGTGTCGTATTTATGAAGCCGATGACCAATTATGTTTTACTGACCACTTTCTCAACTTGTCCAACTATCTTCACTGATTTGTGCACATGTACTTCCAGGGTGTCTTTGTTTCCAATGGAATTGTAGTCTTTAATTTGTATTATGTCTCCTCAATTTTCCTACCATACTATATTACTTTGCACTTGCCTTAATGCCCAGCCATTTCACCAATTTGTCCTCTTGAGGTCTATCACTATCATCCTCACAGTTCATTACAGTTCCAAATTTTGTGTAATTCACAATTTTGAAATGATACTCTGTCAAGTCGTAGTCATTAATATACATTAAGAAACACAATGGACCCACTACAGACCTCTAGTAAACACCACTGTAAACCTTCCTCCAGTCCAAAATCAAATAAGCTGATACACCACTGTCAAAACACTTCAGAAGCTAACCTGTCACATTCAAAACTTGAAATCATGACGTTAACCCAATCATGAACAACTTCTGACAAACTGATGCATTAAACATTACCATTTTAATTAACTAGTTGAGAACTTTCACTAGTTTTCACATTAATAAGGAAAAAAATCCCAATTGAAAGAAAATAATTTCTTATTGCATTTCTTTCCACGAGTAATCATCTACATCGCATAACTGGAATATTATGTTGACACAGTTTTCACAATAAATGAAATATAACGTGAATCATCTTACAAACCAAGGAAGCAATATGAAGGCTTTAATAATTAGATCACTATATGAACAGAATTAGGTGGCTGACTCAATCTTATGTCACTCTGCTGTGTTGATTTCTGCTCTTAGATATTACAAAGTTCAGCCAAACAAAAAACTATCAGGCTAGTAATTCTTATTACATTTGGATTAATAACATTTTTTGTTTTATTAACTTAACTAATGCCATACATAGCCAATAAAAGATACAAATTTGTACAAACGTACCTGAAGTCTGTCAACGTGAACTTTCACTCCTCCAATAATACCATTTTTGAATGCTGCCAACATGTCCAACATCGGATTGAGACGACTCCCTCTAAGTAACAAAAACATGAAGAATGATTAATATTTGGGAAAGAAACTATAAGGAAAACTATTCGTAACAGAATTATCCCTTACTTTATGTTATCTTCACGGATAAGCACAAGGAAGAGAGGGCGCCGATTCATCTTCCAATACTGTTTAGTAAACTGTAGTAAATTCTGTAAACAAGTGAAACAACATGCTAAAGAATACAATATTGGAAAGATTGTCAACTCAATTATCTATATACAATTTTATTGAAATATGATTCCTGATACTGTGAACCATCATATCTTTTAAACACATGTTCTGAGTTGCCCAATACTACATATTTTACCCTAATAAAACAGTGGTAGAGCATAATTAGAGAGATGTTGAACAACCAACTAGTTGTGAAGCTCAAAAAGCTTTGGGTGGTCAATGCAACTACCACTTAAATAAAGGAAACAATCAGAAAATAAATTTACATAAAAAAGACAATGATATTTTCGAAGTTATAAATGCCACATTTTCATCCAAGCTTTCAGCAACATGAGAACAGTGAAACTAGCCATTCACAGAGCATAACAGATCTTGCCACAGACTGTGACACATTGTTAACATGGAAGATAACTATAGGTATCACAGTACTACAACAGGATTAACAAGAATTATGGAATAAGTGCATAAATCAATCTTGGTCAAGTGCTACTTCTTGCTATGAAACCTTAGATTGTGAGAATTAGAAGGTCATGTTACTGTGGTGAGGGAGGGAATCACTGATGAACTCAATCCTGTTCTGAACTAATATTCACATACATATGCTCTTGAGTAGAATTAGTGAATAGTAACAAGGAAGAAGAACAGGAACCAATACCAGACAACAAGGTGTAGAGCCGAATGAACACAGCAAGCCAAGCAGCATCAGAGGAGCAGGAAAGTTGAGATTTCAGGGTCTAGGCCCGAAACGACAGCTTTCCTGCTCCTATGATGCTGCTTGGCTTGCTGTGCTTATCCAGCTTTACACCTTGTTGTCTTGGATTCTCCAGCATCTGCAGTTCCTACTATCTCAGGAACCAATATGACTTCTATTTTATAGCCAATGAATACTCATACTAACTACATTACTTCACTGAAATGAAGGCTGAAGTTTTAGCCTGGAATTTTTCTGGCCTGAACAATAAAATAACACTTATTGGTTTCAGTGAGTTAGATGCAAGAATATAACTGAAATTACGAATAACTTCTTATGAAAAGCTAGAGATTCACAGAACAACAACATGGTGAGAGTGGGAAGGAGGCCATTCAGCCTGTCAAGTTGGTGACAACTTAGAGTGAGACAAATCAGCTAATTCCACTCCCCTGCCCTTTCTCTTTCTACAATTTTCTCTGTTTAGGTCCTACTACAAACCTGCTTTTGGAAGCCATGATCATATCCATCCACATCACATTCTTAAGTGGTGGCTTCTAGAAAAGAACCACTCATGTGGTAAATTTTTTTGTTTTGCTGCTATTGCTTCTTTTACCAAGCACATTAAACCTATGTCATTTGCTTTTCAGCCTTTTGGTGAAATGGAACTGTTCCTCTCTGTTATCAATGTCTAGACCTCACACAGTTTTGAACATGTTTAACAAATCTCCTCTCAACTTATTCTATGAAGAACAACTCCAGGTGCTCTTATCTACCAAGTAGCTGAAGTTCCTCATCCCTGGAATCGACTGCTATATTTTTGAACATTTCAACTCTACTTAAGTTTTTTTATATTCAATCATAGAATTGTACAAGAGGCACAAAACTATATTTAATAAATTTCACAAACATTTTAAAACAAAAAAAAATCATGCCTGAGATGTAGAAATTACTAGCTGGCTGACTTTCTGGAGAAGCTTACAACTGAGTGGCGTGTTAGACCATTTTGGGGAGCAGTTAAGAGTCAACCACATTGCTGTGGTTCTGGAGTCACATGTAGGCCAGACCAGGTAAAGATAGTACAAAAACAAAGTTGCTGGAAAAGCTCAGCAGGTCTAACTCTGTTTTTTCCTTCATAGATGCTGCCAGACCTGCTGAGCTTTTCCAGCAACTTTACTTTTGTTCCTGATTTACAGCATCTGCAGTTCTTTCGGTTTTTATCAGGTAAAGATAGTGGTTTCCGTCCTTAAGGGACATTAGTGAATCAGACAGGTTTTTGTGAAAATTGGCAATGATTTTATGGCCATCATTACATCAAGATTTTAGGTGAATTCAAATTCCATTGCAGGATTTGAACCTGAGTCCCTAGGACCTTATGTGGGTCTCTGAATTAATAGTTTTAATGATAACACCACAAGGCCATCACCGTCACCCAAAGTTATACCAAATCAGTCAAAACAAATTAAATACACAATGTTTAAAATGTCATAACATTTTAAAATAAATTAAAATTCTGCAAAACCGGTTTAGTAAAATACGTGGATCTTCAATTGATGGAAGCCCTCAAAAATTAACAAATCAGTTCTCATTGCAATGTATAAATATGGGTGGAGTATCACGATATGACTTTTTTGGAAAAGTCAATTTCATGCTGTCATCTAAGTCAGTGGAATAAGGTGATGTTACACAAATGAAAATGGGAGCTGTTTAATGATTTTATTTAGGTGTGAACTAATTTTATTATAGGTGTTATAAACACTTTAAAGCTTGAAAATATAACCAAAACTTAAATTCATTTATAAAATTTAATACTACTTCTTTTGCTCAAAATATAGCAGTTCATTCAGGCTTATACATGAACACTAGTGTTATTTAATTAATCCCACTTAGCTATTGCTTTATTAAAAATGAATTAGTGTTTGCTTTCCTGAAATTTTATTTCTATTAACATTAATTTCTTGGGTCAAGACTCTATCATTCCTTAGTTTCACCTTTATGTCATCAATCAGCAGCATGACGTCTTGGCTCATGTAAAAGTCACTCAAATCAAACACAATTGGATAGCACACAACTGTCTTTCCCAGAATTCTATAAAGCTGCAAGAAAAAGAGATACTTTTGGTTGAAAACTGAATTTACTGAGGAAAAAGACTTTTTACATGCAGATAGAGAATAAGTATGTTTTTATTCATGACACTGATATAAAACAATTATGTACTTAGATACATTCACACCGACATTAATCACCATATTAACATGGTGTGATAGACACAGGTCAACCGCCAGACTTATAAACCTATTACAGCTGCATTTAAATTAAGATATTGTGAATTCTATTTAGACACAAACCTTTCAGTCATACTTATTTAGTTACCTCAAGCAATTTGAACACTATTTAATTCTTACCTATTGAATTATATTGTGAAAAGTGAAACCAAAACTGAATGCATTTTAAGGGCTAATGGTAAGATTCTTAGTAGTGTAGATGAGCAGAGAGATCTCGGTGTCCATGTACACAGATCCTTGAAAGTTGCCACCAAGGTTGACAGGGCTGTTAAGAAGATGTACAGTGTTTTAGCTTTTATTAATAGAGGGATCGAGTTCCGGAACCAAGAGGTTATGGTGAAGCTGTACAAAACTCTGGTGCGGCCACACTTGGAGTATTGTGTACAGTTCTGGTCACCGCATTATAAGAAGGATGTGGAAGCTTTGGAAAGGGTGCAGAGGAGATTTACTAGGATGTTGCCTGGTATAGAGGGAAGGTCTTACGAGGAAAGGCTGAGGGACTTGAGGTTGTTTTCATTAGAGAAAAGTAGGTTGAGAGGTGACTTAATTGAAACATATAAAATAATCAGAGGGTTAGATAGGGTGGATGGGGAGAGCCTTTTTCCTAGGATGGTGACGGTGAGCACGAGGGGGCGTAGCTTTAAATTGAGGGGTGAAAGATATAGGACAGATGTCAGAGGTAGTTTCTTTACTCAGAGTGTAGTAAGGGAATGGAACGCTTTGCCTGCAATGGTAGTAGATTCGCCAACTTTAGGTACATTTAAGTCGTCATTGGATAAGCATATGGACATACACGAAATAGTGTAGGTTAGATGGGCTTCAGATTGGTATGACAGGTCAGCACAACATCGAGGGCCGAAGGGCCTGTACTGTGCTGTAATGTTCTATGTTCTAATGTTGTATGTAACTACGTTATGTTCACAATTGTTAAGCATGAAGTAGCGTTGAATGTTTTGAAAATTATGACAAAAATAAATGTTATAAATGTTACTGTTCCCTAGGCAAATTATTCCTTGCTATTATAGCCAAGGTTTATCCAAATTCTGGAATGCCACATGAGATTTACTACTGCATAATAAGCTTTCACAGTATTTTAGAACAAATGCCTTATATTATTAAATTTTGAATGTTATCACAATAAAGGAAACAGCTAATTTATTTAATTTTCTCCAATATGTTGAAACACTGACCTTTGATGTTCCAATGCATCCAATAGGTCTGTTTGGTCTTCCAGACAATTTAAGCTTTTTGTTAACACCGAGGTAGAGATAGGCCTGCAAGTACAGTCTTTATGAAAATGGATGCATCTCTAGTATTATGCCTCAAGTACAAAAATAAACATTTTTGCTGCAAAGTAACTACGTTTAATTCTAAGAATATTTAAACCTACTAACCTATAATTGATGCTAATAAAATTAGAAATGCCGTTATAACATTAAACTACAAACTAGGTTAAAGATGATTCCTTTGGAGTACAGAATTTGAATATTCATGCAAAGAGAGATATGTTGCCTAAACTTCAACTTGCACTCATCAGAACAAACATGAGGAAGGATCTGAATCTACCAGACAGGGTGCAAAGGTGATTCACTTTAACTATGAAGAGAGGCTGGAAAAACTTGGACTGTTTTCTTTGAGTGAAAAGTTGAGTGGAGTTCGAGTGGTTGGGAGATATTGGGTCCAGTGGTGGGGGAGGATTGGTTGTTGGGAACTGGGGATGGAGAGAGGGTTTGAAAAGGAATACAGCTGAGTGATATGGAGCATGAATATTGTGGAGGAGCTGTGGGTATTGGATCAGGATTACACACCATCTTTCCTTCAATGTACACACACACACACACACTCACACACACGCACACAATCAGAGCATGCCATTCGGCCTCTCAAACCTGCTCCATGATCTGAATAGAGTTTGTGTTTCAAATTTCACATGCCCATCTACCCTGATAAGCTTAGATTCTCTAATTACTAAAAATTGACCTACTTCTGCTTTAAAAATATTTAACAGCCTCGCCTCCACCACCTTGTAAGGCAAAGTTTCAAAGTTGCAAAACCCTCCAGAGAAAAATTCTCTTTGTATCTGTCCTAAAAGGGTGACCCATAACTTTAAAGTAGTGCCTCTGAGTTCTGGATTCATTCACACGACAAAAAATAATTCCCACAAATATATTGTCAAGACTATTCAGGATCTTGTATACTCAAATCAGTGACTCTTTACTCAAGAGAGAAAGCTAGCCAGTTTGCCCAATATTTCTTCATAAGGTGACCTGGAGATCAATCTACTAAGTAAAAGCTAAGTAATATAGATCTCTTTCTCTCTCCGCAGATGCTGCCAGATGCATTCTCCACTATTCCCTGTGTTTGTTTCAAATTTAACTGAAAGTTAAGAGTGATTGCCTTAATTTGAATCTCCCATCAAGAGGCTTTTAAGAATAATAAAATCTACCTCAGAGAAAGTAAATGTAACAGCAAGACCACATCTGACATTTTTTCTCTGTTTATGGCCAGCAAGACCAGATAGGTCAGGAACGAAGGCCCGTGATCAAGAACATGGGGACCAGCGAGGAGCGGAAGGAGAAATCAAAGGGTGAAGGAGATTGACGATAATTGTGCAGAGCGTGTGAATGGTGTGATAGTGCTGGAGGACAGGAGGCACTGAAGTGGGTACGGGTATCAGAGATTGGTCTGAATATCGAGTAAATGGCGTCCCTTGGATCAGTAGTTGACCTGAAGATTTATGTTGTGTCAGATTAAATGAAGGCATTGGATTGTAGCAGGATGCACTCTATGATTGTTTGTAGTCAGCAGATCTTAGGCTAGTCATGATTTGGTGTGGAAGGGTCACCAGGTGGTTTTCAAATCATAGACAGCGAATTATGGTAAGGTTAGCACACCAAGAGGGTTGGAGAGGTTATAACCTCTTCACAACCCTGCTTCCTGTAGGAACTTTATCCCATTTTCCTAGTTTCTCTGTGTTGTGAAAAGCCTAACTTCTGTACCAGTACCTCTGATGCAGCTTCATGTTTCCTCAAAAAGACTACCCCTTCAGAGATTGACAGGGTCCCTGACTGCTCACTCTTATTCTTGCATTTGTGCTCTCATCTTTTACCTTCCCTTTCAGAACCAGGAATAAGGTTCACCTTGTCTTCAGCCTCCACATTCAGCGGATACCCTCCACAATCTCCAACACAAGGTGACTGCAACCACATATTCCCCACCTTTTCTTTCAGTATTCCTAAGTGACTGCCCACTTTGTGACAATCTGATCCAGACCTTCATCATCTCTCAAAATAGCACCCTACCCATGCAAACACAGGAGATGCAACAGCAGCCTCTTTCCTCCTCCCTTCCCACTGACCAGTGTTTTAAACATTCCTTCCAGGTGAAACAGAAAACTAATCATATCTTCTTCAATAAAGGATACTGCATTTACTGTTTTTGACATATTTTTCTCTACAATGGAGGCCAATTAGGTGGCCCCTTGTGTACCACTCAGCTTTCAGTATCCTGGCATCATTATTTGTGTCCCATTGCCAATCTGACCTCTATGGTCTTAGCTATTGAAGCACAATGTAAAGGTTTGAGGAATAACATCTCTTCATTTGATTAGGTACTTTACAAATTTCTGGACTCTGAAATAAATTCAATAATTATAGATCATAAACTTTGCTTTCATTTACCCAGACAGCAGATTCTGTTATTATCACTCATATCTTCTCTAAACCCACTGTTTGTTTCTTCACTAGCCTTAGTACTATGTCTTTCATCATCATCCTTCTTGCTTTTAAACTTCTTTTGCCATCCCCACGAACAGTCCTTTGCTTTAGTCCTTCACAGAATATAACAGAAAAGAACAGACCATTGAACCCATTGTGCTTATGCTGGCCCTCCTAAGGAACAATTCACATACTGCCATTCTCCTACCATCACTGCATACTTTTGCTCTTCAGATACTTGGAACACTTAAGAAAATGTAGTTACTTTACAGCACAGATGAAGCCAATCTGTCCTTGACACCTGTACACCTACTGAAAACTATGCCATTCATACTAATCCATTAATCAGCACTTGGATCATATCCCTGGAGGTTACAGAACTTCAGGTACATATCAAGGCAACTTTTGAATGAGTTGAGGCTTTTTGCCTATAATGCTCCTTCATGCAGAGTTGTAGATCCCACCCACCCTTTGGGTGGAGAAAATCTTTCCTCATCTTCCATCAAATGAATGGAAGGATGTAATTGCATGGAGGCAGTTCAGAGAAAGTTTGCTTGATTAATTCCAGAGATGAAAGACGTATCTTTTGAGGGCAGATTGAGCAGTTTAAGCCAATACTTGCTAGAGTTCAGAAGGATGAGAGGACATCTAATGAGGGTATTTAAGATGCCAAAGAAGCTGTAGAGAGGACATACAGCAATCGGGGATGAGAAATCATAGTTTCATGCTAGGGAGTGGCAGATTTAAAACTGAACTGAAGAGTCATTCCTTTTCTCAAAGGTTCATGAATCTCTGGAATTCACTACCCCACAATCCAGTGGATGCTGGTACATTGAATACATTTGATAGGGAGACAGATTATTAATTAGCCATGGGTTAAAGGGTTATGGAGAGTGGCAGGAAAGTTTGATTGAATGATTGATTTATTGTCATGAGTACCAAAGTACGATGAAAAGCTTTGTTTATGACCAGTACAGGCAGATCATAGTAAGCAAAGACATACAGATCAAAATGACTTAGACGGAGACATACAGGTTACACAGCACAGGCCGTGCGCTAAGCAAGATCCCGTGAGCAAGATCAATCATTATTTGAGGCTACAGAGGCCACTCAGCAGTCTAATAACAGCTGGGAAGAATCTGTTCCTGAACCTGCTCATGCGTGTGTTCAGGCTTCTGCATCTTCTGCCTGACTGAAGACGTTGTGGGAGGTCATTACCGGGGTACAACAGGTCTTTGCTGATATTGGCAGCCTTTCTGCGGCAGCGAGCCATGTAAATAGAATCCACGGACGGAAAGTTGGCTTCCGTGATAGTCTGGGCTGTACACATCACCTTCTGTAGTTTTTTTTACAGTCCTCGACACAGCAGTTGCCATACCAGGCCATTATGGGCCCGGACAGTATGCTTTCAATGGTATATCTGTTGAAGTTGGTTGAGGTCCTCATGGATGTGCCAAATATCCTGAGGTACCTGAGGGAGAAGAGGTGCTGTTGTGTCTTCCTGACTGTCACATCTACATGGGAAGTCCAGGTTAGGTTATTAGTTGTCATCACTCCGAGGAACTTGACACCCTCCACCCTCTCAACCTCAGTTCCATTGATGTTGCTGGGGGCGTGTTCTACTTTCTGTCTGAACACAACAATCAGTTCTTTAGTTTTTCCAACGTTGAGAGAGAGACTGTTTTCATTGCATCACGTCACCAAGCCCTGTATCTCCTTTCTATATTTTGTCTCGTCATTGTTAGACATCTGTCCCACCATGATGGTGTTGGCAGTGAACTTGTAGGTGGAGTTCAGCCTGAGATGACATGAGCCATGATCATATTACATAGTGTAGCAGGCTGAATTGCCTACTCCTGCTCCTAGTTCTTGTGTTCCACTCCTTTTACCAACCACTTGAAGTCTACGCCCCTCACCACGGACCCTTCTTCAAATGAACAAAACAGATCTTTTTCACTCAGACTATCCAGGACTCTCTCAACTTTGTATACCTCAATCAAATGCCCCCTTAAAACTCCTCTGTTGCGAGGAAATAAAAACCTCAACCTATCCAAACTTTTCTCATAGTTTCGATTTTCCAATTCTGACAAAATCCACATAATTCCCTCCAGGCCTCTCCAATGTAATTACATTCTTTCTGCAACATTGTTACAAGAATCAGAAGCAGTGCTCAAGTTATAGTCTAATTATTATTTTACATAACTGTAGTAGAGCCATCTCACTTTTAAATATTATACCTTGACTTATAAAGGACAGTATTCCATTTGACACTTCAAACACTTTAACAACCTGTTCTGCCACTTTCAGAAGCTGTATACATTCATTCCAAGGTTCCTCAATCCTGTGGGGGTAGGACTGTCTGCCCTCTCTAGATGCTGCCATCTGTGTCTCAGGAAGGGTAAGCCCTATTATTCACATTTCCAGCAGCACCATTTCTGTCCATTGCTTCCATGACATTAGACTGTGAAGGAGCATCTAGTGGTGACATTCACAATAAGCACAGCCTAGCAACAAGATTCTGAAACTCACTTTGTTCAACAAAGAGAACCAGATCAACAGGACAATAAAGAAACAAATCAATACAGCAGACATAATAGGAACTGCAGATGCTGGAGAATCTGAGATAACAAGGTGCAGAGCTGGATGAACAGGCCAAGCAGCATCAGAGGAGCAGGAAAGCTGATGTTTCTGGCCTAGACCCTTCTTCAGAGATTGGGGAGGGGAATGGGGCTCTGAAATAAATAGGGAGAGAGGGGGAGGTGGATAGAAGATGGATAAAGGAACAGATAGATGGAGAGGAGACAGACAGGTCAGAGAGCAGGGAGAAGCCAGTAAAGGTGAGTATAGGTGGGGAGTTAGGGAGGAGATAGGTCAGTCCAGGGAGGAAGGACGGGTCAAGGGGGCGGGATGAGGTCGGTAGGTAAGAGATGGAGGTGGGGCTTGAGGTGGGAGGAAGGGGTAGGTGGGAGGAAGGACAGGTTTGGAAGGCGGGGATGAGCTGGGCTGGTTTTGGGATGCGGTAGGGGGAGGGGAGATTTTGAAGCTTGTGAAGTCCACATTTATACCATTGGGCTGCAGGGCTCCCAATCGGAATATGAGGTGTAGTTCCTGCAACCTTCGGGTGCCATCATTGTGGCACTGCAGGAGGCCTACAATGGGCATGTTTTCTGAGGAATGGGAGGGGGAGTTGAAACAGTTCATGACTGGGAGGTGCAGTTGTTTGGTGCGAACCGAGCGTAGGTGTTCTGCAAAGAGGAGGGGTGGGGCTGGGGAAGGTAGGTAGGATAGTGATAGGTGAGTGTAAGTAGGCAGTGGTGGGAGTTGGTCTGTGAGTTGGTAGGAGTGGATAGGTGGGAGAGAAGACGTACAGGTTGTGTCACATCAAGGAGACAGGGATGAAAGGGAGGGTTGATCATGGGATGAGGCCGGGGATGGGGAGGTTTGAAACTGGTAAAGTCCACATGTTGAAAGAGGACTGTCTACTGTGCTCCTCTGTCTTGATTTCACCACACTGAAACCAAAACCTTATTCATCACAGGTTATAGGTAAAATTTGCTTTTCAAACCCTGTCATCTAAGTCAGTGGTACATAACTGAAATTACTTTTTTCATGTAGATTAACTCATTGGCATTCAGCTTAAATTGGAGACTGCTTTAACACATAATTTCTATATCTTTAAAAAGATACGAGGCTAAATGTCTGGAAATGAAAACAAATACACAGCATTTGTTTAAATTAGCTTTAGCAAACATTAAAAACGTAGCAATTTAATACCAATGATAATTATTGCTTTTGTTGAATCAGAACACAGCTGTCATTTATCATGATTCTTAGGAGGTCAAGCGAGAAGTCGAGTCTCAATTGTATTGCAGAACAACTGCATATCCATACACAACTGAACATCTCCACTGTTCTCCAATAGCTATTAGCTGTCTGAATGCAATCTGCTTTACAAAAATTAGTATTTTATACTGTTTACCTTTGCAAGCTCTTGTTGAGGCCATATTTGTATTGGTTCTACTTGCTGGGGCGTTTGCGTCTGTATTCCATATGTGTTGAGAAATACTTGCAGGCTACAAGCACAGAATGCTCAGTGTTTAATAATAAAACACATGGTAGTAAAAATCTTGGAAAATTCATTGTCTGAATTTTTTGTCCAATTTAATAATGCTGAGATATAAGTTACAATTGAATTAATATTCTCAGTTTGTCAGCTATGTAATCTCTTGGCAAAAGAACAAATAAATACTGTAGGCGAGGCACAAACTTATAACTGTCTGCCTCATGGGCTCTGCATCACATACCGCTGGCTTTCTGCAATCAGGGCCACATGAACTACGACATCATTTTCTGCAAGACCCTGAAAGATGATGAAAATGGATAAATGTCAAATATAATGCAAATTATGAAAATATGCTATAAACTTTGAAATAGAAGGAAAATTTGTATAAGGGAGCAAAATCTACTGATGCATCTTATTGCTGATACGTCTACTTTGCAGTCAATGTAGTTTTGCTGAGAAAGCCATGTAACACTGTAAAGCTAAAACCAATTAATTTAACAAGTACCCAAAGGGGTTTACTGTCAACGCTATTTAGTATGATACATTACTTGCTTGATGAAATACATTCTTCTACACTACCAGTAAACATCAAAAGGTAGGGTACTGTATCTAATGGTCCAAAGCAAAAAAAATTGTGATATATTATGCATTATTCAGCAGATTTTACTGCAGCGTTAGAGATAAAGGTGCAGCATTTTAGGATTTTAATACGCTTCATACAGAAATTATTTCAGAGATGTTGAAGAAACTTAGTTGATAAACAATTGAAAATAAAAGATTACAATTATACTTTACATAATACTCTGCACAATATTGTTTGTGCAAAGACACAAGCAGCCAACAAATGATACTATTTGACCATCCACACTCCTGTCGAAAATTATTTATTATTATGTAGAATAAGAAGAACTGGCTATTTCTTTGGCTCATATTTGCAGTGTTTCAATAAATCCACAGGACAAAAAGGCACTATTTGAAAATCACTTGTACATATCTGGACATTTATTTGGCTGGAGGGGAGGGGAAGAAAAAATGCTGACTAAACCACTGCTGTGCAAACTCTAATGTATTTCTACTCATGTTATCATGATTACATATGGAGACTCCAAGTCATTAACCCTCTAGGTGAGGAGGGATGAGCTGGTTCCCTTTACTTGTTCATACATCTCCTCAACTGGTCACACCTAAATTAATTTAAAAAGGATTCCTTCCTTGCGGATGCCCTTTTCACAGAACAAATGAATTTATGTGTTGGAAGGAGTCAATGTAACCTGGCTTTTTAAAATTAACACAAGAGTTAGTCTATTAATTAGTTAACACAAAGGAAGTAATTATACACCAGAGATCTCCACAAACTATGAATAATTAACACACATAGACAGGGTTGCAATCAGATTTATACCTTTATTGTATATTACTGTAAGAGTAAACAGAAAACAATGTCTGTAAAATTTGGCTTTCTGCTGAAAAGAGGAAGATAGACCTTTGTTGTCTCTTCCTGTTACATATCTTTCTGTTTGAAGGTTCCCTGGCACTTTACAGTTGGGACATTCTGTGTGGCCCAACTAGGATTTTTCCAGACAGCAGTGAATTTACATAAGCTGTTTTTTTTTAATGGGTGTAGCAACCTTGTTCAAAAAACACATTTTGAAATTAAAAGTTAAAAAATGACCACAGTACTTCAGAGTTCTGATCTGTCGTCATGACACTTCTCCTGCAGAATGAAGGAAATGGGATTCCTTCTCCTTTCATCGCAAAGGTGGAAAATACTCAAATATATTAATCAACCAGCACACTCACATACACACATTCATTTTCCGAGCCTCCACCAAAATGAAATTTTCAATTCTCACAAGATCTTCTGCCATTTGACACCAGTGCAACCTTAGTAGAATTAGGGGAAATTACTCTTGAGCACTTAAAATCTCTGTCCCTTGAACAGCTAAAAGATTTAGTGAAGCAATTAGGATTAGATTATTCACTCAAAATCTAGAAAACCAGAAATTTTAAAAGGGACAAACAAAGTTTGAGAGGTGGAAACTGAGGACAATGAAACTGATAGCATAGCAGTAAAATTAAATTTGGAATAGCGGAAATTAGAACTGCGAGTATAAGAAAGGAAAACATAGAGACAACAGGGGAAAAGAGACAGCGATGGGAAAGGGAGGAAAGAACAATTTCAAAAACAGTGGAAGAGGAATATTAACCAAGAAAAGTTGAGTTGAGAAGCAGGAACCTTAAATGTGTCACAGTCTCAAGGGTGAAGTCAAAATGCTCATTTAATTCTGAAGTTTGAGTAGGCATAAAAAGGTTTTTTTTCCACTTTTGAGTAGGAAGAGACAAATGAATCTATGACAAGAAAAGCAAAAGCAGTTAAAGTGACCAGGCTAACATTAGCTGTCATTACCACAGAGTAGGCTTTTGAGAAAAGAACACAAGTTTGACTGAGAGTTACTGTGATTTTGAATCCATACAAACAGTGGCCACATTTCCCTAGGGTGAAGTGAGCAAGCATGTAGTGATACTGCGAAATACTGGGGCCTCCCAAACTGTCCTGCTGGGAAAAGGCATGGTCTTCCTACCAATTAATGCAGTAAGTGCTAATGTTGTGGTAAAAGGGTTCAAGGACAGTACGTGTCCATTTCCCCTTACTGGATGCATCTAGAGCTGGAGTGGGATCAGTGATCATAGGAGTTGCTCCCACTTTGTCTACAGACAAGTTTGACCAGTCCCTCAGTGATGACCTAGTGGGATCAAAGTTAATAGCATTCCTCTGGTCTCTAAGAAACCCACCACGGTCAAAGAGTCCAGACTGCCACAGGTGGTGGTGCCAGACATTTTCTCCAGATTATGTGATCGCATGGTTTATGGCCAGGCTAGTTCAGCTAATGGAGGCTGAGGTGGAGGCGCTCTGGTCTGGTTATGTGAAACCTGTTTCTGGGAGTCTACAGGACCTCAAACAGATAATAAAAAGCACTTCCTGGCTGGGTGCTGTATAATTTGATATACTGTTAACAATGCTAACTCAGGCTACTCAGACTGAAGCTGCAGCAGAAGCAGTTTCTGCATGTTACTATATTAAAATGAGGTGTTGATAAGGACACAGACCTGCAAAAAAGGAGGGATCCACCAGGTAGTTGTGCACTGAGACACCACAAGGAAATACGATGGCTAGCTCATGAAATTCTAATGGCTAGCCATGTCAGTATATGAGAAAACCAAGCCTGCACCAGCCAGTATTTTTATTGGCTACAGTTCCACAAGGATACAGTAATGTTTGCAGAACTGTCCACACCTGCCAGGTTGTGGAAAACCTAAACCTGCAGGAAGGCTTGTCCTTACCATGCCTTTTCCAGTGTTTAGGGAAACATTCAACAGGTGTTAGTGGACTCTGATGGTAGGATCCCCCACAGTTTAACACACCTATTTAAGCACCTAAGGAAATGCGACGCAAATTTGTCCTTGATCCACAAACACAATCCATCAACATTCTACAGTATTTTTATTTGTAGCTCCAACATCCAACCCAAACCAGTTAGTTGCTAGAAAAAGAAATTTTCCAAGTCCTAACTATTAATGACACAGTAACATCAGTTCTGCTACAGTGTGATTGTTGTGCTCCCATGCAACATCGTGTTACAGAAAATCATGCTATAGAAATAACGGGGCTTCTGGGAAAAGCGGTGTAAGAGACAGGCCATCAAAAAAAATCACTCAAAAGTCACTGAAAAGCCTAACTCAAAGGATAGCACAGTTTGAATAAATGCTTTAATTCATATCTAATAATGAAATAAAAGTTAATTTAATACTTTACCTTAAAAATGTCAAGATGTCTTGATGGGGGAGGAAGTCTTGAGGTTGCTCTGTTGTTAACGCAGGGGTTTGAGGGTCAATGTCATCATCATCATTATCATCATCACTTTCAGATGCAGTTGTGGTTGCAGGGTTAGGGCGAAAAATGATTAATCCAGAAGTACATGGCTGTGGTTCACTGTCTTCTGACAGTTTCTCGGGGGTTGGCTTAAAAAAGACATCCAGTTTTGCAGGCTATGCACTTTTTCAACTTTCATGAACGAGCTGTTCATAGGCTGCCAAATAAGATCTTATTCCATGAACTGCTACCCTGCTCTGTTCTGCACTGTAATCATTGTCCTCTAAGAGCTGCAAATGCTTCTCAATTTCCCTCAGGATAGAAGACAAAACGGAAGTGAAAATCTCTCGTGGTACTGCATCCCGGACTTCTTCATCTCCAGCTTCCACTTCCCCCTCAGCGACAAGTTGGTTTAAATCAGCTGTAGAGAGGTCTTCACAGTAGGACTCAAGCAGCTCTTCTAAATCCTCACTCTCCACTTCTTCAAATCCACTTGCTTTGCAAGATCAACAAAATTTTCTTTGATTCTTGGGAGCTCCTCTCTTGGATCAAAGACTTTAAAATCTTGAAAAAGCTTCTGCCAAACTGCATGCAAGCAGTCCTTACCGACATCAACTGAGGCCTCCAGGATAATATCAACTGCATTCTTGATGTTAAAGCTCTTCCAAAATTGAAGAACACTGTCCTCATCCCTCTCAATGGTTGTAATCACCCTCTTAAATATGGCCCTTAAATAATAAGCTTTAAAAGCTGCCACTGCACCCTGGTCTATGGGTCACATGACACTGACGCAGAGACTCTTTCGGTGTTAAGGTTGCGCATATTCAAGACAAAACTTGCAAAACAATCATGAGATGCCAGCGCAGACACTTTTTCAGCGCTAACACTGTGCATGCTCAGGACAAAGCCCATGAAATGATCATGCGATGTTGATGCATACTCTTTCATGCACTGATGGAATCACATTGTAGCCAACACAAGTTCCCGTTTTAGAAATAGCGTTCGTCTGTTTGCCAATTGGCAATTATAGGCAATTTCTGCCACCGGAACACGCATTATGGTAGAACTGACTGTATTTGCATTTTGTTTAAAAGCTATGAAAAGAAAGGCAAAACTTGGGTAGAAGTTTAGGAAGTAGTTATTAATGCAATGGACTTCCTCAAGCAAGTTTTTGAGTACAGTCATAGGCACACAGCATGGAAATAGACCTTTTGGTCCAACCAGTCAAAGCCAAACATAATGCTAAACAAAAATATTTCCATCTGCCTGTGCTTGGACCCATATTTCTCCAAGCATTTCTTACTCACGTATTTATCCAAATGATTTTTGTTGTAACTGTACCTGCATCCACCAGATCCTCTGGAAGTTCATTCTGTACACAAACCATTCTGCGTAAAAAAGTTGTTATCCATGTCTTTTATAAAATCTTTCTCCTCAAACCTTAAAAATATGTCCTCTAGTCTTGAAATCTCCCACTCTAAGGAAAAGATTCCTGTCATTAACCTTATCAATACCCCTCAAGAGTTTGAGTAGCATTCAAAGAATTTATTACCCTATTGAAATGGCAAATAAATGCAAAAAGCTATACACGTGCAGCTATGAAGAAGTTTACTGAAGGGCCCCAAAATCTTACAGCTATCTCTGATGGAGTAAATGCTGATGGAGATCTCCAAACCTACTGTATAAAATTAATGACCAATCTGGGTGACTAGGCAAATAAAATTGCAACACTGTGTTATCTCCAAGCGACTCAATAATAAAGCAGGGCAATAATCAATGAGAAAATGTGCTTCTATCAGTTGATTTTATCAGCTCCATCAGAATCCATCACTTTTCATAGCCTAAGCTGTAACAGGTATTTACATCAAGTTTTCTTTTGAAGGAAATAATCCTTTAACACTTTGGTTAAATTGCTATGTTTAGACCGTATCAGAAATTGTATTGATAAGATAGATAAAACAATAGCCAATTCAAATAATTATACTCTATATTTTCAGATACAACAACTAAACTGTCATCTTCAACTTGCAGGGATATAATGAAGAAGGCAAATGTTATGTTAGCATGTTACAAAGGGATTAGAGCACAAGAGTAAAGATGTTTGACTACAGTTATACATTCTGCTGATGAGGCCACCCCACATCCCTCCATTAGAGTTATGTATGCAGTTTTGATTTCCTTATGTAAAGAAGGTCACACTTGCCCGAGACAGAGTGCTGCAGAAGCTCATTACACAAGTTTCTGCAATGAGGGGCTATTCCCCAGATTTAGAATGTGAGGTGGTCACTCAAACAGAAGATTTTTAGCAGGCTTACCAGCAGAGATGCTGAGAAATTGTTCTCCTGGCTGAGGTATCTAAAACACAGGCTCAGTAGTTTCAAAAGGTTTGGCCTTTTAAAACTATAATGTGCAGAATTCATTTAATTAAAATTTGCTTCTACAGAGAACGATTGAAACTCATTTGGTGAGTATATTCAATCACAGGTTGATTTTTTTTGGGAATTACGGAATATAGATATGATATGGGAAGGTGGAAGAGAGGTAGCAGGTCAGCCATAATTTTACTGCATAGCAAAGCAAGTTTGAAGTGACAAATGGCCTCCTCTTGCTCCTATTTCATACGTTCTTAGAAGCTTTTCACTAACAGAACTCTGAGGTTGTGGCCATGGCCGGATGAGAGGCTACTAATCACAGCTCTCTTTCTCAGAGAGTGCATTCAGTGCTTGACAAATGTTTGCCATTTCTTGGAAGTCAGTTCATTCATCTTGTCTTCACTACTTCTAGCCTATTACCACAGTCTAACAAAAGATTATGTGTGTCAATCCTTCCCTGAGGTGATGGCAGCTGGCATGGGGTAGACTGGAACAGGAGAGGTCAAGCCCCTGTAAGGAGGACAAGCTCAGCACAGCCAGGTGCTTACTGACTGTGGTGTTGAATTGTTAACTGTGTTTCTCTGTTCTTCTACTTTTTTATAAGAAGGAACTGTAATGTTTTAACTTTTTAAACTCTGTTTCCTTTATTTTTCTGCTTCATACCAAGATTCTTAGTTACGTTTGTACCTAAGATGGCGCCACAAGTGGCGACTTGTAAACTTTTCACTCTACTCATGTGAGGACATGTGATAATAAACCTAATTCATCTCTGTGAAAGAGGAAGAGAAGTAACAATAGTGACAGAAACTTCACCAGCAGCAGCACCAGATTTCTTCATCCTATCGCCACGTCCATGAAACCATTGCTGACTGTTGGAAAAGCCCATCGGGTTTACTACTGTTCTTTAGGGAAGGAAATTTGTCATGTGTAATAAAACCAAAAGAATTGTAGATGCTGTAAATCAGGACACCTGGATTAAACTCTTTTCCAAGGGAGAAAATTAGTCATGGGCATTCTTTGAAATGAGGCAATAGTGGTATTATCTCTGAAGTGTTAATCCAGAGACTCAGGGACCTGGGTTTGAGTTCCACCATGGCAGCTGGTAAAATTTGAATTCAGTAAATATCTAGAATTAAGAGTCTCATGATAACCATGAAGCACTGCTGCCTCACAGCACCAGGGACCCGGGATCAATTCCACCCTCGGGCAACTGTCTGCATGGAGTTTGCACGTTCTCCCTGTGTCTGAGTGTGTTTTCTCTGGGTGCTCTGATTTCCTCCCATAACACAAAGATACGCAGGCTAGGTAGATTGGCCATGCTAAATTGCCCATAGTGTTCAGGGATGTGCAGATTAGGGGGCTGGTCCGTTGGGATGCTGAGTGTCTGTGTGGACTTGTTGGGCCAAAGAGCCTGTTTCCACACTGTAGGGATTCTATGATCTTTGGTCTAATCCATTGCTGGTTGTCAGAAAAACCCATCTTGTTCACTAATGTGCTCAAGAGAAGGAAACTGCCATCCTTACCTGGTCTGCCCTATATGTGTTTGACTTATAACTGCCCTCTGGGCAATTAGGGATGGGCAATAAATGCTGGACTAGCCAACGACACACTCATCCCATGAATGAATAACGAAAAAAAACATTAGACCCTTAAATCCAAATTTATTGTTGATGTGGATTGTTATTGTCAAATCTTACCATCTGCCATGTCTGAAATTTATTTGTTCACAAATGGCTTAGATGCTAAGACATCTTCAAAGGAAGTTACATTAAATTAACTCCATACGCCCGACTCAAAATTGTGGTTAGGCCGGTAGCAGCTCTTAACTGATCAATAATTGGCTGCTAAAGGGACTTCAATTGGAGCAGCTTCCTAACTAAAATCGTGAACAGTTTGGGGATAGTGACAGGGTCACCATGGTAATCTTGAGCTCTGTCTGCAAACTTGCCAACAGAGAACCATAAGATTCTGGCCCAATCTTCTCACAATGTTTTGGGACCTGATGAGACAACATCACAACAGTAGTATCAGATATATACTGCAGATCAAAAGCATGTTTGAACATTTGCCTGATTTTTATATTCTGTTTGTTGTAGCATGAGACCAAATCACATGCATAATTGCTATAGCTATAGCTAGCATTTAAGGCTTTATTTTTGGCTGTGCTATTACCATGCCAACATCAGATGTTCCTTGGGTAAGCTCAGAAAACAAACTTAGAAAGGCACTGAATTTTGGGTACCATACAGCTACTTTTTGTTTGGCTGCCAATGAATTTTTCCTCAACTGCATTTGTTCCAGTCACTGCATATTGGGAGGTTGCAACATTATGCTGTTTGAATAAAAAAGCAGCAGTGCACACAAAAATAAACTTAAAATGCTGTCTACAGTGCAGTTTGTTCAAATCTAAATATCGGTATGTGCAAGTGAAAAGATTAAAGGAGCTAGGCTGACAACTGCACAAGATGTATAAAGTGGTAGCAGCTTCAAAATCTCAATATTCACATATTTATTACGCAAACATGTGAATTAGCAGAAGCTGGTCTGCTCTTCAATAAGATCCTACCTGAATGTTCCAAATTCTACATTCCTAACTATCCCCGATAACCTTTGATCCCTTGTTGGGCAAGAACCTTTCCCTTCCACCTTAAATATATTCAAGTGCTCTTACTCTTGAGGCAAAGTTTAAGGTTGCACAACCCTCCGAGAGAATGAAAATCCTCGTTTATCCTAAAATAGCGACACCTAATTTTGGACATATCATTAAATGCCTAATGGATCTTATTCTTATCATAATGATAGGATAACAGTAAAAGTAATGATTAGACAATATTTCAAATTTATATTGATAGTTATAATTTTAAATTTCTCCCTAAAAATATGCTTTATAGCTGAAACTTCAGTGATAATTGTGCCTTTAATCTTTCCACAATCCTTCCTCCTATATTCCAACAACAAACCGCATTAATATAGCAACTATGAAACAGTGAACCATCGCAATACACTCATGAGGAGCATTACACGCCAAGTATGACAGTTAAGAGAGATGATTAAAAAGTTGTTTAACGTGGCAAGTTTTAAGAACTGTGAATGAGAAAAGCAATGAAGACAGGCAGAAAGGTTCATGGAGAGATTTGAAAAGCTCATGACCAGTGTAGCCAATAGCACCTCCACCATATGTGCAGCAATTTAAACTGGGGATGCCCAAGATGCCAACATTAGAGCAGTCCAGAAATTTTGGAGGGTTGTGCAGCTGGAAGTGATTACAGAGATAAGGAGGGGAAAGACCGTGAAAGGATGTAAAAATTTGGATGATATTTTAAAAATCACCATGTTGGTCATGAATGTAGGTTAGCAGGCATAACAGACAAGGCACAAGCAGCAGTTTCACAGAAGATCAAACTTTCATAGAGTGTACAAGGTGTGAATCCCTATGGGATTAAAGATGTAATATTACATTCCTATACAGTATTACCCTTTATCTACTGTGTGCCGCAGTGGATTGAATGGGATTTCAAACCTGTTTGACAGATAAAACTAAGAATGTGGGATGTGACACCAGAAGCTGGATCACTGAGGGTCTTCTTTTCTTTGAAGCGGTTTAGATTTGCGGTTGCTGGTGACAGAACTGGATCTCATTTCCAGGAGGGGTGGAGGGTGGCAGTCTAGATCTGTCTAGGGCTGAGTAAAAAGCATGACGTGAGGGAGGGATAAAGCATTACAGCACCTAGAATGCTTTGAATACAAATTGTATAATAATTTGGTTTGATACCAAGTTTATTGTTGAATATTGAGGTAGTAGAAGTATTGAGAAGTTGGGAGACAAAAATTCAGCACTGAGGAGTTGGCAAAATGATGAGTCTCATTTTCATTGCAAGTTTGAGAAATTGCTCACCAGGCGTTGAGACCATCGCTATTTTTCTCTTACTTTTCTCATTGTTTTTATTTTGGAACTGTGATGTGAGTTGAGGTTAAATGGTGAACTTTGAATAACTCGTGTTTTAAAAGAGAGAAAAAAAACAAAAGTAGATATTATCTGTTCGTAACCGGCCTGGAAGTAATGGAACTTAATTATATGGCACTGAGTATTGCTATGCTCAAGGCTGGTGTCTTGCTGGACGTTGAAATTGTCAATCAAGGGACGCCTGGTGCTAACCAGCCAACCATAGATGTGTTGATTGGAAAAAGAAAAAAACATTCTGACTGGGTTTTTTTTGCAGAAGATGATGAGCAATTTGGGAAGCTCTTAGGCTGGTCGCTCTGTTTTGCTGTCTCTAGTTTTCTCTCGAATTATCAAGTAATTGAGTGCTCTGACAAAAGAATCTCAGACTGTAAGAAATAAGTAAATATTCATAAGAGGCTGCTGAAATTGTTTGTACTAACTGGTGACTTCAAATGCAAGCAAGATCTTCAGTCTATGTAAACAATTCATTGTCCAAGGATGTCATGAAGTCCAGGTCTATCACTGTAACTGTTTAATTGAACTGCATATTAGAATCTTTTTATTTTCTTTCCTGATTTATCCCTCGACTGTCTTGGTCTGTGAGTCTGTGTATACATGGGTGGGGGGGGGGGGGGGGGGTGTTACTATCAAAGAAGAACGTGATAGATTGTGAATATTAACTATAATACCTTGTTATTTATCCTTCACCAGCTAAATTTGTATCATTAACAATAGAGTGTTTTTTTTTCTTTAAGTTATAACATTGGTGTCCAAGATCTGATGTTTGTAAAGTGTGGTTAACAACAACTGGACAATTTGATGGTCATTAGATATTTCATTTTCAATTAAATCAGTGATAGAGAGGCTGTTTCGGTTTGGTTTGCTATCCACGTGTTGTAACTCTAGGTTTTACTGAAACACAAAGTGATGCCCACCAGTGCAACCAAAGTCAGTTCTCCCTCACAAGTCAAGTCCCAGTGTTGCTATTGGTTTTCACATCAAACTTTCAAAAAGTTCCAAGTGCCCTAGAATTTATCTTGGATTGGCCCTTTTGCCCAAATTCTGCAAGTGCCACAATAAGTTGAGAACATTCAAAGTCTTTATTGCTCATGTTATGCAATGGACCTTAATGATTCACACACACCATACATCATATTTTCCATCATCATGATGCCACTGATGACCAGCCAGCAGAGGGAGAAGCTTGCCTTGTGCACCAACCCAGTTACGAATATAGAAACATTCTGTTATGTCATCATAGTCTTCACAGGAAAGATCGTGTTAGCAGTGAAAGCTGCCCATACATAAACAGGTGATGGTTTACAAAGCACTCACTGCAACCAACAGTACGTTGTTTGAATTGGATAGCACTCCCACTTGAGGATACAGAACAAATAATCAATACATATGAATCATCAGCTAACCTGTAAAGACAAGCTGAGAAGAAGAAAAGTTACACAGAGTAGAACATGGGAGGTCAGCCAAGAACATGTTAAAATAGTCAAATCTAGACGTAACAAAGGCACAGATGAGAACTTCCATAGCAGGTAAGCAGGGAGAGGGATAGTGGCATGCATATTATAGAAGTCAAAATGGGCATTATTTGGGATGGTGAAAATGTGTGTTTAAAAGTTCACTGGGGCAGGGAACAATCTGTCCTGGCATCAGCTGCCAGGGAGAGTAATGGGGTTGACAATTAGAAAGTGCAATTTGTAGTGGGGAAGACATTCATACATTCCAGCATAATCATGTTAAACATGCAGAAAATTTTGCTAAGATTAATGTAATAACTAGCGGTATTTTGTGCAATTTGCTATTTATAGCATTTCAGGAAATTTGGACCCTCAAGATTTATGTCCATTGTTTTGTGACATCATTTGAAGCTCTTGATAAGTAAAATGTGATTATGTCTTAGTTTTGCAAAATCATTCGCTATTTAACTACACGTTGCATTCTGCAACACATGCATTATTTGAATTGGCAAAATATTTTGCGACCAAAGTTTAAAATCAAAACAGTAGCCAAAAAAGAGGTCCGGTATACCAGAAGGTATTAAATACAAGGAATACTGCATTCATCACAAAATGTAGTGTTAGCTAATCAACTACATATTTAAAGAAAAGCATATATTTCCACAGTAGAGATGTTTCATGGATTAGCACAGTTGGCCAATCTTTCAAAATATAATGGCACCTCGACTGTAGTCGTACATTATCCATTTACTCATTTTGGGAACATACAATAGAACCAGAAATCTTAGAACTGACCAAAAATAGCTGAAGAATCTATGCTCGGCATGGTCTAGATTTAGCGAAACGAGAGGAGCAGGTTTGCCTTCATATAGATCAGTGCATGAGTTTCCAAGTTTATAAGATAAAGAGATGCCATATGGGCCAAACCAGTGGGTCAAAGGGCACCACAGAATAATGTAGGTGCACAAAGTGGATCTTACATGCTGAGTTATCAATTGAATACCAATTATATTGCACAATTGCAAAGAAGGGTATTATAGAGGTCAGAGATAATGGGAACTGCAGATGCTGGAGATTCCAAGATAATAAAATGTGAGGCTGGATGAACACAGCAGGCCAAGCAGCATCTCAGGAGCACAAAAGTTTCAGTTTCAAAATCTCCCCTTCCCCTACTGCATCCCTCAACCAGCCCAGTTCGTCCCCTCCCCCCACTGCACCACACAACCAGCCCAGCTCTTCCCCCCCACCCACTGCATCCCAAAACCAGTCCAACCTGTCTCTGCCTCCCTAACCGGTTCTTCCTCTCACCCATCCCTTCCTCCCACCCCAAGCCGCACCCCCCGCTACCTACTAACCTCATCCCACCTCCTTGACCTGTCCGTCTTCCCTGGACTGACCTATCCCCTCCCTACCTCCCCACCTACACTCTCTCCACCTATCTTCTTTACTCTCCATCTTCGGTCCGCCTCCCCCTCTCTCCCTATTTATTCCAGTTCCCTCCCCCCATCCCCCTCTCTGATGAAGGGTCTAGGCCCGAAACGTCAGCTTTTGTGCTCCTGAGATGCTGCTTGGCCTGCTGTGTTCATCCAGCCTCACATTTTATTATCTTATTATAGAGGTCAGATGCTTTCCTGCAGGAAATTGAAAAAAAACTTGGACGTTGATGAAATTGTGATGGTATTTCTTGTTCACATGTGCACCTATTTAAAGCTCTCACCACAGTGGTACTAACTGAAGAAAACAAATCATGCCTAGTCTTCAATGTTGACTTTTAAAAACCCAAGAAAACACTTCTTACAAATGTGTATGGACGGAAATCAAGCTCTTAAATTTATATATAAACTATTACTTTAAACTTCAGATTTCAGGTGGCTTCTTGGGATTATGAATTACTTTTGATGTAATCAACATTTAAAACATCAGTTAACTAATTGTCTTTTGGCATGTTCAGTTAGCACAACCACAAATAATTTATTCTGAAATCTATTCAGCAAAATGCTCTTGCAAAGCGACTGGCATTGCCCACCAGCATATTTAACACCAATCTGTTAGTCATCCTTTTTCAGGACACAGTAATTCTTCATTACCATCTTCTACACAGTAGTACATATGCCTCATCAACACCAAAACACGAAATGCAGTGACAACAGTCATGCAAAATATGCTTTAATAATAAATGTGCTGATTTCACAAAACAGATTTAAAAATTATAAACTGACCTGTTGCTCTGCTTGCGCAGCCAAAATTTTACTAACTTACATTTGTACACATTCCAATTCAGAGGCTTTGAAACACAACAAATGACACAAAACCCTTTAGGTAATTAACTAATTCTCAATGAAACAGAATACTCATGGTACATGATTATTGAAAACTCTGAGGTAAACCTTAATTCAAAAACTAATCTTGTTATATTATTTGAAATAACAGGTTTCACCAGCAGACTTGGTGTTGCAGCACTCATATTTCAGCATTACATGCTTGAGCATCTGCAGTGGAACGATAGCTCACCCATAACTGCAACAAATCTGTGACACTGGAGGAGAGGAAAGCATCTGAGGATGTCATCTAACGACCCTAATATTAAAGATAGTGCAGAAAAACGGAGGGAGCCAAAATCCAAGCTTCTCCCTCTCATCCCAAGGCCAAGGTCAGCTAAAAATTAAACAAAAACAATGTACTGCAGCTGTTTCTTGTCCAGAGTATTTACTTGTCAGTCAACAATTCCTAATCTACATTAGGAATTGTCCAGGATTGCCCACGTAAATGCAGCCATCGAGAAGGCAGAACAACACCTATTCTTCCTCAGGCGGCTCAGGAAATTTGGCATGTCTATTAGGTCCCTCACCAGCTTCTACAGATGCACCATTGAAAGCATACTGCCTGGGTGCATAATGGCCTGGTATGGCAACTGCTCTGCCCAGGACTGTAAGAAAGTACAGAAGGTGGTGTGCATAGCCCAGACCATCACGGAAGCCAACCTTCCATCCACAGACTCTATTTACATGGCTCACTGCTACAAAAAGTTGGCCAACATCAACAAAGACCCATCACACCCTGGGAATGACGGATTACAAACCTACAACCTCTTCTGTCAGGCAGAAGATACAGAAGCCTGAACACATGCGCTAGTAGGTTCAGGAACAGCTTCTTTCCGGCCATTATCAGATTGTTGAATCAACTCTTGCCTCAAATAATGTAACCTGTAACTCTCTATGTCCTCTTGATCTGTACATCCCTTGCTTGCTGTGATGTACGTGTACCGCTCGTAAACAAAGCTTTTCACTTTGAAAACACAAAACATTTCAGTACACGTGACAATAAAATCAAATCAATCAATAGCGTTCATAGCTGTGACTTAACCCTATGTTTATATTATCCCAATCTGCCTGCTTTCTTTTGACTTTCCCATAAATTTTATTTTATTTTCTGTTAATTATACCTAGAATTTTCATCACATAACCATTTTAAGAATGAATTTACAAATATACACAAAATGTATGACAACGTTTTTAATCTGCCTATTTACTGTAGTCTCTGTGTTTCAAGTCTTCTCCTAGATTGTCTAGGAATTCATTCCTGTGGATCATTTGAAAGTCTATGTGGAGCTGCTGTCTACAGGTATTCTCAATAGTCCGGATGATCGTAAGAATATAAGAACTAGGAGCAGGAGTAGGCCATCTGGCCCCTCAAGTCTGCCCCACCATTTAGTAAGATCATGGATAATCTTTTTGAGACTCAGCTCCACTTACCCGCCCACTCACAATAACCCTTAATTCCTATAGCGTTCAAAAATTTATTTAGCCTTGCCTTAAAAACATTCAGTTAGGTAGATTCAACCACGTCATTGGGCAGGGAATTCCACAGATTCACATTCCTTTGGGTGAAGAAGTTCCTCCCGACCTCGATCCTATATCTGCTTCCCTTTATTTTGAGGCAATGCCCTCTAGTCCTAGTTTCACCTGCCAGCGGAAACAACCTCCCTGCCTCCACCTTATTTATTCCCTCCATAATCTTCTGTGCTTCTGTAAGATCTCGCTTCATTCTTCTGAATTCCAATGAGTAGAATCCCGGTCTACTCAGACTCTCCTCATAATCCAATCCTCTCAACTCTGGAATCAACCAAGTGAATCTCCTCTACACTCCCTCCAGTGCTTGTGTATCCCTTCTCAAGTAAGGAGACCAGAACTGCACACAGTACTCCAGGTGTGGCCTCACCAGGACCCTATACAGCTGCAGCATAGCCTCTCTGTTTGTAAACTCCATCCCTCAAGCAATGACAGATAAAATTCCATTTGCCTTTTTAATAACTGCTGCACCTGCAATCTCACTTTCAGAGATTCATGCAAAAAGACATCCAAGTCCCTCTGCACTGCAGCGTGTTGCAATTTTTTTACCATTTAAAACATAGTTCATTTTGCTGTTATTCCTAGCAAAATGGATGATCTCACACTTAACAACATTGTACTCCATCTGCCAGACCTTTGCCCACTCACTTAGACTATCTATATCCCTCTGCAGACTTTCAGTGTCCTCTGCACACTTTGCTCTATCACTCACGTTAGTGTCATCTGCAAATTTTGACACACCACACTTAGTCCCCAACTCCAAATCATCTATGTAAATTGTAAACAATTGCTGTCCCAACACTGATCCCTGATGCACACCACTAGCCACTGACCGCCAACCAGAAAAACACCCAATTATCCCTACTCTTTGTTTTCTGCTGGTCAACCAATCCTCTATCCATGCCAATACATTACCTGTAATACCATGCAACTTTATCTTGTGTAGTAGCCTTTGGTGTGGCACCTTGTCGAATGCCTTCTGGAAATCCAGATACACCACATCCACAGGTTTCTCATTGTCCACCATGCAAGTAATATCCTCAAAGAATTCCACCAAATTAGTTAAACATGACCTACCCTTCATGAACCCATGCTGGGTGTTTCCAATGGGACAACTTATGTCCCGATGTCTTACTGTTTCTTCCTTAATGATAGATTCAAGCATTTTCCCCACTACTGAAGTTAAGCTAACTGGCCTATAGTTACCTGCATTTTGACTACATCCTTTTCTAAACCGTGGCATCACATTGGCTGTTTTCCAATCTACGGGAACCATCCCAGAGTCCAGTGAATTTTGGTAAATAATTACTAGTACATTTGCTATTTCCCCCATCAATTCTTTCAGTACCCTGGGGTGCATTTCATCAGGGCCAGGAGACTTTGTCTACTTTTAGCCCCTTTAGCTTGCCCAGCACTACCTCTTTAGTGGTAATGATAGTTTCACCTGCTATAATCTTCATGCCATTAGTTTTCGGCATGTTATTTCTATCTTCCACTGTGAAGACTGATATGGAATAACTGTTTAATGTCTCGGCTATTTCCTCATTCCCAGTTATTAAATTGGCCTTCTCATCCTCTAAAGGACCAATATTTACCTTCGTGACTCTTTTACGATTTACATATTTATAGAAACCTTTGCTGCCTGTTTTTATATTCTGAGCTAGTTTACTCTCATGATTTATCTCACTTTTCTTTATAACTTTTTTTGTGCCTTTCTGATGGCCTTTGAAGTTTTCCCAGTCTACTAGTTTCCCACTACTCTTTGCTTTTTTGTTTTTTTTTCCATCTGATGTTTTCCTTTATTTCCTTAGACATCCATGGCCGGATCTCTCTTTTCCTACAGTTCTTCTTTATCACTGGAATATAATTCTGCTGAGCACTGTGAAAAATTGTTGTGAAAGTCCTCCACTGTTCCTCAATTGACCCACTATAAAGTTTTTGCTCCCATTCTACCTTAGCTAACTCCTTCCTCATTCCTTCATAGTCTCCTTTGTTTAAGCACAGGACATTGGTACTGGATTTAACCTTCTCACACTCCATCTGTATTTTAAACTCAACCATACTGGGATCGTTCCTTCCGAGAGGATCCCTAACTGTGAGATCATTAATTATTCCTGTCTCATTGCGTAGGACTCGACCTAGGATAGTTTGCTCCCTCATAGGTTACATTACATATTGTTCAAGGAAATTATCACAGATGCATTCTGTGAACCCCTCCTCAAGGCTGCCATAGCCGACCTGGTTTGATCAATCAATATGAAGATTAAAATCCCCCATGGCAATTGCTGTATCATTTTTACAAGCATTAGCTATTTCTATGTTTATTGCCTGCCCCACCACGATGTTATTATTTGGTGGCCTGTGGGCCACACCTATCAGTGACTTCTTCTCCCTGCTATTCCTAATTTCCACCCAAATGGATTCAACCTTTTGTTCAGTAGAACCTATATCACTACCACCCTGATATCATCCTTAAAAATCAGAGCAACACCACCTCCCTTACCTTCCTGTCTGTCCTTCCAAACAGTTTGGTACCCCTGGATATTCAACTCCCAGCAATGACCATCCTGTAACCACGTCTCTGTAATGGCCACTAAATCATACCCATTTGCCTTGATTTGCACTGTCAACTCATCCACCTTGTTTCAAATGCTCCGAGTGTTCAGATAAAGTGCCCTTATGCCAGTTTTTGCACCTTTTTTTAAAACCTCCATTACTAACAGCTTGAGTTCTCCTTCCCTTTCACTTTTTTCCTAACTTTCAATGGAGTTGAAGCTTCCTCATCACCTGCTAACCTGCTGCTTTGCCTTACTTTAATTTCTATTCTCTCTCTAGCTCACTTCTTCCTTCTCCCCACTTACTAGTCTAAAGTCCTATTACCCATCCTCCTTACCCTTTTCGCCAGAATATCGGACCCAGCTTTGTTCAGGTGGGTGTTTCCAATGGGACAATCCATCCCAGTGGTACAGAGCCCTCCTGTCCCAGAACTGATGTCAGTGCCCCATGAAAAGGAAACCCTCTTTCGCACACCACTGTTTTAGCCACGTGTTTACTTCCCTGAAGAGTAACAGTGGGGCTTCTGTGCCTACCGTGACAGTGGCACAAATCAGAAAGCTCTTATAGAGCCTGAGGGAACACAATTAAACACAAAAGGTGTCTGATTTGCACTGCTCCTGTACAAACTGCACTACATCACTATCTCACTAATAGGCAAGCTATTGAGTTCCATGTAAGAGAGTAAAGTAGTGGTACCGCCTCAGTAATTACCTACTAAACATGCAAGAAAAATTAGGGTTGGTATATTCTGATGGAAGTGAATTTATAATCATGTGATAAGCCTTAATTGTTGGGAAATTTACTCAGTGGCAGTATAAGTCTAATTATACTAATTGGGAGTTTCATTCCTTCAGAATTTAGCTGTAATGTAGATCATAAAATAACCTTAGAATAGTTCTCTTTCTCTTCTTACCATTTTTCTTTTTTTTTGTAAATAATGCAACAATTAGACTGCATTGTAGGGTAGCTCACTTGCTTTCTTGGTACTTGCTCACTTACTCCCCAGCTGCATGCGCGCAGTATCCATGCACTGCCTTGTCTTGTTGTGCCTATTAGCGTAGTCACACAATCAAGTAGCTTGCCTTGCTGGTCACCCGTCCTCAGTCAGGGGGTGGATAACTTGTTTAACAGCACGAATGCTATGTCAATTTCATACCTACAACACATGCCAGAAGTAAACACACTGCACGTGCAGCAAGTAAGGAATGATGTGTCAAAGTCATAGGGAGGCATTTCTCACCAAAATACTTGGAGACATCCAACAGTGCTGCACAGTAAGCCAAGTGCAGCCTCCTATACCAATCTAGGGGAAGGGCAACTAGGTGTTTGATTGGGATGATCTCAATGAGAGGGTCTGTGCCTCTGCACCTGGGGAATGGATCTCTGTCAGTCCTGTGGCCAGTTTGGGGGGAGTTGTGTTGGGTTTCCACGGTTGGAAAACTGTATAGCCACCAGTCAGGGGTGTGGGCACTTCTCGCCTTGCTCAAGGAGGTGAGCCCCAGTCAGTCTGGGTCAGTTAGTCACAATCAGTCTGTCAGCTCCATCTGCAGAAATCGGGATGGTAGAGGGTAGTAGGAGGACAGGTGGGGCAAGGGCAGCCACTGCTCTGGAAGGAGGTTTGGTATTCTTCAGGCTGTGGAAAGTCAAAATGACAATATGAAGGGGCTAACAGTATCTGCAACTTTTCTGTATCCTCCTCTTGGACTGGAAGGGGTTCATGCAAAATAAGTCATCAAAAACTGTACAAACTAATTAAGGTTGAGAAATAATCACAAGTAATCAAGGTAATGGTGTCAAAACAAAACAGTCAGGAAGATTTTACAAACACAGGGCAGTAAAATGGGGTCACATGTAGCACTGATTTGTCCTCCAAGTCAGCCTTCAAGATACACGACAACACAGAATCGTGGTGGAGCCCCCAATCAGCTCTGGAATGCCAAGTGGAGAATTCTTAAGTGGGTAATTTTGACTTCTCCTATAGCTGGACACCTTCTGCCACCCGAGTACCATTGGCTGGGATAAGAGAATACAGATGTCTGCGCCTCTCCAGCAGACTCCGAGAGTGCTGCACTTGGTTACCTTATGCAGGTGTCAACACCCCATTGGTACAGGTTTAGCTTTGCATTACTCACGATATTGCTGCAGTTCCTGGGCAATGAGGGCTATTGTTCTTACATGCCTAGCTGCTGTTTCTGCTCCTCCCTGTGTATGTATATATTGCCAACCTTTAGGTTCTCTTAGGCTTGGGATTTAGCAGGTGCCTGGTCTCTGACAGTCTTTTGAGTGCCTGTGGCCTGGAGTATTTGTTCTTCAACCCTTGTGGAGCTGTCACATTTAGGGGTCCACCAGATTGTGCTTGCACACTTTCCAAACCTAATGTTCATACTGAGGTGTCAGTGTCTGAGCTGATGGGAGGCTGCTGGTGACACCCTTGTTAATGATTCCCTGAGACCTTGGGATTTGCATCCTTACAGGTCCAGGAGGCAGCTTCTGGGAAATCTGGCCACTTTGCTGCTGAGGTGATAAGCAATGCTGGCATATACAAGGGAGAAGGCATCGCAGATAGCGGTAGGATGTGTCATGCAATGAAGCAAACTGACAGTGGCATTGAAATGAGAGTTGAGTGTAATGAAGTGTGTAACTTAGTTGGTTGAGAGGACATGGAAGTATTGGCATTCCCAGAGGAGCGGTCCCTCCTCCCAGGGCCAGGATTCTCCTCTAATATGAGGTCAGGAGCTTAATGAACAGTACCAGCCTCCACCTGTACTGGCTCTCTCCAGCCTGTAAGGGGTGTTCTCTCCTGTATGGAGAGGTAAGTAAGGATTAAGTGAGAGGAGTGTAGGTCATACAGCTGCTGATGCTGGTATAGGTAGGTGAAAGATGGTGAGGCGGCAGCAGAGACATGATTTGGAGTTTGTGATGTCAGAGGGTTGAGGTTGGTGGGGAAGGGGAGGTGAGAGAGCAAATGAGGGAAGGTAACAGTAAAAAGGCAAAGCATGAATATTGGTGGGAGCTGATAGCAGAGAGAAGAGTGAGGCAATTACCCTGACTCAGTGAAGAAGTCTCTTTTTCAAGCAATGCTGGCTAATTCTCCAGACTGTGGAGATGGCACTGATCTGGGTGCTGCCCTCGGATGGGGCTGCCAGGTCCTGGTGGCATGGTAACCACCGCAGGACCCTTGTAAACTGGAAAGCCCCACCTTGCAGCACCATCTGACCAGGGCTTCTGGGTCTCTATCATAGAATCGCGGTACCATCTCGCTCCCTTCTCTGACATGATTATGTGAGCTGGGTAGGTTTAGAGTGCCAGTGCAGGTCTGAGTGCACAGATACGGCAAGAAAACGTGCTAAGCCTTGCGGTGGAAATCCCTGCGAAAAACTTGACAAAGCAGACTTAGCCAAAAACAAACATAAGATTCAGCATCTTAATAGCAACGATGCAACTTGTGGAGTAATCAGTTTTGATTTCCAGTACATTCTTTCCACCCCAGTCATAAAACATTGAACATAGAACAGTGCAGCATTGGAACGGATCCTTCATCTCAAATTAAACTAATCTCTTCTGCCTGTCCTTGGTCCACATATCCCCATTCTTTGCATATCCATGTATTTATCCAAAAACTCCTTACGTATCTACCTCCACCACACTTCTGGCAGTGTATTCTAGACACCTTCCACTCCTTATGCAAATAACTTGCCTCTCTGGTCTCCTTTGAACTTAACCCCTCACCTTAAATATATGCCCCCTAGTAATAGACATTTCAACTATGGGAACAAAGAGTCTGACTCTCCACCCTGGCTACGCATCTCTCAATTTTATAGACTTCTATCATGTCTCCTCTTGGCCTCTGCCACTGCAGAACAAACAACCCGTGTTTTTCATGGTCCTCTCAAGCCTCTCCTCACAGCTCATATCCTCTAATCCAGGTCGTATCCTGATGAAGCTTTTCAGCACCCACTCAAAAGCTTCCACATCCTTCCTGTCAAATGGAGACCAAAATTGAAAGCAACACTCTAAGTGTGGCCTAACCATAGTCTTGTAAAGCTGCAACATGATTTTCTGACTCTTGTACTTAACTTCCCAACCAATACTTTACCACGCTATATACATGTGTGGCCACTTTCAGGGTACTATGAACTTGAACCCCAAGATCCCACGATATATCAATGCTGTTCAAGGTCCTGCCACATAACTGTACTTTTCCTAAACATTTGATCTCCCAAACTGCAGCATCTCACACTTACCCAGATTCACACTGTAGAGAATCTAATCTAATCTAATCTAATCAACTCTGTCTGCCACTTCCATGCACACATCTGTAACTGATCTGTATCCCACTGTATCCTTTGATAGCCTTCTACACTATCCACAGCTCTACCAATCTTTGTGTCATCTGCAAACTTATTAAACCACCTAACTACATTTTCTTCCAAGTCATTATTTATGTCACAAACAGCAGAGGTCACAGTATGAATCCCTGCAGAACACAACTAGTCACAGACCCCCAGCCAGAAAAACACCTTCCACTACCACGCTCTTCCTTCAGTGGGCAAACCAATTCTGAATCCATGAGGTTAAGTCACTGTGAATTCCATGCATCTTAACCTTCCAGGTGAGCCTACTATGAGGGACCTTGTCAAAATCCTTAGTACAATCCATACAGACAACAGTCACTGCTCTACCCTCATTGGTCACCTTTGTCATCTCCTCGAAAAGTTAAAACAAGTTAGCAAGACATAACCTGCCCTGCACAAAGCCTTGCTAACTGTCCATAATTAGGACATGGTCTTCCAACTGTGCATAAATCCTATCCGTAAGAATTCTCCCCAATAGGTTCTGAACCATTGATGTGAGACTCACTGGTCTATAGTTTCCTGCATTATCCCTATTTCCCTTCTTAAACAGAAGAACAACATTAGATACTCGCCAGTCCTCCGGGACCTCTCCAGTGGCTATTGAGGATACAAAGATCTTGGTAAAGGCCCCAGCAATCTCCTCTCTTGCTTCTGTCAAAAATCTGGGGTAGATACCATCTGGGATAATGGGAGCTGCAGATGCTGGAGAATCCAAGATAACAGTGTGAAGCTGGATGAACACAGCAGGCCGAGCAGCATCTCAGGAGCATAAAAGCTGATGTTTCGGGCCTAGACACTTCATCAGATGAAGGGTCTAGGCCCAAAACGTCAGCTTTTGTGCTCCTGAGATGTTGCTTGGCCTGCTGTGTCCATCCAGCTTCACACTTTGTTATCTTAGATACCATCTGGCCCTGGTGTTGTATCCATCTTATATCTCTTCAAGAGACCCAACTCCATTTCTTTCTTGATTGCAAAATGCCTTTGCATATTAGGTATGAGCCGCACAATCTCACTATCCAGCCATATTACTTTTGTTGCTAATTTGCAGGTAAACTAAGAACAGTCCAGGGCATTTGAATTTGAAAAATGTGGAAACATGGAAACATTCAATGCTGATAAATGTTCTCTGCCTGCAAATATTCAAATACTCAACATTTGACTGCTTATTGCCTAGACCTGTTTCTAAGAAGTTATATTTACTGTGGGGGAGAGAAGAAAAAAACTGTCTTACTGAATTACATTTCATAGATAGCTACCTGACTTGCACGTAGATGTATTAAGTCTCTTTGTGGGAGGAATTACAATAGATCTATACCCAGCATAATCAACTACTAGATTTGAAAATTTTGATTTTAGTGTCACAAAGAATTGTTTAGGCCGTTTTATTTCACACAACACCTGTGTCTACTGCTCAAATAATTTATATTTCAAATGTAGTAGCAGCTGTGACCTCCATCACAGAATACTAAAATATGCAGATTTCAGGTAATCTTTCTCATAGCATTTAAGAAAGATGGGAAGACCCTGGCAGTAGTTGTTCTCAAAATTAACAAAGTTCTTACTTTCGCTCATTTGTTCTGTGGATAGTAAGAGTCTCTCTCCAATGTCGACCTTCTTCTCTTGCTTTAGCGTAACATCACTAAGATCAGTAAGATTTGTTCCAGCAGCAGAGCTTCTCAATCTTGCAAAACAGTAGACTGATTATATGTGCTTTCATAAGGTCAGAAAACCTTAGTTGTTGCAGACTTGGCTCTTTGCTGAATTGCTGCATTAGGTGGATTAACTATCATCAGTAAACTATAATGAGACAAAGATAAATTGATAGATTGCTAAAGGGATCTTATAAAAACAAATGGTCCGTATATCAGTTGGTAGATGTGTGGGTGGTTAATTTCAACTGGCTACTGGGAAAGCAGGAGAGCAAAATCAGGGTGAGTTATCCATTCAAAAGTACAGAAGTTGATCATCTTCTTTGAGGAAGCAATCAAATTTCCAGTCAATGCCGAGATAGTTCACCGTGACAAACAATAGTATGAACTCACTTCTGCCTTGTTTGTGACAAATGAACGTACACTGGAAACTAAGCTACATAGTTAATCCTTACCCTACGACTTATCTTTAAAGCTACATGTGCTGAACATCACAGTATCAAGAAATTCCAGTTTTCCTCACAAACTGTATTAGAAGGACTGAATAGATAGCTTTCAAATGAAGACGAAGTGATTTCAAGTGAATACCTGCAAAATTTTAAAAATCTTTAAAATAGTTATTTAAAATTATCAAAGACACCCATAGAGATTATAGGAGAATATGCATCTGGGAACATACGACAGACTGGATTGTACATAGAAAACAAAGCAAATGGTTTCAGACTAACATTCTGGGAATATCAACTCAAATTCCACTACAACAGTTGGTGGGATTTAAGCCCCTTTAGTGGGAGTAGCTGGTGATGTACTAGTATTCTTACAGGAGTAGTCATTCAGTGATCAGGCTAATTCTCTGGGGGCATTGGCTCAAGTCCCTACACAGTAGCTGGAGAAATTTAAATTCAATTAACAAAGAGGGCTCTTATGATGCAGGGAAAGTGTCCCACATTTGAGCCAGAAGGCCTGGATTTAAGTCCCACCTGCTCCAGAAGCAAGTAATAGCATCACTGAACAGGTTGATCAGAAAATATCTACAGATGATAACTAGTAACTAAGGGACTGTGTTTGCTTACAGTACATCAACCTGTACATTGCAATAAGATGTTCATCCTCAATAAACTTCTTTATTTTAATGAATAAACTTAATGAGGCATTATTGGCTGCAATACAAGGCATGAAATCTTCATCTTTGCTTTTTACGTCCCACAAAACTGCTGACCATTCAACTTTCAATCTTGGCCCCACCGTAGTGGATTGTTAATGGTTTTCTGTCTTCAGTTATTGTCATTCACTTCTTTAAATCTGTCATCACTGCTTACTTCAAAACAATCTACTTCTGACCCCCAGTGCACTTGCAAACTATTGCCCTATTTTCAAAATTCTTCTGGATCAGTATAAATTTCCTTCAGTGAAATATTGGGAAAACCGAAGGCATTGTTTTCGGTTCCGATCCAAGCTCTGCTCCTCTGTCATTGACTCCATCTTTCTCCTTGACAAATTGAAATTAAGCCAATCTGTTCAAACCTTGGTGTCATAACTGTTCCCAAAGTAAACTTCTGACAACATACTTGCACCATCACTAAAACTGTTCATGTCCACCACTGTAACATCATTCAACTTTGTCCTGGTAGTACTGATCTACGGCTGAAACTGTTCTCCTTGATATTTAATGGTAGTGTTTTCATTGATATCACCACTATCAACATCTTGGGGATTACCACTGCATATGAATATAGGTGCAGAAGTAGGTGATTATGCCCATTAAGCTCACTCTGTCATTTAATAAGACCATATCTGAACTGATTGTTTTGAATTCTACATTTCCATCTACCCTCAACCTTTAATTCCCTCCCGTCACAAAAAAAATTAATTCCACCTTAAAAATGTTCAAAGACTCCACCAGCTGAGGCAGAGAGTTCTCAAGTTGCACATCCTGCAGAGAGAAATATTCTCATCTCTGTCTTAAAAGGACAATCCTTAATTTTTAAACAGTGCCTCCTAGGTTTAGATTCATTCATCCGAGTTTATACTTACACCTTGTCCAGGCCATTCATGCTATTATATACTTCAATAAAGTCATCCCTCACCCTTCTAAGCTCCAGTTGAAATAAAACTCCCTGACCTGGAACTGAACTGAATTAGTTATATAAATACAGTGGCAAAATGTGGAACTCAGAAGCTGAGAATTCTGTGGTAAATGCTGTTCATACTGTAGCAAAGGTGTTTGAGACCACTCATTCATCTCGGAAGTAGGGGGTTGGCCTCTTCGTGATACAATATTTTCAAGAAGCTGAAATTTATAAAAGTGCTTGGGTACAATGAGGGTAAAACTACATTCAACTGCCATATTCCACATTATGCTGAGTAACAATAGCATATATATATAATATTCAAGATTCACTAAAGGTCTCAGCTTTATCAATGGAGCATGAGAGACTCAACAGCTGCCATTTTGGAACAGTCTACTGCTACCTACCCAATTTCATGCCCAACTCTCTTGCTCTTTTCTCCCCATTCCTCCCTCTTTTCATCAGTCTCCTGAGTGCTTTCTCACAGCAGCAGGACAGACTAAAAGATAATGATATCTGAGTACTTTTTGCAAGATATGATTTAGTGAGTATGACTATGTCAGACTATTATTTGGCTAGTCTGCTTGACAGCTCACCTAATTTTGGCACAAGCCCTCAGATGTTAGTAAAGTCATTTTGGTAAGTGGCTACTTTGCAATATTGACAGAGTTAGGTGTGCAGTTGTTGTTTCCGGTACCTAAGACAATGCTGGGTGATCAATATGGTCTCATTCCTTTTGACCTTGCAGTTGGGTACAACTATCACAGTTGCAAGGCCATTCCAGACAGCATTTAAGAGGCAACTGCATGGCTGTCATTCTGCAATCAGATTCAGGTCAGACCAGGTAAAGATGGCAGATTTTCTTCCCTAAAGGATATTCGTGAACAAATGAGTTTTTTTTGTAGCAATGGCAATAATTTCAAAGTCAACATTACTGAGACTGGCTTTTAATTTCAGCTTTATTAATTGAATTCAAATTCCCAGATCCCATGAAAGGATTTGAACAGTGTTCCCAGAGCATTAGCCTGGCCTCCTGGAATACTAATTCAGTGACATTATCATGCTTTGAGGAGTCAGGAGGTTCAGTTACTCTGTGGTATTCCTAGCCTCTGACCTTTGCAGTCACTGGTAATGTGGTCCTTGCCCTATAATGGAGCTGCACATCGTGTGTCTTGGCACCTGGGATTTCGGCTTGGCTTCAGAAAGACTGGAAACGCACATTTGGGAGCATATGTGAAAGATATTAATAAATAGTTCAACCTGTAAGGACCGACGATCAGTTGACTTTGGATTATGGTACCATACAGATAGAAATTGGGCACATCCCTCTACGTAAGATACTCTTGTGGAGAACAACTGGTACTGTTGCATTAGGAAAAATATTGAAGGTATGATACTAAACACATAACAAAAAGTTACTTGCACATAAAATCCCATTATTTTTTCCAATTAGATAATCTAGATATCAATGTATTAATACAGTTGATTTCTAATATTACATATTCAGTTGAAAAACTCCTTGAACAAAGAGTCCTACCAGGCAGGGTTTTTGGAAAATTATCAACTACAACTCAGTGGAACATTCTGGGTTTAAGACTCATTCCAGAAACTTGAACATATGATCTGATCGAACATCATTACATAAGTTAAGGAGCTTCTCTTGGACTGTAAGATACTGTCTCTTTCAGAGAAGACATTACATTTGCCATTTCAAGTTGTTACAAAAAATCTCATAATTCATGATGTAAAAAATACTATATAACCATATATAACCATTGTGATAACCATATCACAAAAAAAAAGCTTATCTATGTTTCAGTATTTTTTTTAAGACATCACACTGCACAAATTGGATGAACTATTTCCTACATTACATCTGTGACTAAAATTAATTGGCTGTAAAGTACTTCGGGAAGGCATTAGGCTGTGAAAGCCACTGCATAAATGTGAATTTACTTTATTATAATGCTTCCAGTTTGCAATAGCACTTTCAAGACATTTCTTAACTCATCACGTTGGACTGCCAATAACAAGCTTACAACAGCTTGCAAGAGAAATCATCCATTAGTCACAATTACATAAATATTATTATCCCACAAATTACTAGTATTTAATCACAATATGATGAAATGATCACACTACAAACATTTCAGAGACAAATTTATTTATCTGACCAGTTTAATTGTTTTGTGTATTACTAATGATGCCATACTTAAGGAAGGATGTGAATGCAATTGAAATTGAAGAGGTCTGCAACAGTTTCACGGATGGCACATGTGAAAAGTTGGGACTATTTTCCCTGGTGAGGGGAGGTTAAGAGGTGATTTGATTGAACTTTTCAACAAGATAAGAGATCTGCTTAGAGTGCACAGGGAGAAACTGTTCCTATTCATAAAAGAATCAAAAATAAAAAGGCATAGATGTAGTGAGAACTGCAAAAGAAGGAAATACGATTTGAGAAAAAACTTTTTCAAATAGTGAGTGATAATGCCTGCAATGCATCACATAGAATTGTGGTAGAATAGGTTCAATCGAAGCTTTCAAGAAGGTAGTAATTATTATTGATACTGAAATAGCGCACAGAATTATGGCTACAAGTCACAATACTCGTTCAAGCAGTTAATGTAGACACAATGGGCTAAATGGCCTCCTTCTGCCCCATGGCAATTTTATGATTAAATGCTCATCTGAAATAAAAACTCTGGGTATAGCTGACCATCATATTACATGGCTAGTCAATTTTTACACAATAGCTCTTATTAATATTTTCATAGCTACATTAAACACAACTTAACAACTGTCTTTAATATGCTGTTTCACTAAACTATGAAACCTAATGGCAACAGTATAAAGTCAGCAAATTGCTTTCAAGAAAGCTCAAGAATTTTTCAAAGCTTCCCATTTTAACTTTGTTCTCTTTCCCAGTTTTTCAGTAGGGTTAATTTAAATATATTGGCTGAACTGCCTTTAATACTCACCTGGTTGGAATACCTCATGCTGATATTTCTCTGCTCCTTTGGGGGCACGTATCGTCTAGCAGGATCCAGGTCCTTCGGACTTATCAATTCATCCACTATTATGGACAAGGTATAAGGAAATAATTGTTGATTAAAATTTAGCCAACATAGTATATTGTACAAACTCATCCAATCATCATCTATTGATTTGTTACATGTTTTGAAAATGCCCAACAACTGTCCAAGAACAAAAACTGAAGTTGCTGGAAAAGTTCAGCAGGTTTGGCAGCGTCTGTGAAGAAAAATCAGATTAATGTTTTGGGTCCAGTGACCCTCCCTAGTAACTTTCTGAGGACCTGAAACATTAACTCTGATTTTTTCTTCACAGACGCTGCCAGACCTGCTGAACTTTTCCAGAACTTCTGTTTTTGATACTGATTTACAGCATTCACAGTTCTTTTGGTTTCTAATTGTCATAGAACTACTGCAGTTACAAGTAAGGGTGACTAACTCAAGACCAGACAACGAGCATTAACAAATTAGTTGGCTAAAGCTAGCATCATCACCAATTCTGCTATCATCCTTGTGTATAACATTCAAACATGCACTTGCCAACAGTTTCACAAGATTATAACCAAGAGTAGTAAGTGTGATTGGTAAATTCTCATTTATTCCAGGGATCAGAGAATGTCACATATTTGGAAAATACTATCTCCTTTGTGAAACAAGTGAATTCAACAGGAATTAGAACTCTACGCCATCTCAGCCTCTTTCTCAGTTTCATAACAGGTAATGTATTTCACAGCAAAGCTATCCAGCATGTGGTGTGCAATATTTTTAATATTAAAAGAATTTTGATAAGTTTTAAAATGCATTTAGTTACAAACTTGTCACTCAGCAGCATCCCGGTTTAAGTTATTAACACTAATTTTTGGAATTATTCAAAGTGTTTAATACTATCTTGAACCAACCTAAAAATAATTAAGACTGAAAAATATTGAAAGCTATCAGCAGGTTTGGAAAGATCTGTGGTGAAAAAAATGTTCACATTTCAGTTGTTAAATAAATAATGAATGATGGAAATCATTATCAAACTGAAATGATAACTCTCCAACGCTCCACAGATGCTGCCTGAACAGTTGAGCTTCTCCAAAACTTTCTTGCTTAGTTCAGGTTTCCAATGTCTGTAATCTTTTGCCTGAACAAAAAAAATCTGATTTTGTCTTAAGAAGTGATGTCATGTTACTGCATCAACTTCAATTGTTTTGAAAGCACACTGTAAAATTGACTGGCTGCTGTCTAAATTGAATGCATGAAGAAGGGTGAGATATATAAAAAAACTAAGCCTGAAAGTACAGGGAAACCATTATCTGTGATGTTCACTTCAATAATTGCTTAAATATTGAGGACTGAAAGTAAGCATCAACAAGTTGCTGGAACAGAAATTTTGTCACTTTACACTCAAAGGGCTTTCTTTCATGTAACATATGAGCTCATAAAATGAGTCACAACCTTGATCATTGCATTACAATCACAGATGACATAAATGTGGAATTATCTTCCTTTTGCCTCTTGGAACTTACATTGTCTTTAATATCAATTTCTGCTGACATTTAAGATCAAAGCAAGAAGATTATAAGCATTGATTTCTCTTTCCTGTCCCCAATGATCCACGTCTGTACTTTTTTTCTTTTTCACCAACTTATTAGCCCTTGGCAACTTCATTCAGAAGCATAGATTCCACCTGTATGTTGATGACCCTATTTCTATTTTTCCACAACCTCTCTTAAACTATCTACTGCTCCTTTCATCAGAACAGAACTATACACCTTTGAGTTCTGAATCAGTTGAAAGTTCTTCCATCTAAACATTGGAAAAATCAAAGCTTTTGTTTTCAGCCCCCATTTAAATCTATTCCACTATCAGTTACTCACTTAGACGAAGCAACAATGTTTACAACCTCAGGAATATCATTAGCTGGGTTTTCAACTCCACATCCTTGGCATAATAAAGATCACACACTTCAACTGGAACATAACTGACAACTTGCCTAGCCTCTCATCTTGCTGCTTCTGGATTTAGTGAGTCTGTTAGTCTGCTCAACTCTAATCCTATATTCTTCTCCAACTTCTGCTGGCTGCATCAATTCTTTTTCAATTATCATAACTGTTTTTTTCCTACTTATGTTGGTTCTATACAACCTGCATCTCAAATGTGAGATTCTTATCCTTGGTGTTCAAAACTGTCAATGGCTTTAAACAGCCCCCAAAAACTGTGCCCGCCACCGTCCCACATAAGATGCTGTTTTTTTAAGCTTTTTAACATTTCTGAATTTCTGCAGCTGCACTAGCAATGTTACTTTTCCTTGTACTTCTGTAAATCGCCTTGGGATGCTTTTTTCCACATTAAAGGAGCTGTATAAAAACAGGCTGCTGCTGCTGGTTTCTAATTTAATTTGTTGAGCTAACAGAACTATTATACTTACCAAGCAGCTTTGCAATTATGTACAAGGCCTGTCCCCATAAGAAAAGATTTCCATCATGTCCAGAATTACTAGGAAAACGCTTTAGGCTGCCAGGTGCAATCCTTTCTGCTTCAATAAAATCAGCCGGCACATAATAATACTTCGGTACAATGGCAAAGCCTGTAGGGTTAAGAAATGGATATTGATTAAACATATGCATTATAAAATTCATTGATATCCCAAACAAAATGAAAAATAAACTTAGTTACATGCAAAATCTACAGTAGTCAAGCATTTCTTGAAAAATCCTCAGGTAATGGGCGTAGAGTTAAGTTTTAAATTATTCTTCACATTTCCTTTGTTATGTTTACTTATTCGGCTTATCTTGTTCATTCCAACTGTGCGAAGTTCAAAATTGTAGTTTTAAAATAAAGTAACCCTTTGATAATTATTACAACTTATGCGCATATATAAAAATATTCATATTAGCAGCAGCAGTAGGCCATTCAATCCCTTGAACTGCTCTGTTAGTCAATAAGATCAGGGCTGATTTAACGTAGCCTTAACTTCACGTTCTTGGCTGCCTCCAGTAAGCGTAGACTCCTTTGCCAATCAAAAAGCTTCCACATTCAGCCTTGAATATATTCACTTACTAAGCCTTCATTGCTTGCTGGGACAGAATTCTAAGTACTAATGAACTCAGGGAAGGAATTCCTTTTCACAGAATCTTAGAATCCCTGTAGTGTGGAAGCAGACCATTCTGCCCATACAGGCTCTCTGAAGACTATCCCACCCAGATCCACCCCTGTACTCCATCATTGTAACCCTATACGTCCCACAGCTAAACCATCAAGCCTGCACATCCCCATGTCCACTTTGGGCAATTTAGCATGGCCAATCCAATGAACCTGCACATCTCTGGACTGTCTAAAATAGGAAACTTCTTATTTTGAATCTGTACTTCCTCATGCAACATTCTGCCAGAATGGAAAAGTACAAATATCAGCCACCAAAACAAATTTTATTTTAAATAAAAGCAGAAAATGTTGGAAAAACTCAACAGGTCAGCAGCATCCGCTTAGAGTCCAAAGTGTCTTCTTTAGAAACAGCTGATGTCTGGAAGGGCTGGGGCCTCTTGCGAGAGGAGGCTGTGTGGATGCTACCAGTGCTATTATCACGGGACTGTCAATCCAGAGACCAGCTAATGTTCTAGGGCCTTGGGTTCAAATCCCACCAAGGCAGATGGTGGAATTTGAATTCACTTTTTAAAAAATTTGGCTCTAAGACTCAACGATTATCATGAGTCCATTGCCCATTACTGGGAAAAACCCATCTGGTTCACAAATGTTCATCAGGGAAGGAAACTGCCATCCTTACTTGGTCTGGCTAACATGTGACTCTTGATGCAGAGCAATGTGGCTGACTCTGAACTGCCCACTGGGCAATCAGGGCTGGTGCCAGCGACACCCTCATCCTATGAATGAACAAAAAAAATTTTCTCCCTCCAAAGACCTGCTGAGTCTTTCCAGAATTTTCTGTTTTTATTTTGGATTTCCAGCATCCACAGTATGGTATTTTTATTTTAGAATTATTTTATATGCACTTTACTACAGTAAAGACACTGTATGTGTCTAAGCTATTGTTAAATCACTTAGCCATTTAATTAAATAATGAAGCATCAGAACTAAGCAAATGCATGATCATTATACTTACAATATACAAAGTCAATTAGAATATCATTTTCAAACCTCTAACTGAGAATAATGTCTCCAAACTATTCTTTTGCAGACACTCTTGAAATGATTACCTATGATGTTTTAACAGCAGCAAAAGAAAATACCATAGAAAATTTCTTTTGAAGACAGAACTGTCATTTCATCATGGTAAAAGCAGGAACATCATGTGAGCACATGATAAAAGTACAATGTCTGTCAAAGATTGTGCACTATTATAGAGACTAGTGGCTGTAAATGGCTGAAACACATATTAAAACTAAAACTACTTGATCTTGAGAAGAATTGCTCCAGAACAAAAAAATACATTGCTTCACTTCTTGTAACTGTCACTTTCATTCTTAACCGTTCCCAATGTGTGACCTTTTCTTTTTGTCATTCTAGTTATATTCTACCTCTATGCACAGCTCTGACAGAAGTTCTTTTTTGTGGCTTCTGTACTCATGTGTCTCCAAATCGTCTATGTACTCATTCTGTGAGTCTTAGCTTTCTTGTAACACTCTTCCTTGGCATGTTTCAAAATCTTTATGCTCTTTCCTTTGTGCTTTAACTTAGACACTTAATTTCTTACATCTTCTGCTCCTTTTCAAAAAGTATCCAGCAAGATAGAAGCAAATAATAAAGAACTGGATTGGGGAAGAGGGTCAGTAGAAGTAGTTTTTTGACACCTGAAGGAGTACACAGTCACCGGGCTGAAATTCCCCACGTTTTCGTTAAGTGTCAATTTTGGAAGATTTCCTTCTTTAAACCCTGGTGAATTTTCTCAAAAAATGATATGTTACTCACTTATTAATTATGGATGCACTGTGATTACATATTCTTGCAGTCAGCAGCAGAAGTGCTCGCTGGTGCTTATGTATCCCCAGCTACGCATTTTCAAAGGGCAAGCCAGGGAGTGCCGTTAGTGTCTTGCTATACAATTTCAACTGTATAGCTGAGACAGGCAAGATGGTGCCCCTCTTCACAGATAGAGACAGAGATGGATGGATGGGTGGATGATATTTATCTCCTCAGCATTTACAAGGAGGAAATCATCAAGTTTGCTGGAAAGGATGATGATTGCTCGCACAACAATGCCAAGACCACCATGTTCTGGCATTTTACTGTGTTGTACGGTTCCGCTATTACTATCACTGCTAATGTATATTTAAGATGTTTAACTTTCTATACCTATTGTGAAACTCACTCCCTTTTGTGTTTTATGAGGCACTGGTAGCATCCACACAGACTCCTCTCGCAAGAGGCCCCAGCCCTTCCGGACATCAGCTGTTCCTGCACCTCTCGGAGAGCCATAGGTTCCTCAGAGGATACAAAAGCATAGCATTCTCCCGCGTCCTCTACCAGGTCAGAAACTATCATTCCAGTAGGTGCTTTAGCTAGATTGGATTCGGGATCACATTTTGATGAGCACAACACTGTGAAATCTCTGCAGTTGACCGAAGCAGAACTGTCCTAGTCACCAGCACTCTCAGGATTGCCAGAACCAGGCATCTGCTCAGGCCCAAGCAGAAGAGTTCCCTATGGTGTCAGCCGTTAACAATTTTGTGGAAAGGTACAGAGAGACTCAAAAACAGCAGGCAGGATTGTTGGAAACACTCAAAGAATTGGATCACAGGTTGGGAGAATGCATCAACATTGTCCCCTCAATACCATGCAGGCTCTGTCACACGGTCCCGGTTGCCCTCAAAGTTTGTATCATTCATGTGCCATTCAATTTCCTTTCGAAATTATTGATCATCTCTACTTCCATCACCCTATCAACAATGAGTCCTAAGAAATTATCATTTGCTCATAAAAAGGTTCTCCTCATATTTTGCTGCATTGCTTGCTCAAATCCTTAAACGTGCAACCTCATTCTTGCACCATCGGCTTATGGAAACAACTTTTCCTTGGCTTCCTTGTTTGAGCCTGTCATAATCTCATACACTTCTATCCACATTAATCACCTTTACTTCAAAAATAACAAACCCAGCCTCTACAAGCTAAGGTACCTCCTCCTCACAAGCTCATCCTGGAACACATGCAGAGAAGAGGAAATGGAGGCTAAATTTGGAAGGGAGGATGTGTATTTGAGTCCCTGATTGACATTATACACAAAGAAAGGGATAGAAGATTAGGACTGAGCACTTGCTGTGTCCAGCATCTGGAAAAAATAACTGCCTTCGAATAACTCGAGGCAAGGAAAGGAAAACAGTTGCACCCTGTGAATACCCTTAAGGCAAATCCTGCCTTCAATTATCAGGAAAGACCAGAACATGGGGCTCAGTGAATGCTGGCAGTCGTGAGCAACGGACTATGATATTTTGTTCAAATGCAATTTTGTTTGCAGTTAGAATTAGTAACATTTAACTGGCTCTACAGTTTAAATTCTAATGTTCCAGCCTTAACCAAGGTTTCAACAAGATGTCCACTGGAAGAGCTGTTGGTCTTAGTTAATTAAAGAAGCAGCTGAAACACGTTCATCTGTAACCGGGACAGCTAAGCTTCTGTATTTGGGGCAGCTATAACTAGACAATTTACCAATGAGGACTACTATTCCGGAGGTTCAGCCTCATGCACTGGGAACCATAAGCATTCAATTAAATTAAATTCCATTAGTAAATTAGAAATACAACCAAAAAATGCCAGTGTCAGGATACATATTTTCAAATCAACCTGCTCACAGACATTCTTATACACCTCAGAAGCAGGTGGGACTTGAATCCAGGTCTCCTTAGTCAGAGGTAGGGACATTTGCACAGTGCTATAAGATTCCTCTAGTTTCAGAGTATTCGTCCCTGAGCGGTGTCGAACAACCACCATCTCGCTTAACAAATGAACAGGCTAACTAATTGCACGTAGTTTTAGGGTAGTGTCTCAAACCTAACCAATCTCAGCTGCTTCATCGCTCATCTTCATTTTGTAACAAGGTTACAGTAAGAATGTTTACTGATTGCAACACATACAATGGTCAGCACAATTCATGACACTACAGCTCCTGAAATATACTGTGGACATAGCCAACAACAGCTGGACAACATTCTGGGTTGATTTATCATGGGGCAAGTAACAGTTATGCCAAACAAGTGCAAAGCAACAACCATCATCAATAAGAAAATCTAATCTTTTGTTCTTGAATTTCAATGGCTTAACATTACTCAATCCCCTACTATAAACATCCTAGCTGTTAACATTGTTCAGAATCTGAACAGGACCAACCACATAAATACAAGGCTTCTGGACCTGGTCAAACGCTGGAAATTTTGCAGTGAGTAATTCATCTCCTGACTCGCCAAAGCATGTCAGGAGTGAGATGAAATAAATTTCCACTTGTCAGGATGAGTGCAGATCCAACAACACTCAAGCAGTTCAACACCACTGGGGAGAAGGATTCTACCTACCACTCTACTCATTCACTCGCTCCACCACAAATGTGCAGTATAACATCTACAAGATGCAATGCAGCAACTTATCAAAGTTTCTTCATCAGTATCTTCCAAAACTATGCATTCTCCCACATCAAAGTAGAAAGGCAGTAGGATGCATGGAAACACACCACCATCAAGTTGCCCTTGAAGACACACAACCTCCTGACTTGGAACTATAGCATGGTTCCTTCACTGTCGTTCATTCAAAATTTTGGACTCTTCTCTTAACAGCTGTATAGATGATTCAACATCATATGGACTGCAGTGACTCAAGAAGGCAGTTCATTGTTTGAACAACAGCTGCAGGCCTATCCAGAAATGCTCACATCCTGTGATCGAGCATGTATGTAAAATTAAAACAGAACAGATCCCTGGGCTGAGCCACAGAGCTGCAGTTCAATTATATTCAGATGAAGTAATTACTCAAAGCAGCAAATCTTTATTTCAGAGAGCCATCAGTGACAGCCATCTGAAATCCAAAGACTGAATTAGAGGTTATAAGTTATTCCAAATGCTTTTATCAAATTGATTAAAATATTATTAGATTTAAAACTAAAATGCATCATCATTATATTTTGGGCGCACTACTGTCCAAAGATTGAAGTGATATGTTACATGGTCAGAGACAGCAAGAACTGCCGATGCTGGAGTCAGACATAACACAGTGTGGAGCTGGAGGAACCCAGCGGTCCAGGCAGCATCAGAGGAATGGGAAAGTTGACATTTTGGGTGAGGCCCCTTCTTCAGAAATGTCAACTTTCCTGCTCCTCTGATGCTGTCTAGCCTGCTGTCTTCCTCCAGCTCCACAGTGTTTTGTTACATGGTCATTTATTTTTGAACAAAAAGACCACTTGTGTGGTATATATGACATTAATGGCAGTTGTTAGAGATGGTAGATTTAAAGTATTGATGATATGTGTTTGGTTCACTTTAGAAGTTTTTTGGTGTTATGTATGTACTGTTTTACAAGGGATTACAAAACAAATATTTATATGAATTTCTAGCATTCAAGGCTGCACTGTTTTGGTGCACACCATAAACGTCGCTCCTTCAATTTACTGTGATAACTAACTAGTAACAGAAATTCATTTATGTTTTTTTTAAAAAAGTCATAACATTAATGTACAAAACTGTTCAAAACATTCTCAGCTTTTTCCGTAAACTACAATGAAAGGAGTGTACTTTCAAAGCACCATTTGAAGCTGTTTCACATAAAGCAAATGACAACCTCATCAATCGTTGACATCAATTGTAATCTTCCTTCTCCTTGGATTCAAATAACTTTGCAGAGTTAAGTAATATATTCATGGTTACCAAATGTGATACCTCTCAAATTTATACTGTAGCCTCATTTTATATTGTTTGAGAATGCTTTTATTAATGCCTTGCAGCACACAGGATATTATACAGTTTTCTGAAGACTGTTCTACATGTAAAATCTCCATGTTTTCATGTTCAAGAAAATAAGACAGCCTAGATTAAAAAATTAAATGCACAAGGTGGATCTGCTGGCAATCTAAAAGGCAGATTTATTAGGATGCTGTTTGCCAAAAATAAATACAAATGAAAGATTTGAAGAGTTGGATTTTCAATGGGATAACATTACAGAGTGAAGGGCAATATGATAGGCTTCAAACATGTTTAGCTCAACACAATAGGCAGAAGCAGATCGTTCAGTAGTTGAAGGATCAAGGATGGAAGGCAACAGTTACAAGATTTAAGTTAAGTGATATACAACAAAGGATGGGAGAAACTTCTTAGAGTTTTTAGGCAGCATAATTTACTCCAAGGTTCTACTTCGATGATTAGATTGTACAGAGGGCAGGAAGTAAAGACAAAAAAGCTACATATGTATAGCCCACAGCTTTTCCTTTTGGAAGTCTGGGCTGGAAATAAAGAAAATGGATACTGCTTTCAAAATATTTTAAGAAGAGTGCAAGGCGTTTGTAAAAAAAAAGACAATTTAAATGATGCATATAATGCAATGTTACTTTCTGGAACAGTGAATCGAGAAAAATTGGCACCATCTGTTGTAGGTTCGAGAAACTCAGCATAATGACAGCCTTCTAATAAGCTGTAGTCGAACCAGTGAATGAAACAGAAAGCTCCAGGAACCAGCTGCTACATAAGCGCTCTGTCTCCTTTCTCATTAAAGTTGCTCTCTCCAACTGTCTTAAGAAGTAGTAGGAAAAACTACATTCAGAGACACTGAAAGAAAGAATTCTAAATAAAAGACAGAAAAGGAAAACCTCAAGTACAAAATACTCAACAAATGAAGTAAAGACCCTACCTGACTTTGTAGCCAACAATGATACCATTGACAAAAATCAAGGGGATTAGGAGAAAATCTCATTCTAATTTTGTGGCCTGCAGTTGTGAAACAGAACTGTTTCTTTTCACTGACTAAGTTTTTTTTCTTACCCATAGTACTTGTGTCAAATTGATTAATTTCATTCGTACAAATACTAAATAGTTGAGGCCCTCAGCATTGATCCTTGGATGGTTTCATTAGTTAGGGCCTACCCCGTTTGAAAATGCCCAATTTATCTCTTTTATGTGGGGCGGCATGATGGCACAGTGGTTAGCTTTGCTGCCTCACAGCACTAGGGATCTGTGTTCAATTCCAGCCTCCGGCAACTGTCTATGTGGAGTTTGCACATTCTCCCAACGTCTTTGCGGGTTTCCTCTCTGTGTTCTGGTTTTCTCCCACAGTCGCGAGATGTGCAGGTTAGGTGGACTGGCCATGTTTAATTGCCCACAGTGTCCAGGGATGTTCAGGCTAGGTGGATTAGCCATGGGAAATGCAGGTTTACAGGATTAGGGTAGGAAGGTGGGTCTGGTCTGGGTGGGATGCTCTTTGTAATGTTGTTGCGGACTCATTGGGCCGAATGGATTGCTTTCACTCTGCAGGATATCCGTGATTTTACTTCCAGTCCATTAACAATACTTTATCCATGTTAACATATTATCCACAAGTATCCATCTTGTATATTGACATTTCGTGTGGTCTCTTATGAATTGCCTTTTGGAAATCTAAGTTTTCTCCAGCTACCAGTTCCCGTTTATTTACCTCATATGTTTAATCCTCAAAAAACTGAAATAAATTTGTCAAATGTTAATTCCCTTCCCAAACCACTGTGGCTGTGTCTGATTACACCAGGATTTTCTAAGAGCATTGTTATGGCTTCCTTAATAATAGATTTCACAAGCTCATTTTTTATTCTGGGTAGGTAACATAAGTTATGTTTGTTTTCTGGTCTTGTATTTACCTCTGGGGCATACAGAAAGCGGCCCCATGTCTCAAATGGGTGACCAATTAACCTGTATGCAGGTGGTTTGTTATAGATTTGCCACACAATTATCATCTGCAGAGCTGGGAAATAAGGTAGGTGGGCCAGATTTAAACTCAGCACAATGCGTGAGTAATAAGTAATTGTAGAAAAATTTTATTTCCCCTGCATCTCAGGAGAGCTGGTAACGTAGTTCCCAGGACAAGGTAGCTTCTCAATTTTTAGGAGTGAACCAGGAGGTTATGCTGGATGCAACAAGAGAGAGAGTAAAGAAGTCCTCTTCCTAGAGCTGAGAAGTGAGGGCCACTCTTCTAGATCAAAAGGCATTAATGGACATCACTGTCAATGTTAACAGTAGGAAGGGTCAGATTTAGCACAGGAAATTATCTGATATTCTCTGGCAAGATGAGTGGTACATCTAACCATTATTACAAGTCTCTGAGCACTACCCTCCAGCAGTCTTACAGAGGAACCACAGTTGTAGGCTGCCCTTGAACACAGGAGGATTGTGCACACAGGTCACTTACAAAATGCTCAGAACTTCTTACAGCCACTGAGGTGCTGAAAATCTGCCACAATCTCTCTAATGAATTGGAGATGCTACCAAAGGTTACAGAAGACACTGCATCTTGTCTTTTTTATCCGTGCAGGAGAAACAGGAACGTATTGCCCAAGAGGGGGTTCAAACAAGTAGAAGGATACCCTACCTTCATGCCATTATACCAATATAGACAAAGTTGATAGAAATTGCTAAGATCACTGTCCATGAGAAGGCTGATCAAAACAGTGAAGATAGTAATTACAGAGAAAAATATGCTCCACTCCACCCAACATCATGGCAAACACTGAACTATATTATTAATCTTCAGTATGGCAAAGGATTCAGGTCTTCAAGTCTAGCTTGGGATGTTGAAGTTCAGCCTTTTAAGTATGTTTGAAGTAGAGGTTGGTGGATTTATGATTCCAATGGGATGAAGGGTTATGAGGATAGTATGGGTAAAAGATGTTGAAGACTTCATTTACCTCCAATCGTAATAAATGATGCAGCAGACTGAAAGCCCTTCTCCTGTACTAATGTTCTTAAGAGATCACCATGGGACTGCTGTCCAATTGACCCTGGCAGCCTGCTTCCCAAAGCTGCCCATCAAATAAAAGGGTGTCAGTGTCACAAACTGAAATGAGTCCAACTGAAGCTCTAGATTGAAATCAAAGTACAGATCCTCCCAACAGCAAGTGGGAAATTGAGAAACAAATTTGTAAGAAGATTTCAGTTATCTGTAAGAATAATGGGCTGGTTATAATATGGGATTTTACCTTCCCAAACATAGACTGGGACTGCCAGAGCATTAAGGGCTTGGATGGAAAGGGACTTGTTAAGTGTGTACAGGAAAATTTTCTGATTCAATATGTGCATGTACCTACTACAGACGGTGCAAAACATAACCTACCTTTGGGAAATAAGGCAGGGCAGTTAACCGAGGTGTCAGTGGGGGAGAACTTTGTGGCCAGTGACCATAATTCTATTATTTTTAAAACAGTGATGGAAAAATATAGATCGGATCTAAAAGTTGAAGTTCTAATTTGGAGGAAGGCCAATTTTGATGGTATAACGTAAGAAATTTCAAATGTTGGTTGCAGGCGGACGATCGCAGGTGTAGGGACGGCTGGAAAATGGGAAGCCTTCAAAAATGAGATGATGACAATTCAGAAACATATATGTTGCTGTTAGGATGAAGCGCAAGGCTGGTAAATGTAGGGAAGGCTGGATGACTGGAGAAATTGAGGTTTTGGTCAAGAAAAAGAAGGAAGCATATTTCAAGTATGGACAGCAAAGATCGAGTGAATCCCTAGAAGACTGTAACGGCAGTAGAAGTATACTTAAGAGGGAAAACAAGAGAGCACAAAAGGGACATAAGATAGCTTTATCAAATTGGGTTAAGGAGAATCCAAAGGGATTTTACAAGCACATTAAGGATAAAAGGGTAACTAGGGAGAGAATATGGCCCTTTAAAGATCAGCAAGGCCACCTATGTGTGGAGCTGCAGGAGATGAGGGAGATACTAAACGAGTACTTTCCATCAACGTTTACCATGGAGAAGAATATGGAAGAGACAGAATATGGGGAAACAAATAGCAACATTTTGAAAAATGTCCGTATTATAGAGGAGGTGGTGTTGGATGGTTTAAAAAGCATAAAGGTGGATAAATCCCTGGGATCTGATCAGGTGTACTCTAGAACTCTGTAAGAAGCTAGGGAAGTGATGCTGGGCCCCTTTGAGATATCTGTATCATCAATAGCCACAGGTGAGATGCCGGAAGGCTTGGTTGGCAAACAAGGTACCACCGTTTAAGAAAGGTGGTAAGAGAAAGCTAGGGAACTATAGATTGATGAGCCTGACACTGGTGGTGGGCAAGTTGTTGGAGAGAATCCTAAGAGACAGGATTTACATATATTTGGAAAGGTGAGGAATGATTAGGGATAGTCAACATGGCTTTGCGTGTGGGAAATCGTGTCTCATTAACTTGATTCAGTTGTTTTGAAGAAGTAACAAAGGATTCAGGAGGAAAGAGCAGTGGATGTGACCTATATGGACTTCGTTCAAAGGTTCCTTCTGGTAGACCAATCAGCAAGATTAGATCACATGGAATACAGGGAGAACTAGCTACTTGGTAACAGAACTAGCTCAAAGGTAGAAGGCAGAGGGAGGTGGTGGAGTGTTGCTTTTCAGACTGGAGGCTTGTGACCAATGGTGTGCCGCAAGGATTGCTGCTGAATCAACTGCTTTTTGTCATTTATATAAATGATTTAGATATGAACATAATAGCTATGGTTAGTTAGTTTGCAGATGACACCAAAATTGGAGGTGTAGTAGACAACGAGGAAGGTTACCTCAGAGTACAACAGCATATTGATCAAAGGGGCCAATGGGTCGAGGAGTGGCAGAGGGAATTTAATTTAGATAAATGTGTGGCACTGCATTTTGGAAAGGCTAATCAGAGGAGGATTTATACACTTTATGATAAGATCCTGGGGAGTGTTGCTGAACAAAGAGACCTTGGAGTGCAGGTTCATAATTCCTTGAAAGTGGAGTCGTGGGTAGATTGGACAGTGAAGAAGGCGTTTGATATGCTTTCCTTCATCGATCGTTGCACTGAGAATAGGTATTGGCAGGTCATGTTGCAGCTGTGCAGGATATTGGTTAAGCTACTTTTGGAATACTGTGTGTAATTCTGGTCTCCCTGCTATAGGAAGGATGTTGTGAAACTAGAAAGGGTTCAGAAACGACTTACAAGGATGTTGCCAGGGTTGGAGGGTTTGAGCTGCAGGGAAAGGCTGAATAGGCTGGGGCTATTAACCCTGGAGCGGCGGAGGTTGAGGAGTGATCTTAAAGAGGTTTGTAAAAATCATGTGGGATACGAATACAGTAAATAGACAAGGTCTTTTCCCTGGGGTGGGTGAGTCCAAAACTAGATCACATAGCTTTATTGTGAGAGGGAAAGGTTTAAAAGGGACCTAAGGTCAATGTTTTCATGCAAAGGGTGGTGTGTGTATGGTAAGAGCTGCCAAAGGAAGTGGTGAAGGCTGGTACAGTTACAACATTGAATGCTGGCAAATGGAACTAAATTTATCTAGGATAGCTAGTCAGCATAGTCAAGTTGGACTGAAGAGTCTGTTTCAGTGTTGTACATCTCTATGATTCTAAACAAATGGTACACTCCAGAAATAACTGGCAACAGGTAAATCATACAATTTGTAGCTGGTACATTAAGAACCAATAGTGTTCCCAACACCAATAAAAGCATGACAAAATCCTTGAACATCATTGTAGGAGCATGGTATGACTGCAATCTCTTTCATACCTTTTTTCTTTTCATTATTCATTTCATTGAGACTGGGTGTAGGCTTTGTTATCCACTGGCAAAACATCAAGTGATGGGCCTTGATTTCATAGGTGTTGTGCCCTGCTGGCTGACAAGAATCATGCATTTTTCAAGCCACGGCCATTAGTCTAGACAGTGGCAGTGTCAAGGTTAGTCTACACACCAGCAACAAGGTGACCAAGACCATGATGTATAAATTTCAACAAGGCCTTTACATCACTATCAGGCAACGGAGCGGCAAGGGCAACCCCCACCTAGGAAGCTACATCTCTGAGAAGGTTGATGCAGAGACTGACATCCAAACTGAAAATAAGGAATCAGCATCAACCTTTTAGTGGCTCTAGACAGTGGGAATCTAATATCAACAATAGTGCCTAGAGGCTGTGTCTCTACCAGTCTAATGTTGTATGAACTGCAAAATCTACGCCAGCAAGATATGGGAGAGAACATCAGATGTTCCATATAGATTGGATACCTTTCACCAGCACTGGGTCCCAAAAATACTGGGTATCACATGAAATGGCAGCACTCACTAAGTCCAAATGGGGACAGCTCAGAAGTCCTACAGGACATTTTATGGAAACAGGAATGATGCTGGCAGGTCATGTCCATTGCCATACAGAAATACACCTTGTCAGAGTGGCAGCAGCGTGGACACCAGCAGGTGGAAGATGACAATGGGGCCTGCCAAAGAAGACTTGGTGGCATATATTTAACGAATACCTCAAAGAGCAGGTCACAGCCTGGTTTGGAGTGAAAGAGTTGTGACAGTCAATCAGGTTAATTGAAAACGATTGTGTGCATCCCAAAATCAGTCATATTTCTTTTACTTTTGTTTTCAATGAAATTGTATATATACTGTGCAAAAATAATACACATCATTTGTGAGAGTTGAGTACATCAGCGCTTCCCTGACAGGAAACCACTTTTTTCTACTTGCTCCATAGGTTTGATATGTTCCTCCTTAATCCGATGTGTTTTCATTTATTCAACTAAATTGAAACCATGAAATATTGTTTATCCCCCATGCATTGGCTCTTGCAATAAATCCTCTTACTGAGTGCAGCCTCCCAGTCTTCTTCCGTTAAACTTAAACTAGTCTAGAACTGTCATTTGTAATTCAGCATTTTTACGTGTTAGATCAGATGGTACAGAACTGTACAGAGTGCAATCAATTCCAAATGTCTTTCTGTGAAATCAAATACAAGAGGCATGAGTATTATTTCAAAGGAAAAATGAAGTGGAAATGAGGGAAGGGACAACAGAGGACATGCTGAGGCATAGCAAGAAACAATACAATAAGCATAAGATAGGCAGACTGGATTGAATCCACACAGTTATCAATTAATTTTCTATTACAATAAATTTTAAGAATCAAATTCTATTTATTGCAGCTGCACAAACTGAGAAGCACCAAATTGGACAATAACAGTGCAATCAATTAATCACTAATTTGGGTAAATAACACAGGCATTTGCATTGCAAAATTCCATCAGCTTTTGTCAAAATAAAGAATTGAGATTACTAAAATGGTGAGTACTGTATTATAAGTGTAGTTTTCTCTTCACAATTACAGATGAGTAATCATTTTTAGCTTTTTTTTCCCGATGCAAGTAGTAGAGTATGATAGTTACAGAGAAATGTCATGCCCGAATGATGTTGGTCCTTGATGAAGTATTTTTGTGAAAATCATCATTATGGCTTTCAGCCAGTTTACCAATAAATAATGAATCTGCCATTTCATGTTTAACAGAATTACAACGAGCTGTATTAATTGCTTCATGTTGGTTGGTAGCTGGATTCTTTTTATCCAAAGTGAAGTCATCATGTGAGATAACACTGCTGGGAGCTCTCTTGCAACAAGACACACTAATGACCTAAATGAGCATAAATGAGCTGGAACACAGCACTGTCAGATCAACTTCTTAGATGTCATAATTTTCAGAGAGATAGATTTAAGCATAACTGGAAATCTGGCAAACACAGTGAAGGCCCTTTTCACCTTATCCTGGTGAAAATGGAATATATCACTGGGAATAAGATTTCTATTGAAACGGTTACATTTTCAAGATATAGTATAGGGATTACAAACTGCCCAACAAGAAGAGCCAAATTACACAATAATGGTTTTAGTCTACTCACCGCTCACATAGTGAATTTAGTAAGTAGTACTCTTAAATGTAAATAAAGCATTCTGCTTAATACTTCCTTGATTTCTTTTCCCTGTAGTTCTACAATTTAAATGTTTGGGTAGAATTTTATGACAAATAAGGAATTAAACCCTTTCATGAAACAATCAAAAAGTTACTCAGTAATGGGAGTGAGCTTTATGTTTGTGAAAGAATCTTACTTTTGCTTTTGATACATTATTCACTAACTGTAAAAATTTTTACAATATGGCATTTTTTACTAGCTTCAACATAGAACATAGATATCTTTGTTCATGTACAGACAATTGCAACAAATAGAAAGCCATACAAAATTCAGCCCACGTCCAGAATTTCACCCGATGAAATCATACTGACTGCCATAAGATATTGAAGATTTAGTGTAATGCAGTAGGTGCTAGATAAAATACATTTCTAGGTAGACAAATGAAGAATTACATTGTGCAGACACAAAGGTAAATTTCACCGTGGAGAGCATATTGTTGATACCGGGTGCCATTAACGGAAAACTGTGCTATTCTCAATTTAATACGACAATCATTGAAATTAACTTGGAAAATCTTCATCAGTACAACTGTAGCAGGTTTGCAGAGTCTGCATAAAATGAGAGCTCCAGAGGGGTCAAAGCCAGAATGTGGAAGAGTAGCAATGCAGAAAATTAGGCAGAAAATTTAATCAGATGCAGTGCTGTTGAGGAAAGATATAAAATAAAATGGTAGCCTCTGTGCATCACCAATTGGAGGGAAACACAGCATGAGTTACATAGTCTAGCAGGTCTTGAAAGAAAATGCCAGACATAATTACAACTCCGTTAACTCACACTTTAAAAACAATTATCTTCAAAAATTAGAATTTTTAAAAATCATTTTTCCATTGAAAAGAACTCCAAATAAATTGCATTTTTAAGATCCAGACATTTTGAAAAACCTATACCTGTCACATATTTTATTTACGGATTAACCACCAACCTGTTACAGCCACAAGGAAGAAAGCTAAACTCTGCATTAGGCTTACAAATAAGGGCATATTTGTGTAACTTGAGGACTCTGCACTGCATAAAATAACAGTTTAATAAACATTTCAACTCATGGCACACACATAAAGATCTTATTTTGTACACCAAGGACAAACAAGAATAACCGATTCAGTTATAGAGTCATAGAGTAATATAGAATGGAAACAGGCCCTTCAGCCCAAACTGGTCCATGCTGACCACGGTGCCTACTTCGCCAGTTATGAAGTAATCTCAAAGATTGTTTTGCTCAAAATGTCATACCAAGCACACATTAGATTTGCTTATTATTTTGTCAATGCATATTCAAAAAACATATATAAGGAAAATAATAAACTGTATCCTTCTTGAATATGTTTATGAGGAACATAAAAATGTTTCCTTACCATCATATGACTGGAGAAGCAATGGTTCAAGGAGTGCCATGTATTCTTTCACTTGTTCAGGCTTCTCTCTAAATACCCCTATAGAAGAAATTATCTTTTAGAATCAGTTCCAAAAATATGCTTACTCCCCCATATTTTTACCAACTTATCCTTTACTAAATGCTTATATTCTTTGCATATAATTCTATGCTCTTTGAACAATATTCAAAGAAGACATATCAAACATTACCTATGACAACATCATGTTTATCGAATATTTTTCATATAAGAAGACCTACTTTAAATAAAAACCTGAATACAATGACAAGAATTTAATATTCCAAATTACTTGACATTTGACAGTGAAATTATCCATTCACAGTGAAAGGAGTAAACAAATGTATTATTGCAACTGATAAGGTTAGACTGATCTGAAAAACCAACTAAACATAATATTTTCCATGGTAACAACAGAATCATGTATGGATTCAAGTTCACAAAGCAGGAGAGATGTGGATATACGAACAATTAGTTTAAAGCTCTTTCCTTATCTAATAAATGCAAAGACAATATGAAAGAAGGGCTCACTGTCAAATCATGTCCATCATTCTGTTAACTATATTTCACACATCAATAGTTGTATGAAATTAATAGCTAACAACTTAAGCTAATTTCTAAATTAAGACAGATGATCACATGATCAACTTCTACCAGAAAGAACCTCGAATAAAAATATGTGGAACAAGATACATTTGATAATCAAATAGCAACAATGAGACAAGTCAAAAGCTATAATAACACTCGATCTCCCCCTTCTCTAACTTTTCACAATGTCTTTTGAATTTCATCTTTTATTCCCAAAAACTGCAAGACAGCACAAGTCAACAATACCAAAGTCTCGGCAGTCAGGATCAATAAAGTAAAAGGTAGGAAAAAAAAAGCTGATGTCAACAAAATAAACAACACTCCAAAAGACAGTAGGTTGTACCACTTAAAAAGGCACTGGGATGAAATTGAGGGAATATACAGCAATTGTTAAGAGCTGTGATCACGCTTTGCAGTGATAACAGAAGGTGATCAGAACAATGCAGTTATGTTGCATATGTGGACTTTCAAAAGCTATTTGATAAAGTATCAACTAGTAAGCTTATTAATAAAACCGAAGCATTTAAAAAAAATGCACCACAGCAGCATGAAACTAAAAGGTATATCAGAAGCATGTACATTGGAATTCCATCAACAAACACAGTGAACTGGACTAAACCACTGAAAAACACAACCAGAATTAATGCCAACCATCCCTGCAAACCGAGGCATACAAATAACAAGCAGGACAGAACACTAACGCTTCACCGGAGGCGGACTGATGACGTTACTTATCAGGGTGACAAAACATCTGCACCTAAACACACCGGCTTGGCGAGCAAGTCTACAATCTCAGCTATATCTAGCTGCCTCGTGAATATATTCAATGTTTTGGTATTAACTACTTTCTGTGGTAATGAATTCCACAGGCGCATCATTCTTTGGGTGAAGAAATGTCTCCTCAACTCTGTCCTAAATTGTCTACCCCAAATCCTCAGACGGTGACCCCTGGTTCTCAACACACTTACCTTCGGGAATACCCTCCCTGCATCTACCTTGCCTCATTCGGTTAAAATTTTATAAGTTCCTATGAGATTCCCCCTCATTCGTCTGAACTCCAGTGAAAACAATTCTAAACTTGCAAATCTCTCCTCATTTGCCAGTCCCGCCATTCCCAGAATCAGCCTGGTAAACCTTTACTGTACTCCCTTGAGAGCAAGAGCATCCTTCTTCAGAAAAGGAGACCAAAACTGCACACAATATTCTAGGGGCGGCCTCACCAAGGTCCTGTATAACTGCAACAACATATCCCTGCAGCTGTACTTGAAACCTCTCGCAATGAATACCAACATAACATTTGTCTTATTTTCCAACTGCATGCTTACCTTCAGCAACTGGTGCACAAGGACACCCAGGTTCCACTGCACAGTCCCTTCTCCCAATTTACAATCATTCAGGTAGTAATCTGCCTACTTGTTTTTGCTTCCAAAGTGAATAACTTTACATATATCCAAATTATACTGCATTTGCCAGTGATTTGCCCACTCACCCAACCTGTTGAGATCATGCTGAAGGATCTCTGTACCCTCATCAGGGTTTACCCTCCTACCCAATTTGGTATCATCTGCAAACTGGGAGAGGTTACATTTTGTCCCCTCATCCAAATCATTAACATATATTGTGAATAGCTGGGGTCCCAGCACCAACCTCTATGGCACCTCAGTAGTTACTGCCTGTCAATTTGAGAAGGACCCATTAATTCCTACTCTTTGTTTCCTCTCTGCCAAGCAGTTTTCTATCCATACCATCATATTCTCAGTTCCAGGATATAGCACACATGCAAAAATGTTGCTAAAGTTACTGAGCCTCTTTGGGGTCTGGCTAGATCTATTGGCTGAATAACTGTGAAGCAGGTTGGTGCCTCAAACATGAAGTTCAATTCCTCCCTCCTTGCTCCACCCATGTTGGAAGTGTTGAAGCTGTGGATTGGAATTGCCTTCTGACAAAGAGTTCAAGAAGAAGGATTGCCCTTGAAACATTTTGTGAGAAAGAAAGAAACAGGACCGTGCGTCTAATTTTAAAGGGTTCAAAGAGTGAAAGAAACCCTGGGGATATGGGGTGACAAACATTAAAGGCAATAGGACAGGGAAACAAATCACTTAATAAAGCATATGAGTTTCTATGCTTTATAAATAGAGACATGGAGTACAGAAACTTGAAGGTTTTACTAAATCCACTGGCTTAGCTGCAGCTGGAGTAATGTGCTCAATTCTACACGTTATACTTTAAAAAGGATTTGAAGAGTTTCAAAAGATGTAAGGAAAAGATTTACTGGAATAGTCCAAGTATGGCACATTACACTTATTCAACTAAACTGCAAAGAAAATAGGATTGCTCTCCTTAGAGTAGAGAGGCAATTAAGAGATTTAACAGGCATATTAAAAATCATGAAGAATTTGCATAGAATAAATAAAGATAGACTATTTCTAAGGATTGAAGGGCTGGAGGATTGAGAATAAGATGGCAACAATTTTCAGTGATCTGCAAAAGAACCAGAGGTGACACGACTAAAATCCTTTTTTACACAACAAATAGTTAGGATTTGAAACTGCCTGACAGTGTTGTGAATACAAATTTGAAACAAAGTTCGATAAACCAAGGTCAAAATGTTGCTGGGAGAAAAGGAAACAGCCAAAGTGTGAGACTAATCAGGCTGTTCATCAACTGAATCTGAGCAGTCTCAGTGGGTTAAATGGCCTCGATTTTTAATAATAACTTCTAAGGCAAAAGGAAATTCCACAATTTTGAATCTACCAACACTATTCATTAATTTGACCCACAGATTTTACTACGACACATTATTAGTTTGTTTGTATTGTCATGTTGTGATATACATGCTCACCAGCACATGTGGAATGCTAACTAAACACTACAACTTATTTTTACAGTCCCTTTATTGTGACAATAATGGCTGCTAAATATAAATATCTGCAGGAATTTGGTAGCAAGTGTATACACAGATCATATCAGCTCACAATCAAAGCATTCAGTTTGAGGATATTTTATGCTGCTCTGTCATGTAGCCTAGCAGCAAAGGTAATAAACTAGTTACAAGTTCAGATCCCACCATATGAACCTGACAAATGATTTGAAAATCAAACTGATTTACTGAGGTTGTTCAGAAACAGGAACCTGCAACACCTATGCCATCACTGAGATACGATCACTCTTTATATGTGGTTAGCTTTAACACTCTTTTCAGTGACACAACAAATTACCAAACTAGATATAAGGTTATAAGATGAGCAACAAGCTAATTTTAAAGTGGAGTTACAAGCAGTGACTCAGGCATCAGATTAAGATAATCACAGCACAGTCGGTGCTGCGATAACAAAGTGATGAACACAACAGGCCAAGCAGCATCTTAGGAGCACAAAAGCTGATGTTTCGGGCCTAGACCCTTCATCAGAAAAGGGGGATGGGGAGAGGGTTCTGAAATAAATAGAGAGAGAGGGGGAGGTGGATCAAAGATGGATAGAGGAGAAGACAGGTGGAGGGGAGATAGACAAGTTAAAGGGGCGGGAATGGAGCCCGTACAGGTGAGAGTAAGTGGGGAGGTAGGGAGGGGATAGGTCAGTTGGGGAGGATGGACAGGTCAAGGGGGTGGGATGAGGTTAGTGCGTAGGAAATGGAGGTGCGGCTTGAGGTGGGAGGAGGGAATAGGTGAGAGGAAGAATAGGTTAAGGAGGCGGAGACGAGGTGGGCTGGTTTTGGGATGCAGTGGGGAGAGGGGAGATTTTGAAGCTTGTGAAATCCATATTGATACCATTGGGCTGCACGGTTCCCAAGCGGAATATGAGTTGCTGTTCCTGCAGCCTTCGGGTAGCATCATTATGGCACTGTAGGAGGCCCAGGATGGACATGTCGTCTAAGGAAGGGGAGGGGGAGGTGAAATGGTTCATGACTGGGAGATGCAGTTGCTTATTGCGAACCGAGCATAGGTGTTCAGCAAAGCGGTCCCCAAGCCTCCGCTTAGTTTCCCCGATGTAGAGGAGGCCACAACAGGTACAGCGGATGCAGTATACCACACTGGCAGATGTGCAAGTGAACCTGTGCTTAATGTGCAAAGTCATCTTGGGGCCTGGGATGGGGGTGAGGGAGCAGGTGTGGGGGCAAGTGTAGCACATCCTGCAGTTGCAGGGGAAAGTGCCGGGTGTGGTGGGTTTGAGGGGTGTGTGGAGCAGACAAGGGAGTCACGGATAGAGTGGTCCCTCTGGAAAGCAGACAAGAGTTGGGATGGAAAAATGTCTTTGATGATGGGGTCGGATTGCAGATGGCGGAAGTGTCAGAGAATGATGCGCTGGATCCAGAGGTTGGTGGGATGGTATGTACAGACGAGGTGGATTGTCTATTGGCTGTTATGGCAGGGACGGGGTGTGAGGGATGAGTTGCGGGAAATGCGGGAGACACTGTCAAGGGCGTTCTAGACCACTGCGGGGGGGATGTTGCAATCCTTGAAAAACGAGGACATCCGAGATGTCCTGCATTAGTTCATTGGATCAACTGAAGCACATGCTGAACAAGCTGTCCCACAGGATTAAAAAGAAACAACTCAAAGAAAACATTTCAGCAGGCAAAATCAGATGAGTGTAACTCCAAACCCTGTAAAAATCTCAAACAAAGATATGGCTAACTGGTTAGAAAATGAACAATAACAAGCTGATATCGGTGGTAAGTTATGAAGTACCTCATCCAGAGATAATTGTGCCCTTGTTTCATGCAGAATCTTATCTCAATTGAATTCAACATGAAACAGTACTGATCTGTTAAAACAGCTCTGAGGAAGGGTCACCGGAACCAAAACATTAACTCTGTTTTTCCCTTCACAGATGCTGCCACACCTGCTGAGCTTTTCTCACAACTTTGTTTTAGTGCTGATCTGTTGTTTGAGGAAGGAATGGTATGTGATGATAAGCACCTTTAACAGAATCTGGACAACATCCACGGATACGTTGGCAAATTGCAGGCTAAAGTGTTAAGCAATGATCATTGCCAAGAAAAGAAGCGCCAGTCACCTCCGCTTGGCCGTCAAGTTCTTGAATTCTCTAACTAATGTAATTATATTGGTTGGCAATGATTCTAAGAACAACAGTATTTTGTTTACGTGGTGTAACTCGGAAAGATGTCACCATATAGAACATAGAACAGTACAGCACAATATAGGGCCTTTGGCCCACGATCTTGTGCAAACCCATCATCCTACTCTAAGATCAAACTAAGCTGCATACTCTTCATTTTACTATCATCCATGTGTGTCCCTAATATATCTGATGTTACTACCACCGCTGGCAGTGCATTCCATGCACCCACCACTATCTGTGTGAAGAACCTACCTCTGACATCTCCTCTACACCTCCCTCCAATAACCTTAAAATTATGGCCCCTCGTAATAGTCATTTTTGCCCTGGGGAAAAAGTCTCTGACTATCCACTCTATCTATGCGTCTCATCATCTTGTAAACATCTATTAAGTCACCTCTTATCCTTCTTCTCTCCGACGAGAAAAACCCTCGCTCCCTCAAACTTTCCTCGTACAACCTGCCCTCCAGTCCAGGTAGCATCCTGGTAAATCTCCACTGCACCATTTCTAACATCCTTCCTATAATGAGATGACCAAAACTGAACACAATATTCCAAGTGTAGTCTAACCAGGGTTTGAAAGAGCTGCAGCATAACCTCGCGGCTCTTAAACTTAATCCCCTGCCAATGAAAGGCAACACACCATACACACTTTCTTTATAATCCTATCAACTTGGGTGGCAACTTTGAGGGATCTATGGACGTGAACCCCATGATCCCCCTGTTCCTCCACCCTGCCAAGAATCCTGCCATTACTCCTGTATTCTGCACTTAAATTCAACCTTCCAAAATGAAACACTTCATACTTTTCTGGGTTGAATTGTCATCTGCCACTTCTTTGCCCAGCTCTGAATCGTGTCAATGCCCTGTTGCAACCTACAACAGCCCTCCATGCTGTCCACAACTCCACCAACTTTTGTGTTAGTGGCAAACTTACAAACCCACCCTTCCACTTTCTCATCCAAGTCACTTTTAAAGAACACAAAGAGTAGAGGTCCTAGAACAGAACCCTGCGGAACACCACTGCTCAGTGAGCTCCAGGCTGAATACTTTTCAACCACTACCACCCTCTGTCTTCTATGGACAGCCAGTTTTGTATCCAGACAGCTTTGAGGGATCTATGGACGTAGACTCCAAGATCCCTCTGATCCTCCATACTACCAAGAATCCTGCCGTTAACCCTGTATTCTGCAGTCAAATTCAACCTTCGAAAATGAATCACTTCACTCTTTTCCGGGTTGAATTTCATCTGCCACTTCTTTGCCCAGCTGCATCCTATCTTGAGGAATATATAAAAATAAATGCTTATTGTCATTTCAGTTGTCATGAAAGCATCCATAAGCCATTATTAGATTACTCAAACAAAATGAACAGATCTATTTACCCCAAATATTAATGATTAATACGGAACCACAGACTGTCACACCACAAAAAGTTAGCATCTAGCCTGTTAGGTCCATGCTGGTTTTGAAACACAGCCCACTTTGTCTCAATCTCGGTTCTTTTCCTATACCCTTTAAGGGTTTATTCAACTCCTTTATGAAGGCAGGTGTTGGATCTACATCCAAACTTTCAAAGTCAATGGAAATGAAAAGTGAGAAAATGTGTAACGGCAGTTGAATCCTTAACATTCTCTTTACACTATAATTGAGAGTTAAAACTGCATTTGGAAACACTAGAAATAATCAATTTGACTTGTTAATTCCAAATTTTAACATTGCTATGTTCCTTGCATAGTAAACCCAGTAATCTAATGTAAATGACACATTTTTGGTCCGACATTAATCAAAAAGTGACAGGTTTCAGATGGTAAAGCAACAGCTACTTTTCCAAACAAAATAAATTTCAAGTTCTACTCACCATCAATGACCAAATAAATATAAAACAAAGGAAATTCACATTCGATGCCATCGAACAGCTAGAAAAGAAAGAAAGAACAAACAATATTTTCAGTTAATAAAATGTTACAAACATGTGGTTGATAAGATAATGATGTTTGGGACTGTGTCTAATTTAGGGTAAATCAAACAGGGTCATGTAACCTATTCTGAAGTCTGCATGGGGGGCCTGTTGAAGATTAAAGGGAAGCCCAGCCTTGCTTTGCTGGAACAAAGTGTCAAATGTTCAGGCCTGGAAACAATGGCAACAAAGTGTTTACAGTAGTTAGACCAGTTGTCTGCAAAGTCCCAAGAAGGCGTTGAGAATGTCAGTTTGTAATCAGTTATGCTTTAAAACGTCCATTCAGTTTCAAGATAGAATAACACTGGGGGCTAAAGACAAGTTCATCTGTATATTTACCTGATTGCAAAGCCAATATGATTTGCACTGTCATGGAGACAGGCAGTGAGAGCGTTAGTATTTTCCTGAAACTATCTGTCAAGTAATCTACCAGGGGGAGGGAGCAGCTGATGACTGAAAGTCTCTATAGTCCACTGCACAGGAATACCAGTATGAATTCAAGCTTGGGTAAAAAGACCAAATTTGTTAAGATTTGAAATGAGGCTTAAAAATTTACTTGGCTTTGAGAGACACAGAATCTCCAAGCAGAAAGCTCAATTCAAGTTCTGGGTTAAAAGGTTCATAGACTGGGAAAGGAAAGGAATGGATGTAATCTGTTGGGAATTAAAAAAATACTTTGGGCTTGGGGTGGGAAAACAGAACGATTACTTGAGGGATTACATAAACAATGTCAGCCATCACCCTCCTGAATCACTGAACAAGTTCAAAGGGTTGAGCAGACTACTCCTGTCCTTACTTTTTATGACCCATTATCTTGAAGCTGGTGTTAAAAGAAATGGGTAAGTTTTGTTCAGCAGTTTAAAGTTCTCTTTGGACAAAATTGTGTGAATGTGAAAATGCATGGCAGATGACGTCTACTGTGGATAAATGTGAGGATTTCCATTTTGGTCACAAAAACAGGAAAGCAGATTAACATCCGAGCGGCAATAGGTTGGGAAAGGAGAAGGTGCAATGGGGCATCCTCATACAACAATCACTGAAAGAATATGGGTCAGGAGGCATTGAAGAAAGCAAATGGTATGTCTGCCTTCATAGAGAGAGGATTTGACTACAGAGTGGGGATGACTTACTGCAATTGTACAGGACCTTGGAGGAGACCATACCTGGAGTACTGTTTGCAGTTTTGGTCTCCTTATCCAAGGAGGAACATTTGGGCTACGGTGGAAGTGCAACAAAGGGATACCAGACTGACTCCTGGGATGGCAGAACTGATGTTTGAAGGATGTATGTTCTGGATAGGTTCAGACTACTTTTGCTGTAGTTTAGAGCAATAAGGGGGGGCAGGGAGACATCTCATGGAACCTATAAAACCTATAAAATTCTAAAGAACTAGACAAAGTACATGCAAAAAGGATGTTACTAATGACTGGGGAGTGCAGAACCAAGAATCATAAGACCATAAGACTTAGGAGGAGAAGTTACAACAACATTAAAATTCATGTACCATGTTACTTATCCGCATGCAAGGCAAACTATCTTTTTAGGTTTACAGCAGCAGCTGTTACTGATGAACATCACGATCTGTGTTGCTACTGCAGAGGAGCAACGTGAAACAGCCAGTTTCACCTGTTGCTCAAATTTTTGAGATACCTTATCGGAGGTAAACTGGGCATTTTCAAGAGCTGAAAATAGATCCTCAGGCTCATTAATGAGTTTGTGTGGTATGCTCTGACCTGGGTAGCCATTATGGAGTCATACAGCATAGAAACTGACCGCTTGGTCCAACTCGTCTGCACTGACCAGATGTCTTAAATTAAACTAGTTCCATATGCCAGCATTTGGCCCATATCCCCCTAAATCCTTTCTATTCATGTACCAATCCAGATGCCTTTTAAATGTTGCAATTGTACCTGCTTCCACCATACTTTCTGGAAGCTTGTTCCATACATACACCACCCTCTGCTTGAAAAAGTTGCCCCTCAGATCCCTTTTTAATCTATCCCCTCTCACTTTTAAAACTACACCCTCTACTTTTGGACTCCTCAATCCTCCATCCTCCACCTCCACCACCCCCACCCCCCCAACCAATAGCTTAAACCCTCCAGTCTCAGCAACATCTTTGTAAATCTTTTCTGAACTTTTTCAAGTTTAATGCAGTGGTGACCTTATAGAAGGTTATAAAATCATGAGGGATACAGATAAGATGAATGGCAAATGTCTTTTGCCAGAGGTGGAGGATATCAAGACTAGGGGTAATATTTTTAAGATGAGAGAGAGAGATTTAAAAAGAGGGTTGAGCTATATGGGGAGGCTGAATAGAATGGGGCTTTTATCCTTGCAGTGTCAGAGGCTGAGGAGTGACCTTTATAGAGGTTTATAAATTCATGACGGGAAATTATTTTTTAAACACAGAATGGTTCTTGTGTGGAGCATGAACTTCCAGAGGAAGTGGTGGATACCAGTACGGTTAAAACATTTAAAAGAATATTTGGATAGGCATATGAATAAGAAATGTTTGGAGGGACAGGAGTCCAGTGCAAGCAAGTGGGACTAGTTTAGTTTAGGACTATGGTTGGTATGGACTGGTTGGACTGAAGGGTCTGTTTCCATGCTGCACAACTCTATGACTCTATCATATCTTGCCTAGAGCAGGAAGACCAGAATTAAGCACAGTATTCATACAGTTGCAACATGATGTCTCAATTCCTATACTCAATGCACTTACCAATGAGGGCAAGCGTGCCAAACGCTTTCTTTACCACCCTGTCTACCTGCAACTCCACTTTCAAGGAATATGTATCGGCACTCCTAGGTCTCTTTGTTTGACAGCACTCCCCAGGGTCCTACCATTTTCAGTCTAAGTCCTGCCCTGGTTTGCCTTACCAAATTGCAAAACCTCACATTTATCTAAATTAAACTTCATTTGCCAGCCCTCGCCATTGGTCCATCTGATCAAGATCCTGTTGTACTCTGAAAGAACCTTTTTCATTGTACACTCCACCACTTACTTTGTCTGATAGAATGGCTTCAATATACGCTATTTAAACAACTATGAAACAGCTTACACAGTGAACAAGGAGCTTGGGTACCATTAATGAGGTTGCTAATGTGGCTATTCTTATTGCACATGAAACTGTAGGAATCCCAATGCATATATTGCTCAGCGAACGTAGGCTTACAACAGCCAGCAGGAAAGGACCCACTTGAAGATTTCTCAACCAGTTTGTCAAGGAAAGAAAAGGAAGCTTGTTACTGTTCCCCTCTATTTTTATATCCTTGTGAATTGTCCTGTTCAGTGCCAGATGCAATGCTTCAACAAAACAGACTTTTTTTTAAGTAATACTTAAACGACTTTTTAAAAATATAACTCAGCAAAATTGCATTTCTTAGAATACTTTAGGGAAGTGACAACTTATCCCAAGTACCTTGATTTCTGCAGGTTTATAGTAACGCCGTGAATGATCCTCCAATCCTGTCCTGTATCCATCTCTTAAGAAGCGTTTCAATCCATATCTTCCTTTCAGTTTACGAACAACTTTCTCAATAGTTTGTTCAAACAATGCATCATCATCCACAGCAAATGCAGGATAACTAATACACGGTAGTAGAGCAGCATCTGTATTCTGGAAAAAATTACATGATATTATTAAACTTTTTTTTGTTTGCCCAGCAGCAATATACTCTACTTGATTCAAAATGATAAACGACATATTTACGGTCATAAACGTACATGTAATTATTCATTCAAGTGACAAACTATACTTCCTTAAAAACTTGCTCACTCGAGACGAGTAGATAAAGAGTTTTAGATGAAGTGTAAATTTGAAATGTAACTATAACTCTTGAGAAATTAAAGTTATGAATTGACATTTAAGTTGTGAATTACTACATAAATGTTATCAATTAGATTTTAGAATAAGTAGTCAAACAATTTAATTTGAAATCCTAAGTTTAAAACATCTTTTTCTATTTCTCACTGATTTTGTAGCTTGCTCAATTCACCACTATTTCTGTGTGATCCGAGGCGTAAGGTGTCAGCACATCTCTTGGCTGCTAACATTTTGCTGGTAACATTTCAGTCAAACTGGATTCAGTACTCAGCTGTGATTTATTCATGAACAGATGTTGGTGGAGAGTGATCACAGATCATACAGCACGGAAACAGACCCTTTGGTCCAACTTGTCCACACTGACCAAACATCCCAATCAGAGCTAGTCCCATTTGCCAACAATTGGCCCACATCTCTCTAAACCCTTACAATTCATCTAATCATCCAAATGTCTTATAAATGTTGTAATTATACCCACCTCCACCATCACCTCTGGCAGCTTGTTCCATAAACACACTACCCTCTGTGCGAAAGAGCTATCCTTCAGGTCTTTTTTTAAACCTTTCTCTTCTCACCTTAAAACTGTGCCTGCTAGTTTTGGGTTCCCCCCACCCTACAAAAAAAGAGATAATAAGAACTGCAGATGCTGGAGAATCTGAGACAACAAGGTGTAGAGCTGGATGAACACAACAGGCCAAGCAGCATCTTAGGAGCAGGAAAGCTGACGTTTCGGGCCTAGATCCTTCATCAGACAAAAAAAACTTTGGCTATTCACCCTATCCATACCACTCATGATTTTATAAACCTCTATAAAGTTACGCCTCAGGCTCCAATTCTCCAGGTAAGAAAGCTCCAGTCTATTCAGTTTCTCCCTATAACTCAAATTCTCCAGTCCCATCAACATCCATGTAAATCTTTTCTGCGCCCCCTCAAGTTTAACAATATCCTTGCTATAGTAAGGCCATCAGAATTGTATGCAGTATTCTAAAAGTGGCCTCATCGATGTCCCATACGGCCGCAACATGACATCCTAACTCCTATACTCAATGAAGGCAAGCATATCAAATGCCTTCTTCACCAGTGTCTAATATGAATCCACTTTCTAGGAGCCATGCACCTGCACCCCTTGGTCTCTTTGTTTGGCAAAACTCCTACCATTAACTGCAAAAGTCTTGCTCTGCTTTGCCTTTCAAAAATGCAACACCACACATTTATCTAAATTAAACTCCATTTGCCCTCCTCGGCCCACTGGGCCATCTGATCAAGGTGTTTTTCAACGTGAAATAATCTTCTTCACTGTCTACTACACCATCTATTTTGGTATCATCTGCAAACCTATTAACTATACCTCCTTTATTTACATCCAAGTCATTTTATATAAATGCTGAAAAATGGTGGATCCAGCACCAACCCTTCTGGCACGCCACATGTCCTGGGCGTCCAGTCCAAAAAGCAACCCTCTACCACTACCTTCTGCCTCTTATGTTCAAGCTAATTTTGTATCCACTTGGCTAGTTCCCCCTGAATCCCATGTCATCTAATCGTATTAACCAGTCTACCATGCAGGACCTTGTTGAACGGTTTGCTAAAGTTCATGTGGACAACGTCTATCTCTCTACCTTCATCAATCTTCTTTGTCATCACTTGTAAAAACTCAATTAACTTAGTGAGACATGATTTCCCACACACAAAGGCATGTTAATTATTCCTAATCAGTCCCTGCCTTTCCAAATGCATGCAAATCCTGTCCGCAGGAATCACCTCCAACAACCTACCCACCACTGACATAAGGCTCACCAGTTTGTAGTTCCCTGGCTTTTCCTTACAGCCTTTATGACACAGAGTAGCACAGCACAGCACAGCACAGCACAGCACAGAAGTGGGTCCTTCGCCCCACAATGTTGTGCCGAACATGATGACAAATTAAACTAACCCCTCTGCCTGCCCTTGGTCCATATCCCTCCATTCCTTGCATATTCATGTGCTTATCTTAAAGCCCCTTAAATGCCTCTAATGTAACTGCCTCCACCACTGTCCCTGGAAGCATGTTCCAGACTCCTACTGCTCTTTGTGTAAAAAAGAATGCCCTTCACAACTCCTTTGATCTTTCTCTTTCTTCTTAAATAATGGCACCATGTTCGCCAGTCTTCTGGCAGCTCACTAGTGACTGTCAATGATACAAACATCTCACCAACAGCCCAGCAATTTCTTCCCTAGCTTCCCAATACGTTCTGGGGAATGCATGATCAGGTCCAGGGATTTATCTACCTTTATGCATTTTAAGACAACCAGAACCTCCTCTTCTGTTATGTGAACTCTTTTCAAAACATCACGATTTATTTCCACAAGTTCCCTAGTTTGGGTTTAATGTCTGAGTGTGATTTATTATTGTCATACATACCGAGATATAGTAATACGTCTTGTTTGTGTGCTATACAGGGAGATGATAACATACAAAGGGCACCAAAGGAGTGGAACAAAGTGCACAATATAATGTTATAGCCGCAGAGAAGATGTAGAGAAAGAGATCAAATTTAACATTCAAAATCATAAGAGAGGGGAAGAAGCTACTCTTCCATGTCTTTCTCTACAGTAAATACTGGCACAAAATGTTCGTTTAGTATCTCACTCATCTTCTCTGGTTCAAAAGTCAGCCACATTGATCCGTAAGGGGCCCTATTCTCTCCCTAGTTACTCTTTTGCCCTTAATGTACTTATACAATCTCCTTGGATTCTCCGTAACTCTATTTCCCAAAGATATCTCATATCCCCTTTTTGCCCTCCTGATTTCCCCCTTAAGTATAATCCTACTATCATTACACTCCTCTAGGGATTCACTTGATCCCAGCTGTCTATACCTGATATACTCCTCCATCTTTTTTCTGACCAGAGCCTCAATTTCTCTAGTCATTCAGCATTCCCTACACCTACCAGCCTTGGCCTTCACACTAACAGGAATGTACTGTCTCTGAACTCTCATTATCTAATTTAAATGCCTCCTATTTCCCAACTGCCCTGTTAACTGTAAATAGGTTCCCCCAATCAACTTTTGAAAGTTCCTGTCCAATACCGTCAAAATTGCTCTTACCCAATTTAGAACTTTAACTTTTTGATCAGCTCTATCCTTTTTCATAACTATTTTAAAACCAACAGAATTATTATTGCTTGCCCCAAAGTGCTTCCCTACTGACAGCTCAGTCACTTGTCCTGCCTTATTTACAAAAAAGGTCAAGTACAGCTCCTTCTGTAGTATATGCAAGCACACACTGAATAAGAAAGTTTAATGTTTTTGAGAAGATTTGTAGCTCGTAGTTGCGTTGTAGATTTGCTTACTGAACTGGTGTTTTTGGTTGCAGACGTTTCGTCACCCTGCTAGATAACATCAGTGCACCTCTGGTGAAGCATTGGTGTTCTGTCCCATTTGTTATTTATATGCCTCGGTTTGCATTACTTCCGGTTCTCTTTTTCAGTGGTACTCCCCAGGTCTGTACCGCCCTTATCTACATCATTGATGTAAGGTGCAAACGGTTGAAGTCCCAGTACAAATGTCAGTGAGGCTCTCACCTTATTTTGAAACACTAGCAGAACCTGACAGACATTTTTAAAGTTCTGCGAATTTATAATTTCAGTTTCATAGTTTCTCAGCAATTGCAAATAATATGACCATAACACTAACTCAGTCATGTTTCTAAGGCAGCATACAAACACCTATTAATATAGATGATAAAGGATCAATTATTAGAATCAATGTATACATCTGTAAGCAAATATTCTGTACTTTGGTGCCTTCCCACACTATTTTCCGCTGAAAATTGACTTGACCCTAGTCTCGAGCTGATACAGAACAGCAGTACGACAGTATAGAAAAATTAAGTATGTAATTATTCGTTTGTGCATCACAGGCCAATACATAAAACAACACCAATAGGAAAATCTATAAGTGGAGATGTGCCGCACAGATCAGTACCGTGTCCATCATCTTCAACATTCACACTAATCGCATAGTGCGCGACCTACAAAATGCCCTGCAGTAATTCATCAAAGTTCCTTTACAGAACCTTCCAAACACTGAAAATCTCTCACCGGGAACAATCAAGATAGCAGGTGCAAGGGAATGCAGCAATCTGCAAATTCCCCTCCAAGCTACACACCATGCATGAAGAGACAGCAAGAACTGCAGATGCTGGAGTCAGAGTCAATACCGTGTGGAGTTGAAGGAACAGAGCCGGTCAGGCAGCATCAGAGGAGAAGGAGAGTCGATGTTTCGGGTCAGGACTCTTCACCAGGGCACACTATGCATGTTTGACAGACTCAATGCATAATAGTGAAGCGTATTCTGAGAACAAAATACTTTGGAAAAACTTCTTTAATTTCTTCACTGAGCTTGCTGTTCTACTTAAATACACTCTCCCATTCATTATGGCTCTTTCTTGTACACATTTTACACTACTTTCATTTTTTTGACATTCTAATGCCCTTTTGCAGATATTTTAATACAACTAATTAATATTCAATACCCATTTGCCATATTACCTAACTTCTACATATTTAGCATCCTAGTAACAGAATCAGTCACTAACAATCCTGATGTGAAACTGTATGTATTTCTTTCACAGTTGCTGAGTCAAAATCCTCCAGTCACTCTCCTTAACAGTCTTGTGGGGTGAACCCACATCACATAGATCACTGTGGTTCACGAAGGAAAATAGCTGAAATGCAGAGAAAGAATCAAATTTATTTCTACAGTTGTGGCATATTTGGTTTGTTACCTGAAAGAGAAGTGAATGACCCTTCCAGAACTTACATAAGGGGATGCTTGGATGAAATTAGAAAGTAAAAGGAGATCTGATTTGAAGACTTAAACTATAGTGCATAATTTATAGCACTTGCTTAATTTTACTTGCTAACACATTAAATTTTATTTTTGGTTCAAAATGTAAAATAGTTTAGTTAATCACTCGTTGTTTCAAATTCTCTTTAAACATTAATGATCTATGCAGAGATCATAACAATCTGCACAAGCAAAAACAGATGAAGAATCTCCAATCACATTTAAAAATTATACCTTTAAATACTTTTGTTTCTTCGGTTTATTATAGAGCTCAACAATTGAGGGAAAACTATGCAGCAATCGTAAAAAGTAACATTCCCTAAATGAGGGAAAGTCCAGTCAAGTTTACAGTTTTTTAAATTAGGATTTTTAAAATCCTCATTACACTTGAAATCATCTAATTTCGGTCCTTTGTTGTCAAAGCTCTCTAATCAAACTGATTATAGTGCGATAACACTTTCATAACACTACTAATGCGATTCAAATAAATTCCTAATCACTGAGATGCATGTTCCCAGAGGAAATTACATATAAACAGTCATGTTGCTGTTAAAACAGGCAGACACTTTGCAATTAAAAAGCACTGCTGAATTGTGCAGATTGAGATTGGAAAACTTCTGGAAACATAACACTGTAATAAGCACAAATTCGTAACAATCTGTCTACCATTTTCAAGCCAAATGTTATGAGTGTGATGGAATACTTTCCATCTGTCTGAATAGTTCCAGCTCCAATACACTCAAGGAGTTTGACATCAGCAGGACAAAGTAGCCATTTAACTGTCATGCATGCACCACTTTCATCAATCAATGACTGCACAACTAAAACACAATGACAGTAATGTATACCATTTATACAATAGAAATAGAATAGAATAGAATCTAGTGTCATAAAATGTGCTAGAGGAAAATACCCAATCTCCTTCAACAGCAACTTTCACACCTGCAACATCCTCCACCTAGAAGTTGACAGCAGCAGATGCACGGGAACACTAACAACAACAAGACTTATGTCATCCTGACTTGAAACTATACACCTTCACTGTAGCTGGGTCAAAGTTCTGGGGCTCCATACCTAACAGCATTGTGGATGTACCCACCCTCCATGGATTGCAGTGGTTCAAGATGATAGCTCACCACCACCTTCTTCAAACCAATTAGACATGGGCATTAAATAGTGGCTAGCACAATTACACCCATGTCTCATGAGTGAATAAAAAAAATCAAAACAATATCTTGAATAATGAGTATCCCTGGGTTTTCACATGCAGCTCAGACTTAACCAATCAAACTTTTAATAAATCCATTACTTTCCCGAAATGCTAACTGCATATGAAAATTGTTTATTCACAGGATATAGCACAGGCAATACCTGTTGGACAAAAAGAGAATCTGAAGGTGGATACACAAATCAGCACTTTATTTCATAGCTTTCCAATACAGTAGGGATTTCAATATAATAAAATCATGAACCATGAGGACAATGTAAACAACTGTCTCTTCATTTGTTAAGATTTTCTACTTACATGAGACCGTGATTCTCGTGGAAGCAGTGAACACAAGGTTTGTCTGTTCCGATTGTGAGCATCAAAATCAACAAAAATCACTGACCAAGAGCATCCCTGCAAATACAATTAAAAGTGATAATACAGTTTAGTCATATTATACATGTATTTACAGATGTACAGACGTTTAGACCAGGAAGGAGGCAGAAGACTAGGAACAATAAGCCTGTTCGCCTGAACTTGATCTTCCATGCGATTTTAGAGTCCAGTTTTAAGGATGAGATTACACAGCACTTGGAAGTGCATGGTAAAATATGACTGAGTCAGCATGGCTTCATCAAGGGGAGGTCATACCTGGCAAATCTGTTACACCTGTTTGAGGAGATAATGAGCCAGTTGGACAAAGGAGAGTCAGTGAACATGATCTAATTGGATTTCCAGAAGGCCTTTTACACGGTGCCACACAGGAAGCTGCTAAATAAGGTAACAGCTCATGATGTTAGGAGTAAAGTACTTCCAGAGGATTGGCTGATTGGCAGAAAGTAGAGGGGAGGGATAAAGGAGTCTAGTTTCAGGACGGCAGACAGTAACTAGTGGAGTTACAGCAGGGTCAGTATTTAGATCACAGCCATTCAGGTTATATATTAACCAAGTGGACAAAAGGAACTGAGGGCATTGTTGCTAAGTTTGCAATTAACACAAAGATAGGTAGGACAAATAATTTTGACAAAGTGGGGTGGCTGCACAAGAACTTGGATAGGCTAGAAGAGTGGGCAAAGAAGTGGCAGAAAAAATACAAAGTGAGAAAAAGTGACATTATTCATTTTGTTAGGAAAAATAGAAATCTGAAACGTAACAGGATTCAGGAGTCCTGGTTCAGATTTTCTTAAGGTTAACATGCAAATTCAGATGGCACGTAGGAAGGCAAATGAAATGTTAGCATTCATTTCAAAAGGGCTGGAATAAAAGTTCAGAGATGTTCTGTTAAGGTACAAGACTCTGGTTAGATCACATTTGGAATATTGAGAGTAGTTTTGGGCCTCATATCCAAGGCAGGATGAGCTGGCATTGCAAAGGATCTAGAGGTTTACAATAACGATCCCTAGAATGAAGGACTTGTCATATGTGGAGTGGTTGTGGACTCTGGGTCGGTACTTGATGGACTTGAGAAGAAAGACAGGGGAATCTATTTGAAATGTATACAGTATTGACAGGCGTGGATAAAGTGGATACGGAGAAGATGTTACCACTAGCAGGACAGACGAGGACCCTGGGGGACAGCCTTAGAGTGAAGGGATAATCCTTTAGAATTGGCAATGAGAAGGGATCTCTTCAGCTGGGGGTGGGTGGGGGGTTGGGCTGGTGGAGACAGTTAATCTGTAGAAATCACTGGTGCAGAAAACTGTGGTGGCCAAGCCATTTAGTATATTTAAGGCAATAGATGGACAGGTTCTTGATTTAGTAAGGGGATCAAAGGCTATAGGGAAAAGGCAGAGGAATGGGGTTGATAAATATATCAACCATTATTGAATGGCATGGTAGACTTGATGAGCGAAATGACCTAATTCTGTTCCTATATCTTATGGCCCATACACGAGTGAGAAAACATTTTTGGTGTTATTTTCAAAATACAGATTTAAACATGATAGCATCTAGCATTAAATTAGTATCCTTAAAACAGTAAAACGTGTTGAACTGTTTCACTGGGGCAATTATCAGACAAGTCTTAGACACCAACAATTTTACATTTGACATTGTTTAGACATTCCTTACAGCGAAGGTTTTGAGATATGATGTTGCCTGGGTGGAGGGTGCTAGCTATGAAGAGAGGTAGAGTAGATTAGGATTATTTTCATTAGAAAGATGGAGATTGAGGGGGGATCTGATTGAGGTCTACAAAATCATGAGGGGTATAGACAGGGTGGATAGCAAGAAGCTTTTTCCCCCAGAGTGGGGGACTCAATTACTAGGGGTCATGAGTTCAAAGTGACAGGAGGAAAATTTAAGGGAGATATGTGTGGAAAGTTCTTTACGGAGAGGGTCGTGGGTGCCTGGAACGCGTTGCCAGCGGAGGTGGTAGACGCAGACACGTTAGCGTCTTTTAAGATATATCTGGACAGGTACATGGATGGGCGGGGAGCAAATGGACACAGACCGTTAGGAAACAGATGACAGGTTAGACAGAGGATCTCGATCGGCGCAAGCTTGGAGGGCCAAAGGGCCTGTTCCTGTGCTGTAATTTTCTTCATTCTTTGTTCTTTATGAGCTAAAAATGGTCAAAAATCTATACGCTATTTGAGTGGAATCTATTAGATACCCACTTATTAACAAGGAAGAACAGCAAAGGGAAGAGATATGGTGGATAAGGGCTGTGCAGCATTGAAAATATTTATTTCAATGGAAATCATTCAGAAGTATACAAAATTTAGCAGGACACAGGAAATAAACTCAATAATTTTGGAGATAATGGGAACTGCAGATGCTGGAGAATTCCAAGATAATAAAATGTTAGGCTGGATGAACACAGCAGGCCAAGCAGCATCTCAGGAGCACAAAAGCTGACGTTTCGGGCCTGGACCCTTCATCAGAGAGGCTCTCTGATGAAGGGTCCAGGCCCGAAACATCAACTTTTGTGCTCCTGAGATGCTGCTTGGCCTGCTGTGTTCATCCAGCCTCACATTTTATTATCAATAATTTTGGATGTGTTTTGCCTGGAACTGAGGTGGAGGAAGATCGAACTGAGACACTCAAGAAGGCATGCGATGATTATTTGGACAGAAGTGATGTGCAAGGAAATGGGGGAAAAGCAGGTGATTGACACTCGGTCATTTGAAGAACCAATATAGGTACAATGAACTGAATGGCCCCAACTTAACTCACAACAGATGAGATGGGACTTCACCTAGATAGAAATAGAAGAATAAGAAACTGACGGGCATATTTGAACAAGTCTGTGGATCCAGTTCTTTTAGCGACACAGAAGTATCATCACTGTTGAGGGATGCTAATTGTTGATTTGAATTTAAGGATTACGTTGTAAAACTTTCAGTATGTTGGATAAAATGTAATGCTTCAGTTCTACCGTGCACACTATTGATGGTTTTAACATTTTACAATAACATCTGCATATTAAACAAGGAAATATTCAGTTTTAACTCAACCTACAGAAGGGATAGGAAGGAATTTGCAACAAGCAAATAAACCTTGTATTGGACTTGATCTTTAAAATACGGTCATATAATTATGTAAATTGCATTTTTTTCAAATAATTTAAAGCAAATCAATTTTCCCTTCAAGACCCTCAAAAATTAAATAAAATGTTGTATCTCAATGTTGCTTGTTTTTATGAATTTACTTTTCATAGTTGGGCAATTTACAATCATTAACTTTCCATACAAGTCAATTCAAAAATATGATCCTATATAAACACTAGGCTGCTTGTGAATATGATGCACTGTTTTGTGACTTTGTGTGCCTTTTCCTTCATAACTGATGATGGATTACTGACAATTACCAAGTCTGACATGGAAACAAACAAGCAATAAATATAATTCAAAATACCTGATTGCCGAAGAGATTAAAGCCATTGATTGCTTCCAACGCAGCTTTGGCCATACCAACTGAACTGTGAAACAAATTGGCATCTTTGAAATCTCAGTAATGCAAAAAATCAATACAATAAGCATCTCAGAAACATATATTTGTGTGCATTTTAGATGGGCGATTTTTTTGATGAAATTTTGATGAATTAACCAAATTTCAAATTATTAAACATTGTGCATGTATGACAAACATGCAATTTGATTTTTAAATCCATACGTTGACAATAATGAAATATTCCTGGCACGCCCTCCTGGACTCTCCATTGAACCTCTGGCTTGATGGTAGTTCTGATTTAAATTGGTAGTTCCATTCTTGTGCAATCTCGCATTGTTAGAAAATCACACAATAACCGTGACATTTAAAGTGATGGAGACAGAATTGCGTTACAGCCAACAGAGGGAGGGAAAGTTCACATTCAACAAATAATTTTTCAAACTCTTTAAAACCAATTCGCATTGAAGAAACACGTGTTATATCAGAACCGACTGTAATGGTTGCGTAGAGGATATGCGGACCATGAGGTTGCAGTTTGCATTGCAGTACAATTTTGCTGCTGCTGTTGGTGGCCTCATGGATGGCCAATCTGGAGCTGCTAGATCTGTTCAAAGTTTGTCCCATTTAGCACATTGATAGTGCGACACAACACAATGGAGGGTATTTTCAATGTGAAGGAGGTACTTTGTCTCCACAATGACTGTATGGTGACCAAGCTTACCGATATTGTCATAGACCAATGTAAACAGTATTAAAGAAGAAGTGAGGCTTTTTTTTCCCCTCCTGTTGGTTCCCTCACCACCTCCTGCAGACTCAGTTCTCAGGTATGTCCTTTAGGACTTGACCAGTTCAATCCATAGTGCTGCTGCTGAGCTACTCCTGGTGGTGAACACTGAACTCCCCACTCAGTAAATTTTGCACCCTTGCCACCCTGTGTTTCCTCCATGTTGTTGAACACGGAGGACTACAATTCAACAGCCAAGGAAGGACAGTACATAGTAATCAGCAGGACGGTTCCTGGCCCATATCTGGCCTAAAGCCATGACCGTTCATGGGGGTCTGGAGTCGAAGTTGAGGACTTCCAGTGTAACTCGCTCCTGACTGTATAACATTGTGCCATTACCTCTGCTGGATTTGCCCATCCACGTGCTGATGGTGTCTAGGATATTGTTTGCAAGTATGACTAGGTCAGGCAGTTGCTTCACTAGTCTGTGAGACAGCTCTCCCAATTTTGGCACTAGTTCCCAGATGTTAGGAATGAGAACTTTTCAAAGTCAACACAGCTATTTCTCCCAAGATAATAAAATGTGAGGCTGGATGAACACAGCAGGCCAAGCAGCATCTCAGGAGCACAAAAGCTGACGTTTCGGGCCTAGACCCTTCATCAGAGAGGGGGATGGGGAGAGGGAACTGAAATAAATAGGGAGAGGGGGGAGGCGGACCGAAGATGGAGAGAAAAGAAGATAGGTGGAGAGAGTATAGGTGGGGAGGTAGGGAGGGGATAGGTCAGTCCAGGGAAGACGGACAGGTCAAGGAGGTGGGATGAGGTTAGTAGGTAGATGGGGGTGCGGCTTGGGGTGGGAGGAAGGGATGGGTGAGAGGAAGAACCGGTTAGGGAGGCAGAGGCAGGTTGGACTGGTTTTGGGATGCAGTGGGTGGGGGGGGAAGAGCTGGGCTGGTTGTGTGGTGCAGTGGGGGGAGGGGACGAACTGGGCTGGTTTAGGGATGCAGTAGGGGAAGGGGAGATGTTGAAACTGGTGAAGTCCACATTGATAGCCTCACAGCTATTTCTCCCATTGTTTTTTCCAGCACCTAGGTCGATGCCAGGTGGTCCATTCAGTTTCACTTCTTTGTTGAGACCTCATAGCAATTGGTACAACTAAGTGGCTTGCTAGGGAACTTCAGAGGGCATTTGAGAGTCAACCATACTGCAGTGGGTCTCGAGTCACATATCCACCATACCAGCTGAGGATGGCAGATTTCCTTCGCTGAAGGAGATTAGTGAGCCAGATGAGCTTTTCCTACAATTGGCAATGGTTTCATAGTCATCAGTAGATTCTTGATTTCAGATATATCACCTGATTGAATTCAAAACAGTGATTGACAGATTTCTAAATACAATGACGTAAGCACCAATGAAAGCAGAGTGGTTAAAAACGCAGTGAGGTGGATGATCAGCCATGAGCTTATCAAATGGTACAGTTGGCTTGATGGGCTGAAAGGCCTACTCCAGCCCGTAGATTCTCATTTACCAAGTGAAATTTGTTGAAAGTGAGCTTTTTGAAAGTCATTTCGCAATTTGAGTCATTGCATGAACTGGCAGGAATTAGGAAAAAGGGGAAAGTAATCACTAAAAGAAAAATACTTGAACATTATACAATTAAGCAAAGATCTGATATTTACCGATATTGTCATAGACCGATGTAAGCAGGAGTAAAGATGAAGTGAGGCTTTTTTTCCCCTCCTGTTGGTTCCCTCACTACCTCCTGCAGACTCAGTTCTCAGGTATGTCCTGAGACCAGGGGATAGCACCAGAAGGCCATCCCAACAAACCCACCTGGCTTGGGCAGAGGTCAGTGGAACACAGGTCAGCGGCAGTGGCTTTCACCATCAATTCCATTTGTTCTTTATCGCTTTTCGGCAACAGCATAAAATCCAGTATTTCAAAACCCCCTTCAGTTTTGAAGAAGTCATTTTTGATTTGAACATTAACACCATTTTTCTCTCTACATATTATGCTACTTTATTCTTATTATTGTATAGAATATTCTCCAAGAATTTCAGTTTTTATTTCTCTTTGTGTTATTATGGGCCAAATGGCACACAACCCTACTGCGTGGGGCAAAAACAGTTGAGGGGTGCCAGTTATCAAGATCCCACCCAATTTGAAGAGGGCTGTGCAACTGGCTGGGAAAGACTGGAACTGCCCCTGTGACATTTCGGAGACAAGAATGGCCTGGAACCCAATAAGTAATAGTATGATCTGATCTTTTGTGCACAAAAGGAATCACATTACACTGCATAAGCTTTTCTGCATCTTCACCAAATAATTCTGATTGCACTAGTAGCACCTAGCACAGATTCAGCACAAGAAGCTGTAAGCTGAACTCTTTGTTACCAGCTTTATCTCTGAGCAGGATGCCTTTCAAACCACAGAAACTCACTGGCAAGGCACAGATTCAATCACCTTGGTGGATACTCAAGCTAGATTAAACTCTATGACACAATCTATTGAGCACATCATTGACATGAGGAAGAAATTTCTGAGACCTCTTACATTCAGAGGACTGCTGAACACCAGGTGCCTGTTCAGCCTCATGCAGAAGATATGCCTCTACTTTCGCACTTATGTTACATGGTCAACTTGCAGAAAGAAGCAGGGGAACATTAATCAACTGTGCCAAAGACCCTTGGTTGGCTGGTGGGAAATATGGAGGGTTCCTTCATGTTCTTACTATTGTGGTGGCTCCAGTAATGAGTATTTGGCTGCCAGGATAGAAAGGGTGATATCAACTTAAGGACCCACGTCTGGCCGAAAGCTCAATGGCTGCCAGATATTTGCTCAGACCTTCGCTCTATCACTCTATCTGTGGGTGCTCAGTATCATGAACAAGTCCAGAGTGCAAGGTGTCCATTCTTCTAAAGGGAACAGGATAGTTCCAGCAGGCATCCAGAGGGAGAAGCAATCGATAGAGATCCCAAGGATTTTTTCCTCTGTATACTCAGAGTTGCCCGGCTCTTCCATCTCCCGTCGAGAATGATCCCACTGCCACCAACAGCAATGGTAATGAGGGTACGCATGCACCTGTTAAGGAGGCTCTTAGCAGCAGGGTACCTGTATACCCTGACACCTAGTTCACCCAACCTAACCCCAGGCTAACCCCGCATTTATTATACTCATCCACCTAACCTGCAGATCCCTTGGACACTGCGGACAATTTAAAGTGACCAATCTACTTAAACTACTCATCTTTGAATTGTAGGAGGAAACCAGACCACTAGAGGAAACCCATGAGGCATGGGGAGAACATACAAAGACAAACAGTCACCTGAGAATGGAATCGAACCCAACCTCTGGCACTGTGAATGCTGACCCTAGTTTCAGATTATGCATCATTGCTCTGTATTCCAACGATAGAACAAATAGATTCTCTGTATGTACCCACTGAATCATAGATCATAGAATCCCTATAGTGTGGAAACAGGTCTTTCAGCCCAACAAGCCCATACCGACTTCAGGGCATCCCACCAAGATTCATCCCCTATAACCCACCTAATCTACACATCCCTGAACATAGTAGGGAATTTAGCATGGCCAATCCACCTAGCATGCACATCTTTGGACTGTGGGAGGAAACCGGAGCACTATTTGATCATTTAAAACAATGCAACTAAACAAACTCGATATTTTAAATTCAAGTAAACACAAAGCAAGATAATACAGCATTTTTTTTTCATTCATTCACAGGATAAGGGTGTCACTGGCTGGCCAGCATTTATTGCCCATTCCTAACTTCCCAGGTGGCAATTAAGAGTCAAACATATTGCTGTGGGTCTGGAGTCACATGTAGGCTAGAGGAGGTAAGGATAGCAGTTTCCCTCCTTCCAGGGGAGTACTGATTATCTGAATATTTGGTACTAATTTAGTAACCTGTGCAATTTGTGTTAACAAAGTGTGGAGCTGGGTGAACACAGCAAGCCAAGCAGCATCTTAGGAGCACAAAAGCTGGCGTTCCAGGCCTAGATCCTTCATCAGAAAAGGGGGATGGGGAGAAGATTCTGAAATAATCCTCTAGTCCTCAATCCTCACATACCACCGCACCAACCTTCGGATACAACACATCATCTTCCGGCACTTCCGCCATCTACAATCCGACCCCACCACCAAAGACATTTTTCCAACTTTACCCTTGTCTGCCTTCTGAAGAGATCACTCTCTCCACGACTCCGTGGTCCGCTCCACACTCTCCTCCAACCCCACCACACCCGGCACTTTCCCCTGCAACCGCATGAACTGCTACACTTGCCCCCACACCTCCTACCTCAACCCCATCCCAGGCCCCAAGATAACTGTCCACATCAAACAGATGTTCACCTGCACATCCGCCAATGAGGTATACTGCATCCGCTGTACCCAGTGTGGCTTCCTCTACATTGGGGAAACCAAGCGGACACTTGGTGACCACTTTGCAGAACACCTACGCTCGGTTCGCAATAAACAACTGCACCTCCTAGTCGCAAACCATTTTAACTCCCCCTCCCATTCCGCAGACGATATGTCCATCCTGGGCCTCCTGCAGTGCCATAATAATGCCACCCAGAGGTTGCAGGAACAGCAACTCTTATTCCACTTGGGAACCCTGCAGCCCAATAGTATCAGTGTGGATTTCACCAGCTTCAAAATCCCTCCTCCCTCCACTGCATCCCAAAACCAGCCCAGCCCGTCCCCGCTTCCCTAACCTGTTCTTCCTCTCACCTATTCCCTCCTCCTACCTCAAGCCTCACCTCTGTTTCCTACCTACTAATCTCATCCCGCCCCTCCCTTGACCTGTCCGTCCTCCCCCGCCCCCGGACTGACCTATCTCCTCCTTACCTCCCCACCCATACTCTCCTCTCCACCTATCTTCTCAGCTACCCATCTTCGGTCCGCCTCCCCCTCTCTCCCTATTTATTTCAGGATCCTCTCCCTATTTATTTCAGGATTCTCTCCCTATCCCCCTCTTCTGATGAAGGGTCTAGGCCCAAAACGTCAGCTTTTGCACTCCTGAGATGCTGCTTGGCCTGCTGTGTTCATCCAGCTTCACACTTTGTTAGCTCGGATTCTCCAGCATCTGCAGTTCCCATTACCTCAGTGTAATTTGTGTTGCCAGCTTTGAGTAACAGGGCGCCAGGTCCTAGTCTGTCACCATGAAAAAATATGCCGATTTGCTTGTCTCAACTCCAAGTAGTCTGCGTATGCCCCTTAATAACTTCCATAATAATGTACACAATTCTTGAACTGTAAATCTTCCAGTATCATCTATAAACTTAGGCACGTAACTCTGTTCTTTCACTCCAGTCATTAAAACTAATGGTAGATAACGAAGGCCCTGATTCAGATCCATAGAGAATACCACTTGCCACATTTGTTCAAATGCTTAAACATAAAATAGGAAAGAAATATCATAGTTGTAAAAGAGACTGGAGAAAAGGGAATTTGGGGAAACAGATGTCATTGTAATTTTCTTTTGCTTAAAATGATTTATTACAGTGGTAATGCTATTACTAATAGTCTTGACATCCCAGTACCATTTTTAATGTGCTGTTAGGAATTTTACAACATTGCACAAGCTGATGTCTTTGAAATATCAAATAGTCAACAAAATTCCCTGGAGCTTCTAGCCTTCTGAAGTTGGTTGCACAGAGTCAGGAAAATCACCCTAGACCTTCCTAAATCATAGACGCAATTACGTGTACAGTAATAGAAACAGAAAGTAATGCTGTAAAAATGTTCAACATAAATGGCTACTTCAGACTGGAAATTTTTTTTCATGATCCTAGAAAAGGAAAAAGCATGCAAGAAAAATAAAATGTTGCTAAGTTTAAAAAAATTGCATCATCCTCATTGCATTTTATGTTTTCGTACCACATTATGGCAAAACCAACCGTTTTCTTTTCCCATTTATACATGTAATCAACATACAAAATGTAGGTCTAAAATATTCATAAGGATGTGAAACAGTATACCTTGAATGCAGTTCAGTGCTTCCATTGTTATATTTGCTCCCTCTCTCCCACATACCAAAATCTGGCCTGCGATAGCTTCTTTCCACACAGAAAACAAGATTTTGAATGAAAGTTACCTGTTAAACATCATCACAAAGTTATGACACAGGCAGAAGACGTTTAGTAATCAGTTTACATCACAATGTCTGTTTTCCTTCCTGAATATTGAAGCCTATATCATTTTCCTTCTAAGCAAGTTTATAGTAAGATGGCTCGAATCAAATAATGGTAGAAAGTCACATGCTGGTGGAAACATGTCCATTTGGACCCTTCTCAATTTATCAATAGACCTGTTCAACCATAGCAGTAAAACTTATCTTAAACATATGAATATTTTCTGGCAATCTAGTATTTAGATGGCATGGTAGCTGTACATGTACAATGGACTGTGGAAAGAACATTACAATTTAGATAAAATTTACCTAATTTGGTCTTTTTAAACCATTTTTGTTCATTTATGTTTGCTGCTGGCACTTAGTTTTTGCAAGCCTTTGCATAAATTGTTTTAAGTCATTCCTGATTTGTGCCCACTTCCTATACTGGCACGATAGGCCTTAAATTGGAATCCCTTCCTCGACATGAGGAGAAAGAGGAGAGCTTACAAAATCAGGTTTGGCTGCTGATAAGATGCTCTGCAGACCTCTTATGTTCACACCTGTGCACCTACATATTCATCGAGAGATAAGCATACCTAAGTTGACAGATAATTAGTACAAACAGAGGCTGCCATTGCAAATGAAACTGGCATAGTAGATTTAATGGCTCTATTAAGGTACACAAAGAATGTATGAATTTTTGTGTTGAATGTGTTCATCACAATGTGATGAATGTGGAATGTTGAATGTGGAAATCACAGCATGACATGCTTTCAGTGGCAACACTTGAAGAGAGATATGCCAGGAAAGTCAAGAACCAGACGATAGTTGACCATATCCACCAATAAAGCAGGAACCATTTCAGCAGGTCCTAGTGTACAAATTTGTCCACGGTCTAGTCCAAGTATATCATCTTAGGCTCCAAGTCAGAGACAGCAACATTGAGATTGTAATGTCAATGTTGAGTTTAAACCTGATTTTAGCTCCCTGAAGGATGCCAGACCAGGCATCATCAAAGAGGTGTCAGCTGCTTCATCAGTTGCCTACAGACTAATGCATACATCTTGAAGACCAATTTCTGCTTCTTGGGCACATTTAGTTTTCACCAGTGTCTTCTTATTCCGCTAAATTTTTGGTCATGTCAACAAATAAACAGAAGACTCAACGATATCGTGTAAGGTAAGGATCAAAACTAAAGGAAAAAAAATTATGTTCAACAAGTAACACATTTTCTATAGTATCCATTTAGATGTTATAAATAACTCTGGGACTTGGTGATTATGCAGGACATCATGTTGATGATTTGTTATTGAATAATACTTTACATGTACTCCCAAAGCTAGGAAATTGGTTTCAACTAAAAATCTACAATTAATCTTCGATTACATGAAAAACTTAAACTCATTAAAGCAAAATTAACTGAATTGAGTTATTTCCAGAAACTTAAGTAAAATTATAGATATAGCACTGCAAAGGGTTTGCTGGCTCTTTGTGGAGAGCATTGTGGTTGGTCCCAAACAAACACAATTGCACTAAATGTCTGAAACTTTAGCAGCTTTGGCTCAGAGCTGGTGATCTGGAATTTGAGATGTAGCCTTACAATGTATTGGAGAGAGAGGGAGTTAGCCAGACATTTTACTTGATACCAAGAAGCAGCGACACCATTTAAGCTGTTTAGTCATTTAATTTAGTTAATAGCTTTGGACAGGAGTATGTTACTATGACTGAAACAAGAAAAGGAACTGCAAATTTAATGATAGAGAACCTTTAGTCTTTGCTGTTGCCCAAAAGATTCAATGTATTTACTACTGGTGTGAATGAGAAGAGAAACTGCAGGGAGAACAGGCTTTCTGACAAAAGTAAAAAGGGATGTGGTTGGCTTGGAGGATGCATTGTCAGAGGGATAGATACTGTTCTCTGAAGTTGCAAAAATGACATCCCTGCACTAGAAAAGAACAATGAACAGAAGATTTGATTATCATGTTCTGTGTAAGAACCAACCACATAGACAGGACAAGGACTGAGTTTCTGCTGAATGAGTTTGAGGAGCGAGCGTGCAAATTATAAACTAAAACCGCAAATAATAATCTTCTTTGGATTACTACCTGACCCACCTGCAAATTGGCATAAGGTCAAACAGTTTACAGGTGTGAATGCATGGCTAAGTTATGGTAGGAGGTGATAGTTTTCATTCAGGGCATCAGTACTGGAGAAAGGTGGGAGCAGTTACTGGGCTGGGATCCAAAGTCCTAGGAAGTCAAGTAATTAGATTGACATTGTGGGCATTAAACTTATTGGGAGGAAGAAAAGTTCTGGAAAATTTGCACTAAAAGATCTAATGAGTAAAGTCAAGACTATAAAGCAGAACAACAATTTGGATAATTCAAGATCACGGCAGGAAGGAATGCAGAATTTAACAATGGTAAAAATGTATGAAGACAAAGGCCATTTGCACAAACTAGGATTGTGATGGAATACTCTCACTTTCCTGAACTGAGGCAACAAGACTCAAGAAGGTCGACACCATCCATGGCAGCACGGTGGTTCAGTGCTTAATACAGCTGCCTCACAGTGCCAGGGACCCAGGTTCAATTTCAGCCTTAGGTGACAACCTGTGTGGAGCCTGAACATTCTTTCTGCGCGTGCATGAGTTTCTACCGCGTGATCGGTTTCTTCCTGTAGTGATTGGTACATGGTTGGCCAGGTGGATCTCATTCAGTATGAAATCCCTGCATGGGCCACTCAGGGAGCCCTCGCTGACAGATATAAACAGAAGAAGTTGCAGACAGCCTCTTCCCTCTAGGGACCGGCTCTAAGCTAGCTGGTCAGAGTCCATGTACCGCACGTGTGTAAATAAAGGGTGACCTGGTGACAGGATACTGGCTGTTGTGCAGTTATTTCACTCCCAGAGTCCAAAGATATGCAGTTTAGTTGGATTGGCCATGCTAAATTGCCATGTAGTGTCCAGGGATGTGCAGGCTAGATTGATTAACCATGGTAAAATGCAGGGTTATTAAGATAGCATGGCGGGGGCGCTGCTGATAGATCTGGATGTGATGATCTTCAGAGGATTGGTGCTACTCAATGTGCCAAATAGCTTCTTTTCACAATGTAGGAATTCTCTGATCCAAAATTGATCATTAGGACTACAAAGTAGCTACCAGCCAGAACAGATGGTATTAGAAGCAGCTCCTCAATTATATTATAATTGAAAAATGAGTAATTAACAATAAAGTCTGGATTTTCCATATCATTTCTACTAATACACATTCTACTTTTTCAACAATGCAGTGAAAAGCAGACTGTGGACATGAGAGAGTAAACGGATGTATCTAGAGTCTTATAAAAAATTACCTTGGATCTAAAACCACAGTCACACAAATGAATAGAGACCTGTTCCTTTCAGCATATGGTGAACACACTGAAATACACCATTGTTTCAATGTTGAAGGGAATGTATGTACATGGCTAGATCAGATCAAACTGACAATTCCCAACAAATTAGATTTTAAAAACAACTTTAAATTGAGGGAGATTAACCCCAGAAGAGAAAACAAAAATAAGCTTCTGAGATCCATTTTCTCACATACTCCACTGCCTCTTTTCTTATGGGTTCAATATGTAAAGAGACTTTGTGAAATCATCAGAGCAAAAAAGAGTGAATGGTATACCACATTCAAGTGCCAACTTCCTCACTGAATTCAATATCCTTCTGCATAGTACTCTGAGTCCAACACAATGCTGCTCCACCCATTCCTCTTTCCAAGGCCACCTGCTTCTTTGAATAGCTACCACTGACACCCAACCTTATCTAATTGTTTTCTTACACCCATCCGTCAGTATCAACGTCCACTAAGGCTGTTCCTGGTCCAGACATTGCTGACCAGTTTATCTCAATATATGGATAGTTGCACCATTCTTATTATCACAAAATCTGGGTCAATACTCAGCTTCAATTTGTTTTAAAGTCAATAAAAGTCTGAAAATAAGAAAAACTTAAAACTTAACTGCATTTTGCTGTTTCCTATGATTGATGATTGGGGCCCCACAGTGCTTTAATGAACTTAAATGACTGTCGGCAGATTTTTTTGAGCACTACTTTGGAACTTGCTGTGATAAAACAAATTTATGTAATTTTCCCTCAGTGCTCTGAGTGTTCAGCTTATAGACAAAAATGAATATGAAATATAAAGATAATGCAGCATTCTTAGTTCTTCACATAAAATGTAATATCACCCCGACTCCACATCCCCTTTTATTGGATTGCAGACTGTGAACAAGGTAATTGTACTGTTTTTCAAAAATGTTCGATACTTATATGCACAAATTAACATGGAAAATATATAAAGAAAGAAAATATATTGAAAATTCCAGATAATTCTAGATATTGTCATACCATTGTCTCATTTACATTTCATTAACTCTCATGAAAGCATGTGGTTGTGTCAGTAATACAGAACTAACAGTTCGATGTGTGAGGAGACACAGAATGAAACAAGTATGAGAAGGCGCAGAAATAGATGCATGAAGAGAGAGAGAATGCCACCATGAGATGGAATATCACCTTCAGGAATAAAAGTAGAATGGAATCCATGAGGTGTGGTTGATTAAGACATGTAAAGAGATAAGATAGAGGCTAGAAGGTGTGAGTGGAGTTGGAAGAGTACAGGATTACTGAGAAGAAAGGCAGATTAGGATGTCAAAGCGTAAAAGTACATGATAACTCATTGGCAGGGATGTGGATTTGGACCAGTTCTCTGAACTGCCTCCATTGCAAGTACATCCCTTCTTAAATAATCATAGTAATTTAATCATAGTACTCCAGACCCATGCCCAGATGTACAAAGATTTGACTTCTTTATAACCGATCCTTCTTGTAAGAAAGGCCAACATTCCATCTGTTTCCTGAATTACTTGATGTAGCTGCATGCTAAGGTTTTATCATTCATATTTGAGGACACATTGATCCTTCTGTACCTTACTATTCTTCAGTCTACCTCTACTGTAATTTTTGCTTTCTTCTTACCCAAGTGGACATTTCATATTTGTCCCATATTACATACTACCTATCACATGTCTGCCCACACGCTTAATCCATGTGTGCTTCTCACAATAGGTGGCACAGTGGTTAGCACTGCTGCATCACTGTGTCAAGGACCCAGGTTCAATTCAACCCTCGGGCAACTGTCTGTGTGGAGTTTGCACATTTTCTAGGTGCTCCGGTTTACTTCCATAGTCCAAAGATACGCTGGCTAGGTGGACGGGCTATGCTAAATTGCCCATAGTGTCCTGACATGTTTGAGGTGGACATGGGGAAGTGCAGGGGTGGGTCAGTGGGTCAGAGTGGGAGACTCTTTGTAGGGGGCGATGTGGACTCGTTGGGGCGAATGGCCTGTTTCCACATGGTAGGGATTCTCTGATTCCATGAACGGTTTCCCTGTATCTTTGTATTCTCCTCAAATTCACTGATAATGCAATCTGTCTCTTCATTCAAGTCTTTAATATAGTTTGTGATGTGGTTGTAGTCCCCACATTGATCCTTTGACACCCTGCTAGTAACAGTTTGCCAACCTTAAAATAACCATTTTGCCCCAGCTCTCTGCTTTCTACTAGTTAGCCAATTTCACGTTCAAATCCCTCCAATTGGGTTTCCACCCACAAAATAACTGAAATTGCACTTATTAAAGGTATAAATGACATTCAAAGAGACTGTGAATGTGGTAAATTTTCCCTCCTCACCTTTCTTGACCCATTCAAACCTTTCAGCGTCAATCACATCACCTTCCTCCAAGATCTGTCCTCTGTTGTCCATCTGAGTAAAAAAAGTCCTGCCTGTTTCATTCTCATCTTTTCAATAAAACTAGAGACTCAACTGCACGGGATTCTCCTTGGTTTAATTCTATTTCTGATCGACAAGCTGCCACTTGGTGACATAATCTGAAAACATTTCATTTTTCACAGGAAATCCAAAAAGAAGGACAGGAAAAATATGTGGTTGTAAGAGCTGCTCCTTTTTTGCGGTATTTTCAGGGTTAGAACTGATTTTCTTGAATTCTAGGAGCAGTAACTGCCGTCTTATAAGTTTTACATTTTGTTCTCCAAAGTTCCAAGACAAAGATCAAAACAACAGCACATTAAAAATGAGGAAGACAGACAAAGGGAATGACCACATCGGCAGTGAATCAAATGGAGAAATAAACCAGCACTGCTGTCTGACCCAGCAGTGAACCTGCACAGCTCACTGTTCTGCTGTTTGATTTCAAGTATCCCTGAACATTGGAATTCATCGAAGAAAAAAATGGGCAAACGGCAAAATTCACAACCGACCTTGGAGAAAACAGTACGGGAGATTTCACAGTAAGGGAGCAGTTAAGTGACATTTTAAAGTGATGTCTTACTGTTTTTTTTCTTGTAAGTCTACAATAGTCAGTAGAGTGGATTCTTTTTTGATTGTATGTTGTAATTGAGATCTATCTCTTGATCAAACTTTAAAAATATACAACATAGTTACTAAGATACCTGGAGCAGTGTCTTTTAGAGTAGTAAGACTGTGTTATTTTCTGGGTCTGTAGATTGTTAAGGTACAAAGACGGTCTTTAGCAGAGTGATGTGCTCTTCTTATCGGATGTGGGGGATTTGGAAGAGTTTCCATGTTACTGACGGTTATGTCTGCAGGAAGTGTGTTTGGTTGTGAATCCTATCAGATCACATACATCAGTTGGAACAACACCTTGAGGCAATGAGGAATTTACAGGAGTGGGGTGTGTGATGGATGGCAGTTGCAGGAAGGGAGATAAACCAGAGACACAGTCAGGTAAGGTAGGTTACCTCCAGGAAAGGTAGGAGAGGGAAACAAGTCATGTAGGGGTCTCCTGTGGTTATCCCCATCTCAAACAAGTAGGCTGTTTTGGAAAATGTAGAGGGTGAGGGACTTTTAGGGAAATATAGAACCTACAGCCAGGTTTCTGGTACCAAGACTTGCTCTAATGTAACAGGGGGTATGTTAGGACCAATTATGATAGGGGACTCTCTCATCACAGGCACAGGCAGACGTTTCCGACAGCAAGATATCAGAACGTTGTATGGCCTCCCTGGTGTCAGAATCAAGGATATCTCTGAGAGGGTGCAGAACATGCTCAAAGGGGAGAGGGATAACCAGTTAGATGGTCATTGTAGACATTGGAACTAATGGCACAGGAAGATAGAAGGATGAGAATCTGAGGATAGAATATAGGCAGTTAGGCAGGAATGTAAAATGGAGGTCCTCGAGGGTAGTAATATCTGGATTACTCCTGGTGCGATAAGCCAGTGAAGGTAGAAATAGAAGGATAGTGCAGATGAAGAGGAAAAAGATAAAACCCCCACCATAACCATCCTATTATTCTTGCAGATAACGGACACCTCCATACAAATTTGTTTCTCAATTTCCCCACTGACTTTTGTTGGTGGGGGGGGGGGGGGGGGTCTATAGTACAATCCCAATAAGGTGATCATTCCTTTCTTATTTCTCAGTTCCACCCAAGTAACTTCCCTGGATGTAGTCCCAGGAATATCCTCCCTAAGTAGAGCCATATTGTTATCTCTAATCAAAAATGCCACTTTCCCTCCTTTCTTGCTCCCCTTTCTATCCTTCCTATAGCATCTACACCCTGGAATATTAAGCTGCCAGTCTTGTTCATCCCTCAGCCACATCTCTGTTATAGCAAGGATAGAAAGGGGAGCAAGAAAGGGGAAGTGGTGTTTTTGATTAGAGACAACAAAATGGCTGTACTTAGGGAGGATATTCCTGGGACTACATCCAGGGAAGTTACTTGGGTGGAACTGAGAAATAAGAAAGGGATGATCACCTTATTGGGATTGTACTGTAGACTGCTCACCAGCACCCCCCACCACACCCAAAGGTCAATGGGAAAGTGAGGAACAAATTTGTAATGTGTCCGTAATCTGTAAGAATAATAGGATGGTTATGGTAGGGATTCTATCTTTCCAAACAAAGATCGGGACAGCTATTGTGTTGAAGACTTGTTGGAAAGGAATTTGTTAAGTGCATACATGAAAATTTTCTGATTCAGTATGTGGATATACCTACTAGAGAAGGAGTAAGACTGGATCTACTCTTAGGAAATAAGGCAGTGCAGGTGTCTGAGGTGTCAGTGGGGGAGCAATGTGCAGTCAGTGACCATAATTTCAGAGTGGTGGAAAAGGATAGACCGGATCGAAAAGTTAAAGTTCTAAATCGGAGGAAGGCCAGTTTTGATGGTATAAGGCAAAAACTTTCAAAAGTTGGCTGGGGACTGATGTTAGCAGGTAAAGGGGCAGCTAGAAAATGAAAAGCCTTTAAAAATGAGACAACGAGAGTCCAGAGACAGTATTTTCCTATTAGAGTGAAGGGCAAGGCTGCTATTTATAAGGAACGTCGGATAACTAGAGAAACTGAGGTTTTGGCTGTGAAAAAGAAGGAAGCATTTGTCAGGTAAAGACAGCCGGGATTGACTGTATTTTTAAAAGACTATAAAGGCTGTAGGAGTAGAGAAGAGGGAAATCAGAAGGGCAAAATAGCTTTGGCAAATAGAGTTCAGGAGAATCCAAAGGGATCCTTCAAATACATTAAGGAGACAGTACCACCCCCAAAAGATCAGCAAGGCTGCCTATGTGTGGAACCGAAGGAGATGGTGGAGATAGTAATCAGTATTTTGCAGCAGTGTTTACTGTAGAGATGGATATGGAAATTATTGAATGTGGGGAAATAAACAGCAACATCTTGAAGAATATCCTTACTAGAGGAGAAGGTCTGGAGTCACATGTAGGCCAGGCCAGGGAAGGTTGACAGTTTCTTTCCCTAAAGGCATTAGTGAACCAGATGGGTTTTTTAAACAGGCAACAATGAATTCATGGTTTAATTAGATTCTTAATTCCAGGTAGTTTTATTGAATTCACATTCTACCACGGCAGGATTTGAACCTGGGTCCCCAGAACATTTTCTGGGTCTCTGGATTAACAGTCCAGTAAAAATACCACTTGGCCATCGCCTAGTAGATAGGACAGTGAAGGCGGCATTTGGTGTGCTTGCCTATATGGGTTGTTGCATTGAGTTTAGGAGTTGGGAGGTCATGTTGCAGCTGTACAGGACATTGGTCGTGCAAATTTTGGAACACTGCATGCAATTCTGGTTTCTCTTCTATAGGAAGGATGTTATGAGACTTGAAAAGGTTCAGAAAAGATTTATAAGAATGTCGCCAGGGTTGGATGGTTTCAGTTATAGGGAAAGGCTGAATAGGCTCAGGTTATTTTCCCTGGGTCCTGACCTTATAGAGGTTTATAAAATCATGACAAGCATAGATAAAGTAAATAGACAATGTCTTTTGAGATAATGGGAACTGCAAATGCTGGAGAATCCAAGATAATAAAGTGTGAAGCTGGATGAACACAGCAGGCCAAGCAGCATCTCAGGAGCACAAAAGCTGACGTTTCAGGCCTGGACCCTTCATCAGAGAGAGGGATGGGGAGAGGGTACTGGAATAAATAGGGAGAGAGGGGGAGGTGGACTGAAGATGGAGAGAAAAGAAGATAGGTGGAGAGGAGAGTATAGGTGGGGAGGTAGGGAGGGGATAGGTCAGTCCAGGGAAGATGGACAGGTCAAGGAGGTGGGATGAGGTTAGTAGGTACGAAATGGAAGTGCGGCTTTGGGTGGGAGGAAGGGATGGGTGAGAGGAAGAACAGGTTAGGGAGGCAGAGACAGGCTGGGCTGGTTTTGGGGTGCAGTGGGGGGAGGGGAAGAGCTGGGCTGGTTGTGTGATGCAGTGGGGGGAGGGGACGAACTGGGCTGGTTGTGGGATGTGGTGGGGGAAGGGGAGATGTTGAAGTTGGTGAAGTCCACATTGATACCACTGGGCTGCAGGGGTACCAAGTGGAATATGAGTTGCTGTTCCTGCAACCTTCGGGTGGCATCACTGTGGCACTGCAGGAGGCCCATGATGGACATGTCATCCAAAGAATGGGAGGGGGAGTTGAAATGGTTCGCAACTGGGAGGTGCAGTTGTTTATTGCGAACCAAGCGGAGGTGTTCTGCAAAGCGGTCCCTAAGCCTCTGCTTGGTTTCCCCAATGTAGAGGAAGTCACACCGGCTACAATGGATACAGCATACCACATTGGTAGATGTGCAGGCAAGCCTCTGCTTAATATGGAAAGTCATCTTGGGGCCTGGGATAGGGGTGAGGGAGGAGGTGTGGGGGCAAGCATAGTACTTCCTGCGGTTGCAGGGGAAGGTGCCGGCTGTGGTGGGGTTGGAGGGCAGTGTGGCGCGAACAAGGGAGTCACGGAGAGAGTGGTCTCTCCGGAAAGCAGACAAGGGTGGGGATGGGAAAAATGTCTTGGGTGGTGGGGTCGGATTGTAGATGGCGGAAGTGTCGGAGGATGATGCGTTGTATCCGGAGGTTGGTGGGGTGGTGTGTGAGAACGAGGGGGATCCTCTTTGGGCGGTTGTGGCGGGGGGGGGTTGTGAGGGATGTATTGCGGGAGATGCGGGAGACGCGGTCAAGGGCGTTCTCGACCACTGTGGGGGGAAAGTTGTGGTCCTTGAAGAACTTGGACATCTGGGATGTGCGGGAGTGGAATGCCTCATCCTGGGAGCAGATGCAGCAGAGGCGGAGGAATTGGGAATAGGGGATGGAATTTTTGCAGGAGGGTGGGTGGGAGAAGGTGTATTCTAGGTAGCTGTGGAAGTCGGTGGGCTGGAAATGTCTTTTCCCTGGTGAAAGAGAGTCTAAAACTATAGGGAGTAGATTTAAGGTGAGAGGGGAAAAATATAAATTAGACTTCAGCGGCAATTTTTTCACGCAGAGGATTGTGCATGTATGGAATGAGCTGCCAGAGGAAGTGGTGGATCCTGGTATAATAACAACATTTAAAAGACATCTGAATGGGAATGTAAATAGGAAGATTTTGGAGGGATATGGGCCAAATGCTGGCAAATGGGACTAGATTAATTTCGGATATCAGGGCAGCATGGAGGAGTTGGGCCAAAGGGTCTGTTTCCAACTGAACATCTCTATGGTTCTATGTATGCTGATAACATTCAGCTCTCACTAATTACTGGCCATCTCAAACCTCTCCAACTCTCTCCCACTGTTTTTCTGACATTCAGAAATGGTAGAGCAGAAACATCTTACCAGTGGAAAGATAAAACCATCATCTGACCTCTACTACAAACTCCTTCTTGGGTAGATTTTCATTGCTGCACTAACTGTCTGAAGCTGAGCTAGACTATTCACAACATTTGTTTTGCGTTTAACCTTGACATAAGCTTCCAAATACAAATCCACTCCGTTACAAAGTCTACCTACTTCTATCTCAGTAACCTTGCAACTCTAATGAGAACATCAAACCCTGCAGTCACAGAATACCTTGGCATGCATCTACTTATTTAAAAAAATGCAGTCAAAACAGTTAGTACATTTAGAATAATCAACTAAGATAAATAGGGACTTTGTGCTTAACCTATTTAAATTTTTTTTTCTTGGGATGAGGGCGTCGCTGGCTACGCATTTATTGCCCATCCCTAATTGCCTAGAGGGTAGTTAAGAGTCAACCACATTGCTAGGGGTCTGGAGTCACAGGCAGACCAGACCAGGTAAGGATGGCAGTTTCCTTCCCTAAAAGACATTAGTGAACGAATTGGGTTTTTCCTGACAATTCACAATGGATTCATGGTCATCATTAGATTCTTAATTCCAGATATTTGTTGAATTCAAATTCCACCATTCCACCATCTGCTGTATCAGAGAAAATGGGAACTGCAGATGCTGGAGAATCCAAGATAATAAAGTGTGAAGCTGGATGAACCTCAGGGAATCTCTCTCCCACTGCAACTCTTTTGTTCTCTCCATCTTCGATCTGCCTCCCCCTCTCTCCCTATTTATTCTAGAACCCTCACCTCATTCACTCTCTGATGAAGGGTCTAGGCCCGAAACGTCAGCTTTTGTGCTCCTGAGATGCTGCTTGGCCTGCTGTGTTCATCCAGCTTCACACTTTATTATCCACCATCTGCTGTGGCAGGATTCAAACCCAGGTCCCAAGAATGTTGAATTTTCTGAAGAAGGGTCCCGACCCGAATCGTCAAGTTTTCCTGCTCCTCCGATGCTGCTTGGCCCGCTGTGTTCATCCAGCTTCACATGGTGTTATCCCAAGAATGTTGTCCGTGTCTCTGTATTAACAGTCCAGCAATAATACCGCTAGGCCTTCATCTCCCCCTATCTACTGTTGTGCCTGATTACTGGTGGAAAACAATAAGCTTGAAGCTCCTAATGGTTGTAACACCTTAAATCCGTAATTTTTGCAGACAATTTTAAAGTTTAAATCCATTCTCATACTAATTTGCACATATTTTAATTAACTCATTGTAAAACACAGCAGTACTTTGATTCACGCTTTCTACGCCACCGAGTACAAATAACTGTACAGAAGATTTAAAATCACCACAACTGTTGGTATTGTGAGCAGGGCACTTGGAATATCAACTGATGGCACAGGAATGAACATTAACTGCAAAGGAAGGGTTAAATGTTTATTTCACCAGCCCTAAGGTAGGAAAGTCAACATTTGAAATGGCAGCAAATGAGCTGATTTGAAGATCCAAGCCAGCGAGCGAGTCTGTGGGTATAATAATTGAAGATGGCGTGGCACCACAATTGAGTTTTCATTCCTTGGTTAAGCAAGTCGGGTTAGTTGTTATTGTTCTTAGGGTAAACTGAGGTGAACCTGTTGAATGGCTGTGGGGTAAAACAGGAGGTTTCATTTCCTAAAGAGACCCAGTTGGGTAAAATGCGAGATATTGTTTCCCAGCCAGGTAGGTAAGACTAGAGACACAATTTCCTGGAAATAGAACTGGCAGGATAAAACAAGGGAGACATTTCAGAGAGAGACAACCATCAGATTATAAATGTAACATCATCCATGGCAATTAGAGCTCGACAATTTACACTCTGATGCCGGTAAGAAGATCACTCTGTGTCAGCTTAGGATGTTGGAATTTAAAGTGAAATTGAACCGGGCAGACGGCAATTCATGCCATACTATGTGGTCTGTCTGTTCTTTTATTCATCCCTCCTTTTTAGAGCAAAGCAATTTTGATACAACCACATGGCTTGCAAGCCATTTCAGATGCATTTAAACTCTGGGCATTACTGGAGATATTCATAGACCAGGCCCAGTAAGGCAGGGAGATTCCCCTTCTGGAAAGGACATATGTGAACCTTTTGGGCTTTCAAAACAATCGACAATGGCATCATGGTCAACTATTAAACTAATTTTTAATTCCAGCTCATTAATGAAATATATTTTTACATGCTGCAAAGGTGAGATATGAAGCCATGTGCACTTAGCCTGGGTTTCTGAATTACTAGTCCAGTGATATAACTATTATGCCACACCTTTCCCCAACTGTCAGCAAAAGGAAGTGGAATCATTTAGTTGGAAGGCAGGCATTACAGGCATGTCTGCTTACGTACATTGCTACAGTAACCTGAGGCAAAAGTGTGACATCATACCTAAATAATAAGCTACAATCTAAGTCTAAGAAATGTATTCAATTTCAAAAGGGCATGAGCCATCGTCTGCTACAGCATGCTTGCAGTGGTAATATTTGAAACTGTCATTAGTTAAGACTCAAAAATCTCGAACAGATTCAGAGCGGTGAGCCAAAGGCTGGGGTACTTGTTGGATGACACTTTCAACTTGTCCCAAAAGAGGCATGAAGCATGTGGGTCAACTGCATCAGTTATATAATAACAAATGTTAAAAATTTTCCAAAACACAGATCTACAAGAACGTAAAGAAAATATTTACAAAGATGAAAAATCAACTCTGGATACGAGTTTTTCATCAGCAGTGCTGCCAATAACCAGGGGTCATGGATTTGAAATAATTGGTGGAAGAATTAAAGGGGAGCTGAGAAATGTTTTCATTCAGAGAGTAGTGCAGTTCTTGTATTCAAAGTCTGGAAGAGTGGTAGAGACAGAAATGTACATTGCATTGAATAAAATAGCTGCACATGTACTACAGGACTGCAGGCAATTAAGTGAAAGGTGTGACTAGGCTAGGCAGCTCTTTTTATTGTGTGGCTCAAGCAAAGTGGACCAAATGTAGATTTTCAGTGTTTCCATTTTTAAACTGGGTGCTTTCCCCTCTACAGTGATTTCTATGTCTTTATTAACTATTCCCATGATCCGCTTGTCACTTCCCATTGTTGTCCCTACTCTTCTCCATTCTGCTTTGCACTCTCCCTTTCTATTCCATGCACATTCCTTCAGCCATTTTGTTTATCCTTCACCAGACTCCAATTTGCCCACCTAATTTTTAACAAGTTGATCAAGTGTTATGAACTTTACAAAATTTTGGGAAATAAACTTGTTTATTTTCCTTGATGATCAGTCTACCAAACAGTACCTCATCAGTATTGTAGATAATCTGTAGTCCTGAGGAAATCATCTCCACCAAGTATAATAAGAATAAAGACACAGCATCGATCTGCAGTGCAGAACAACAAAAAAAATCAAAACAAACCACTGAAATGTTGCTGCATTAATAAATCAATAAACTGTAACTGCTGTGGTGCACTCTTGTAATGTTTTTGAAAGAATTAAAACTGTGTAACAGCACTACATTACCTGAAGATGTCCATACTCTTCACTAGATAACACTTCATCACCGGTATGCACATTGAACACAGAATGTAGGCAATTTGATGGATCTGAATGTTGTTTGAAATGTTCCACCTATTAAAAATCAATTGAATGAATAATTGAGTAGTTTGAAAATTATGATCTGATCAATGACAGCAATAGTTGATTTGTGAAGTGTAAGTCACGTCTGACTGAATTTTAAGAGTCCTATCAGACTTGATGTGCATAGTATTAAACTGAATGCAGGAACAAAGTTATGTCTGTAAGTTTGCAGATGAAGCTAAACTACAAGATATGGAAAAGCATGCAGATGAGGGCACAAAATGTTTCAAAGAGACTGTCATAGTGAGTGTGTAGGTTCAACATCTTCGAATTTGGAACTCAAGGGCGAATTGCAATGTTTACTAATTTCTAACAAACTGCAAATATTGGAGTTGCAATAGGAAGTAAATATCCAGACATATATAAAAAAAAATCACTAAAATCCAGAAATCTAGTACAAGTGAAATCGTAATCAAAAAGGTTAATGAAAGAAAAAACAAAGAACTGCAGATGCTGGAAATCTGAACAAATAGCAAATATTGCTGGAAAAGCTCAGCAGCTCTGGTAGCTGCATTTCGGGTCAAGTGGCCCTTCTTCATCTTCAAAGTTGAAATACAGAGGAGTTTAGGCTTCAGTTTTACAGAAATTTAGTCAGTGTTGGAGTTAGAAATTTATGCAGTAGATGTAAACACTTTGAGAAGTGGATATTTAAACTGTATGATTTAGAGTTTTCTTTTATCACTCCTGCTCTTTAAAGATGAAAACAGGCTAATGCTGTCTGTACATTTTGAAAAAAAGCTTCTGCTGGAATGTATCATTCAATAGGTCATCTGATACGGTTAAAGTAAAGTGCCAACTGGACAAACAGTTTCAATAGAATTCTTTGCTCACATTTCCCAAGTGCTAATTCCATGTCATTATGAATGTGTGGTTGAGTTTCAAAATCTACAATGATTGCCACAGGGTATTCTGTGTTCAGTTTTATTAACAGCTTAAACAACTATTCAAGGATTTTTTAACATGTGGATCTGAATAGAAGTTTCTTCTTTTTCTACAGGATTAACTACTTCTGGAGGTTGAAAATATTTGAAAGAGTTTCATAAATGAAACTTGCTTCACTATGAAGTGTGCACGAAAGAGTGCTGTATTAGATTGTTAGAAATTTTTGTCTTCTAAAAATAACCATCCTCATATGGTTCCAAAGGTCTGTCCATGGTGGGTGTTGTGTGAATGTCTACAGAGGTGGCATACTAGGCCCTTTGAGGGGGCATGGGAGATGGGTAGTGCATGAGTTGAGAGAATGGTCGTTGGGATGGATGGGAGCATTTGTTGTCATAGAGGAATTCTGGGGATACAGCAGGTAGAGGCATAGCATGGGAGTGACAGGATAGGAAGAATGAAGGCGAGAAGGCCAAACTGCTTCAACAGCCAAAGCCTGAGAAACCAAGGTGGGCCTTCTAAACTGCATGTTTTGTAGCTGCACAGAATCATGCATAGGATCAGTAGACCTGTTTCAACTCCATTTAGGTCAAACAAAACCCTTATATCAAGACAGTTCTATTGAATTAGAATATTTCAAGTGAAATTATGTAAGTTATGTAAGGTGATAAAAGTTTTCTACTCAGTCTCCAAAAGTTTGTGAATGCTGGATCAATTGATATTTTTAAAACTGAGAATGACGATGTTTTGTGACACAAAGGTGTCAAGGGATATAGATTAAAAACTGGAAAATTGTAGAGATATAGATTAAACATGAACTGATTGATTAACTTGAACAGCTGAGATTCCTGTTCATTTTATTATGCTCGAATGAATGAATATTTATACCAACATATTCATATTACATGACATCTTAGAGTGCAATTAAGCACTTTTTAGAAAGTACAACCTGCAATTCCAACAGAATTAGATGTAATAATGCATAAAAAAGGAGTGAGAAAGGAAATAAAGTCTAATTATCCACCCTATTAATTAGGAACCTGTCAAAAATGATATTTTTTCATGGTACTTTTGCAAATTCAGCATTCACAATGTTCAACTATTTCAACTTAAAACAACACTGTTAGATATCACTATTAATACCAGTTCAACTCACGACTGTATGTTGGAGCACATGTTCTTAACAAATCAATACAGGTTGTTCGAGTCCGGGTATAACTTTTGGAAACCCTGGTAGTGATACCCAAGATCATGGTGACAAACCTCTAGTGAACATAACCATTTCTCTCCAAACCTAACTCTGAGCTTAGTCATTTGTCGCAACATGTTATTCGATCTCCCTATATTTTATAATTGCTGACTATTTATTACTGAAATTTCAGACTATTCGCTGCCAATTCAACTGCCACACAGCATTTTGAAGTTTCCCTAATTTTAATTACTTCTGTTTTCTTAGATCACTCTCATAGGAGAATCCCAACAGTCCATCTCCTGACAGCTTCTTTTCTTGCATTGAGATCCTACAAAATTGCTATCACATCTACTGGATTTTGAAAATCTGGCATTCTTAAATTTGACATGGAATTGTCTGTTAAATATGGAATGAAACAAATAAACAACCTTATGCACTTTCCAATTATCTCTCTTAAGGTTGTGGCAGACAAGAAGACAAACCGTAAGCTTGGTAGAAGTATTGGAACTGCAAACTTTACTTTTAAGTCTGTGTATTTTCTTTGACTGGATTTAAAGAAACAGCAATCACACGCAAACATATAAAATTTCTAACTTCTGCCACATTAAAAAAAGCTCCCCTAAATATTTACATTCTTCTAACATCAACTCCAAATTCCTTCAAAAAACGTCCAAAATACTCCAACCCTTTTTAAGTATTATTCTGGCCCAAATGCACCCTCCACATCTTCTCTGCCACCCTTGTCTAATCTATTCACCAAGTTCCCACACTACTGCTATTCTTAAATCCTTTGATCCCAAACACCCCAGCGATCATATCAATGGTATACAAAATCCAACAGATGCCATTCAATTGTTCAGTGTTGACTGCCTGTGATGAAGGCATGATTGGGAATAAGGGAAATATAATCAAAAGCATTGCCACGTCACTGTGAAACAGTGAAGAACTACAAAAAAATGAGTTGGCAAGTGATAGCAATCAAATATTAGTGGGAATAAGCAGCCTCCTCAGGTATTATTGTGGTTTGTTTCGTTTCTGGCAATACCGTTAAAAGCATAAAGTGAAGGGAATGAGAACAGCCAGGAAGTCTGGCCTATATGGGGTCTTCCATGTTAAGAGTGAAAGCTGAAGAATATGCTGTCAGGTTCTTCATCTCTGCACTACCTTCTCTGCCACATACTCATCCCAAATATCCTCACCAGATTCTCTCAATCGCCAGCCCATCTTCCCAACCTACCTAACCAAACTTACTCAATCACACAGCAGCTCCTCTTCCTAAATCAGACCCTCAACTTACTCTACCCTAGCCCCACTAATCCATCATCTGCTGAACCCTGAGGGGATTCGGGTTCCAATGTTCCACTGCCCACGCCTAGGCCACCTGCTGAACCTCAAATTTCCTCACTCCTTTCCTTCAATAATGAGCCTGTAGCAGAGTATGCCCTCTCTTTGGGAATGAGGGCAATGAGGTCTGGGCTGGTATAAAGCTGAGTGATTATTCCCTCAAGCACTGGGCTCTTTACATGCAGAGATTTTTCAGCTTGTGACTCTCTATGCCTGGCTTTGGCTGTGTTGGAGGAGGCTGTAGATGAGGGGAGGGAGAAGTCAGAAAGAAACAGATGAACAAGGTAAAATGCTACTGTTCCAAAGTCAAACAATGGAAATTTCTTATCCTTAGCTATGATGATGGAATGCTAGTATGAAAGCGCAGATGTGATTTGTTATTGGTGAAATAACTAATGCATAGAATCGCATAGTAAATTTGCAGTGAAGCTAACAAGGCCAGACAATAATAACATATTCCACTCAGAACAAGATAATTAAAAGTTCTTAAATCTATCAAGATTTGTGAAAAGACAGATTCTCCATTTCATAAAATCTCTTTATTGCTTCCATCCTGTAAAATTTGCTATGAACCAATACAGTGCTTGAATATAGCAAGAGAATGGACTGCAATTGGTTAAATAAAGTGTGAAAGGTGTGGAACTGAGCAGACTGGGTAATATCATGTAGGTGAAAAAGAGTCAATATAATTGTTAAGTTTATGAAAGTAGGTAATGTGTGAAAATCACACCCAAGATGGCAGGCCCAGAGTAAAGAATAAATTATGTTATTTCAAACAGTTAGTGAGACGTTGGATCGAGTGACGGCATAGATTTGAAGTTATTGGCAGTGGGAACATCTTCCAGGGAGCAAAGAATTAGAAGTGATGGACATGGATTTTGAGAACTGCAATTACTAATATGACTGCGGAATTTGGAAGCATTGAAGGATCATCTGGGTTGTGAGAATATTGAAGAAGTGATCATGGCATCTGGGAGCAAAGTAGAATGAGTGCCACATATGGAAGAGTCTCCTATTATGTTATTAGTGATAAGACTTCACCCTAGCTTGCCCACAGCACAAACATTTATATCTATAAACTATATAAAAGTCTTAAATCAATTTAATTAACCAGATCCTGTCATCAAAATTTGCCTGAGTGCTTCTTGGGCTGGTCAGGGTAGGGATATTTCTATTCGAACTCTTCCAGTCAACACTGTTTCAAGTTTTGTAAAACCATTAACTATGGTTTCATAGCATTATTCTGCATAAAAGCACAGCTAACACATTAAGAAACTTAAGACCCAAGCAGGAAGGGGAGGATAATGAAGGTTTCACTGGAGTTACGATTGGGTCAGAAACTATAGAAGCTTAAGGTGAGTGGAGACGCTAATGAGAAGACTGCTGGGGGAAATGCTTATGGAGGCTAAAACAGCTGCCAGGTTGGTTTCATTTTTGGATTAGGGAGTTTTAATTGTGTTTCCAACTTATTCACTTGATCGCTGGTGGAGCCCAACTCTTACACCAGTTCCTGCACCTGCCTGTGAGCTTCAATGTCACTTCCTGTCAACTTTGGGCAAGAGGGAAATATTAAAATGGGGATGGGGAGTTAAAATTACCGTAGTCTTTTCTTTGAATTCATTCATGAAATGTGAACATCGCCATGTGGTCAGCATTAACTAGCCATCCTAATGGTCCCTGAGGTGGTGGTAAGCTCCCTTCTTGAAGTGCTGCATCCAGATTAAAGTTGGAGCTATCACGACCAAATGCTGGTTTTTGAACAGGCTAAGAATTTCAAGTATAAAACCATTAGTGAAAGTTCTCATGGGTGGACAAAAAAGCCCCAAAACAATTAAATCCAACTGCGCTGACTTGAAATCTGCAACTTTCTAACTTCTAAGGTTTTGTCTGTGGTAAAGTGAAGATCTCTCACAAATCCCTGTTGTCACACATTTGGAACCCTTTCCTTAGATTTTCTACTTGTCTCCTTGTTTCTTCAGTGCTCTCCATTCTCATTTGCATGTTTCTCTGTCTCACTTACTCCACGCATTTGGATGGGAGGAGGTGAAAAGTTTTAGATGGCAGAGAAACAGCAGATAAATGCTGCAGGTCATATTTCTGGAGGTGGATGTGAGGTACTGGCTCAGTGAAGGATTGACAAGCAGTGCCAACCTACAGGTCACAGAAGCTCTGAGATAAAAGGTAGGGTGCTGATGTGTAACTAAGATGTGACCTCCCTTTGCCAGTGATGGGTATGGTCCACTTATTCATATCAGGCTCATTTCCCTATTCTGTAGCAGTCAGTGACTGTGCATCAAAAGCACTTCAATGATTGAGAAGGCCTAATTTCATTTTGCTAGGCAAAATCATGTTGGATCACACTGAATAACATTTGTGTTGCACAATCTTCAGCCAAAGCATTCTGGTTCAAAAATTCTGGAAATGATGGGCTTATGTATATGATTTGCAATGATGCTTGGTGAAAAAAGCCAAATATAAACAGTCACAAGCACTAAACTTTCAAATTCATTTATTATTTAATTGCTTAAATTAATTCCAACCACTGGTTACTAGAAGGTACAAAAGCCTTTTTTAAAAAATGAGACATCATTGTTTATTTCCATAATTAAACGTTTGTATCTATATGTTCACAGTTATTTACTGAAATTAAAATTCTAAACAAAAAGGTCAGAATGTGCATCCATGCATTAGCACCTTACCTTATCAGCTTGACGCATGTAGCAGTAGAGAATTCCTCGCATGCATTTAACAGCACAATATTCCAGCTCATGAGTCCTTCCCTTATCATCGTCAATGCGCCTATAAAGCCAAGGTACAGCATGACAAAATGTAAATTTATGAAAATAAAAATCAAAAACATATAATAACTGCCCAGGACCATGACAATTAAGTTTAAACTGCAAGTTATCATTGGCAAATATTGACTTGAATAAGCGACACAAATTAATTGAGCAATTTAACATAAAGGAAATCTGCTCTCTGTATTCAAATCAATAATACAGCTGAAATGGCTTCAAAACAAATCAGCATTGTAGTATCACAGCAGGATTAAAAACTACAGTCACCATGAAAAACTGATTGTAAAGTGACTATGATATAAAAATGAAGGACCCAGGTTGAGCCTCTGGCTATTGTTTATTGATTAAATAAATATAGATTTGTTCTGGATGTGAGTTTGCTCGCTGAACTGGAAGGTTAGTTTTCAGACGTTTCGTCACCATTCTAGGTAACATCATCAGCAAGCCTCCAACAAAGCGCTGGTGTTATGTCCAGCTTTCTATTTATCCGTTTAGGTCTCCTTGGGTTGGTGATGTCATTTCCTGTTCTGTGATGGAGCCAATCTACCATTCTCAGAGAAATAGAACAGGAAATGACATCACCAACCCAAAGAAACTAAACAGATAAATAGAAAGCGGGACATAACACTAGTGCTTCATTGGATGCTTGCTGTTGATGTTACCTAGAATGGTGATGAAACGTCTGAAAACTAACCTTCCAGTTCAGCGAGCAAACTCACATCTGGAACAAAATAAAGACCCACTCTTTTGTGGGCCGAGAAGAGGACAGCGTGACTGTGTTGGAGGTGGAAGGAAGACGTTGGGTTGGCTGTGCACCCTTGCAACCAGTGGATCTTGATGCTGGCTTCGGCCTAACGCTGGTTCAGGGGAGCAGCCAACCTGCAACGATGGCTGCGGCAAGTGCTCGTGCTCCGGGTCAGGGGGTCCGGAACACCATCCGTGTTTCCGTAAAGAAGGTGGATGAAGGTGCACCTCTGGACCGCACCTTCTTCGTGAAGAGGGTCCTGTTGGACTGTTGTGGGTTTGCTGCTGCGGACATTTACTGCCTGCAGCATTTCCCCGGAGGGGGTTTTTACAATGTAACCTTCAGGAGTGCCAAGCTTTGCAAGCGCTTCCTGGAGGTTTTCAAGGAGAAAGGAGGTGAGGGCCAACTCTCTGTATTGACCGCTGTCCCGCTGTTTGTGATGCCAGCGCAGAGGAGCCGTATGGTGACTGTACACATGTACAGCCCGCATGTGCCAGCAGTTGATGTCCTGACCTTCCTTGGAAGGTACGTGAAGGTGGAAGGGGACCTAACCAACATCATGGGCCCCTTTGGCATCTGGGCCAGTAAGAGGCAGGTCAAGGTGATGCTGAGCATGGGCGTGGATGGGAGCATTGTACACCCACCATCCAGCTTCCCGATCGGCGGGAGCAAGGGCTACCTGACCTACGCAGGACAACCTAAAGTCTGCCATGCCTGTGGTACGTCAGGTCACGTGGCGGCTGACTGCAAAGCCACCATCTGCAGGGAGGAGGGACACCTTGCCAAGGATTGCCCACAAGAAATAAGCTGCAACCTTTGCGGGGAAGCGGGCCACCTCTGTAGGGCATGCCCGTAGCGGGGGACCACCTACACCCTGGTCGCCGGCAGGGGCAATGCGGGCAAGCCCTACAGCCGTTTCCTCCTTCCCCCCGGAACTTCCAGGCGGGAAGGAGGAAACGGTGTGTCCCCAGCCTGACCCAGAGCCAGACTCTCCTGCCTCCGTACCCCCGATGGGGGGATGCCACCTGGAAGGCAGCATGGACGGTTTCCTGAGCCCGGAGAGCGTCCAGCAGTTAGCCCGGGCAATGGGCATGAAGGGACAGACGAAGGGGCTGGACCTTGGACTTGGGGAGGGTACTGCGGTCACGGCCCACAATGGGGGTACGCGTTGCAAACATTAATGTGCGCAGCGTCAAGTCCACCGCAAGATGTCCACGTTGGCCTACCTGACCACCGTCAGGGCGGACCTCCTGTTTCCACAGGAGTGCGGGATACCGCACCTCAGCAGGTACGGGAATTGGTCCGGCACCTGGACCTGTGGGCCTTCAATCTGGTCGGGGGCGGGGGGTAACGACTGTCGCTCCTCGGGCCTAGCTATTCTGCTGCAGGGGCGCAACTTCATCATCTCTCAAGTTCAGGAGGTGGTGGGGGGGGGCGCCTCCTAGTGGCTGATGTCACTTATAGGAATGCTCTCCCGAGGCTGATCAATGTGTACGCCCCAGTGGTACGGAGTGAGCGGTTGGCCGTCCTGCAGCGGCTTCCACCCCTGCTGGCTACGTCCAGGCCGGTCATCCTGGGCGGAGTCTTCAACTGCATCATCGATGCAGATGGAAGATCTGGCATGGGGACAGCAGGTGGGGGGAGTCAACTGGACGTCATGTCCAGATTCCTGATGGGTACAGTGAAGGACGCCAAGCTGCTTGACGTCTTCAGCACCCCTGCAGACGGAGCGCAGCGGAGGTACACCTGGTCGCGGCCAGACGGGTCTATCCGCTCAAGGATAGACTTCCTGTTTGTGTCACAGGCATTCTCGGTCAGGTCCACCGGCGTCGAGCCGGTGTTCTTTTCTGACCACTGCCTCCTGCTGACTGACTGTCACTTACAGGACGACCAGCAGGCCGACAAGGGGACGTGGAAGCTCAACACGACTCTGTTGACCCCAGAGAATGTCGAGGAGCTTAAGAGGGAGTACACCGGTTGGAGAACTGTGAAACCCCTCTTTGAGTCTCCGGACGACTGGTGGGAGACGGTGAAGGAGAACATCAAGAGGTTCTTTGTCCTCAAGGGTGTTCAGAAGGTGAGAGAGAGGTGGGAAAAGCTGTCGTGACTCCAGAAAAGGGTGCAGAACCTGCTCCTTCTGCAGTTGATGGGGGTTGATGTCATGGAGGACCTCCGTGAGGTGAGGGGCCAGCAAGGCTCGCTCTTCGCCACGGAGGCCTCCAGGATAATCTTCCGGTCCAGGGTCCGCTCCGTGGAGCAGGACGAGATGTGCTCGCGTTTCTTCTTTCAGAAGGTGCACAAAGAGAGCTCTGTGTTTAGCCGGCTGAAGGAGGACGACGGTTCGGTGACGTCGTCTCGGCCCGACATTTTGAGGATCAGCAGATCCTTCTATGCCGGACTGTACGACGCGAAGCCCACGGACAGCACGGCCTCTGAGTCGTTCCTGTCGTCTATCACGGAGGTCTTAGACGATGGCACGAGGGAGTGGCTGGATCGGCCAATATCCCTGGACGAGCTGACCAGAGCCCTCAAGTCCTTGGAGAGGAATAGGACTCCCGGGAGCGACGGCTTACCGGTCGAGCTGTATTCCGCTCTGTGGGACCTGGTCGGCCAGGACCTGCTGGAGGTGTACGATAGTGCGCTTCGGGCAGGGGAAATGTGCAAGTCCATGAGGAAGGGCATCATCACCCTCATTTACAAGAGGAAGGGGGAGAGGGAAGAAATTAAGAATTGGCGTCCCATTTCACTATTGAACGTGGACTACAAAATCCTGGCCAAGGTCATAGCCAACTGGGTCAGGTCTGTCCTGGAGTTGGTGACTCACCCTGACCAAACCTGTGCTGTGCCGGGCAGGAAGATCGCTGAGAGCCTCGCGCTCATCAGGGATACGATCGCCTACGTACAGGACAGGTGGGTGGACACCTGCCTCGTCAGCCTGGACCAGGAGAAGGCCTCCGACAGGGTCTCTCATGCTTACATGAGGGACGTCCTCTCCAAATTGGGGTTCGGGGAGGGCATCCACAATTGGATCCCGCTGCTCTACACCAACATCGTTAGCGCAGTCTCGATCAACGGGCGGGAATTGGGCAGTTTTTCCGTCAGATCTGGAGTCAAGCAGAGCTGCCACTCTCTCCTGCCTTGTTCGTGTGCTGTGTGGAGCCCTTTGCCGCATCCATCAGGAAGGATGTGAGCCTGAAGGGCGTGACTATCCCAGGCAGCGGAGGCCTTCAGGTCAAGACCTCCCTGTACATGGACGATGTCGCCGTCTTCTGCACCGATTGTCGGTCGGTGAATAGGCTGTTGGACATCTGCGGCCAGTTTGAACTGGCCTCGGGTGCCAAAGTCAATAGGGGTAAGAGTGAGGTCATGTTCTTCGGGAACTGGGACGACCGCTCCTTCATCCCCTTCACCGTCAGGACAGACTACCTGAAGGTGCTGGGTGTTTGGTTCGGTGGAGCTGGGGCGTGCACTAAGACTTGGGAGGAGCGTATCGCCAAATTGAAGCAGAAGCTGGGCAGATGGATGCTCCAGTCCCTCTCCATCGCGGGTAAAAACCTGGTTGTCAGGTGCAAGGGGCTTTCGGTACTGTTGTATGTGGCACAGGCCTGGCCTATTCCCTGGACCTGCGCCGCTGCGGTCACCCGGGCCATCTTCCACTTCATTTGGGGGTTGAGGATTGACCGGGTCCGCAGGGACACCATGTACAAAGACCTGGAAAATGGGGGGGAGAGGGCGTACCAAACGCCACCCTCGCCCTGACGGCTACCTTTGTGTGTGGCTGCATCAAGCTGTGTGTAGATCCTCAGTACGCAAACACCAAGTGTCACTACTTACGGAGGTTCTACCTATCCCCGGTGTTGCGAAGGATGGGCCTGGCCTCGTTGCCGTGGAACGCTCCGAGTAGTTGGACCGTCCCATACCACCTGTCCTTTGTGGAGAAATTTTTGAAGGGAAACACCTTTGACCACAAGGCCGTCAAGCAGTGGTCAGCACGTAGTATCCTCAAGACCCTTCAGGAAAAGGAGAGAGTGGATCCCGTTGTGTGGTTCCCCACGCAGACGGCCAAAGTCGTTTGGCAGAATGCCTCATCGCCAGAACTTTCAAACAAGCACAAGGACATTGCTTGGCTGGCGGTGAGAGGGGCTCTGCCAGTGAGATCCTTTATGCATGCCCGGAATCTCTGCACCACCGCACGCTGCCCTTGAGGTGACTGCGGGGGGGACGAGACTGTCAATCACCTCCTTCTGGAGTGTGCCTATGCGCAGGAGGTCTGGAGGGGGATGCAGTGGTATTTGTCGAGGTTCGTCCCGAGCAGCTGCCTGACGCAGGACTCCGTGCTCTACGGGCTGTTTCCCGGGATGCACACAGAGACCAACATCAACTCCGCCTGGAGGACCATCAATGCGGTGAAAGATGCTCTTTGGTCTTCCCACAACTTGCTGGTCTGCCAGCTGAAAGACCTGACCCCGACCGAGTATTGCAGACTGGCGCACTCCAAGGTCCAGGACTACATGCTGAGGGACGCGCTAAAGCTTGGGCAGCCGCCGCCAAGGCACGGTGGGGAAAGACCACCGTATGAAATCCCTCGTCCAGAATAGAAAAAAGGGCCCTATCTGGTAACTGGGCCCAGCTGGCGCCTTCCCCAACTGGTCAGGGGGCCAACTGGGACTGTGCGGGATGACAACTGCCGGGGTATTTTCTTTGCTTTGTTTTTTTTTCCCTTTAGTTGGTGCACGTACCCCCTGGGTAACCCAGACCGGCTTGCATGACTGGGTAGGTGTATAAATATGTTTTATTTTTTGTACATCTTATGAATAAAGTATATGTTTTCAAATAAAAAAAGTGACGAAACGTCTGAAAACTAACCTTCCAGCTCAGCGAGCAAACTCACATCTAGAACCTCAACCTGAGCTACAAATCTTCTCAAAACTCGATAGATTGAATTATTCCTTAGATTAACAAGTCTATCATAAAATATTTAGCTTTTCTATTTAAGCCATTCATGTAGTAATTCTTGTTTTTGCTTCCAAAATGAATAACCTCATATTTATCCAAAGTATACTGCATCTGCCACTGCTGTGCCCACTCACCCAACCTGTCCAGATCATGCTGAAGGAAATCTGCATTTCGTTACAGCTGACTTTCCCACCCAACTTGGTATCATCTGCAATGTTATATTTTGTTCCTTCATCCAAATCATTAATATGCATTGTGAATAGCTGGGGTCCCAGCTCCAACTCCTGTGGCACCCCTCTAGTTACTGCCTGTCAACTTGGAAAGAATCCATTAATTTCTCCTCTTTTGTTTGAACATTCAAGTGCTGAAAGTAAAACATGATGGTTGAATGTTGGCCTATAAGAATGAACTTAAACCAGGTTGGATTTTCCATGGTGTTACGAAAATATGGAATCTGAAATATTAATTTACATTGCATTGACTGGACTATTTCTTGGACCATGTGGAAAGAACACATCACAAAGCAAAGGAGACTGTCTGCCATAGGAAAATGGCTCATTTGCAAAGAAATCAAGCAATTCAACTGGAGTCAGAATCTGAAAGACTTTCAGTGATATGTCAAATGACCTTTCCTGTGGGTGTCGTAAAGCTATTGAACTTGAAGACAGACAGGCAGAAAGATAACTGATTTGGAACACCGCCTTCACTCCCTTTTCATCCAAGCTTGTGAGTTATAAATCCATTTGAAAACCTCATCATTACCATTTTGGAACTCTCCATTTGTAATGTGAACCAGCTAGAATTGATCCAGAAAATACTCTCTTGCCCAGAAACTAAGATGCAAAGTGACTTCAGCAACAGACCAACATTTAGGCCAATCTGTGAACAATTCCTTCTTTCTGAATTTTGCTCTAAGTGGCCAGTCATTTTGTTATCTTTACATCGTTGCTTGAGTGCCTTTTGCTTGCATCAAACTAATTCTTTATTTGTTATGAAATGAAAATGGCTGAGTTGTTATTCATAGGGGAGATGTCAGAGGTAGGTTCTTTACACAGAAAGTGGTGGGTGCGTGGAATGCGCTGGCGGTAGTGGAGTCAGATACATGAGGCACATTTAAGTGACTCTTGAATAGGCACATGGATGATAGTAAAATGTAAAGTATGCATGGTAATTTGATTTTAGAATGTGATAATAGGTTGGCACAACATTGTGGGCAGAAGGGCCTGTACTGTTCTATGTTCTGTGTTCATACTGAGCTAGAGTGTAGCATATTGATGTAAATAAATACATGTTATATAAACACACAGCAAATATAAAAAGCAACATGATGTTTCCAAATTTTGTTGCGACCAGTGGAAGGGCGGGACTTAGTTGGAGATAATTTCCAATCCCCCTGTTCAGAGATACATAACATCCATGCGGACGTGAACAATGCCCTGGATTCGATTTACACTGCCACAAACACTCCAGAAACAAAATTCCCCAAGGCCCTATTGATTGTGCCAAGCCAACCTCAAGGAACTTGCTGCCAAAATGCCACCAACACACCTCCTGCCCCACCAGAGGACCGAACATTCTGGACCACTGCTACCTAACCATCAAGGACACCTACCACTCCGTCCCCCGCCCACACTTCAAGAAATCACATCACTGCACTGTGTTCCTCCTCCCAGCTTACAAGCAGAAGGTGAAATGGGAGGATCCTTCACAAAAGGAAGGACAATGCTGGTTCAAGGCTGTGGAAGACTGTCTCCAGAACTGCTCAGAATCAGCGGACTAGACCATGTTCAAGTACTCAACGCAAAACCTAGGTGACTACTCCACCACTTCATTAGCAAATGCATGGAGGACTGCATACCAAAGAAGTCAATCCAAGTGTTCCCCAAACTTAAACCTCGGATGAACCAGGAAATCCAGTGCCTACCGAAGGCCAGATGTGCAGCATTCAAGCCAGATGATCCAGGCCAATTCAAGAAATACAGCAGATGCCATATCCTTCACCCTGCACTCATCTGGACATCAAAAATACCTACATCAGACTCCTGCTCATTGACTACAGCTCCCCTTGAACACCATTATACTCTCCAGACTGATCTCAAAATTCCATGAGCTTGATCTCGGCTCTGCCCTCTGCAACCGGATCCTCAGCTTTCTGACCCATAGACAGCAGTGAGGATAGGTAACTGCACCTCTTCCACAATAACACTCAGCATCGCAGCCCTCCAAGGATACAGCCTCAGACCCCCACTGTACTCCCTGTGTATCTACACTGTGTTGCCAAATTCCGAACAAATGCAATCTATAAGACACCACCGTAGTGGGTTGGATATCTAACAATGCTGAGTCAAATTACCAAAGGGAGATGCAGGGCTGGGTGACGTGGTGAAATGAAAACCACCTCTCTCCCAATGTCAGAAAAACTAAAGAACTGATTGTTATCTTCAGAACACACCCTCAGCAACAACAATGGAACTGAGGATGAGAGGATGGAGGGCGTACAGTTTCTCAGGGTGATGACAACAGCTAACCTACCCCGGACTTCACATGTAGATGTGACAGTCAAAAAGACACAACTGCACCTCTTCCTCAGGCAGCTCAGGATACTTGGCACATACATGAGGACCTCAACCAGCTTCTACAGATGCATTACTGAAAGCATACTGTCTGGGTGCACAACAGCCTGGTATGGCAACTGCTCTGCCCAGGACCATAAGAGACTACAGGAGGTGGCATGCACAGCTCAGACCATCATGGAAGCCAACCTTCCATCCATGGAGTCCATTTACATGGCTCACTGCCACAGAAGGGCTGTCACTATTCTCAAAATCCCACTCCATCCCAGTAATGACCTCATACAACCTCTTGCGTTAGGCAGAAGATACAGAAGCCTGAACCCGTGCACGAGCAGGTTCAGGAACAGCTTCTAACTGGCTGTTATTAGACTAATGAATTGTCTCTCTAACCTCAAATAATGATCTGGCTAACGTCAATCTCACCTAGGGGACACCCTATATAACCGGTATGCCTCTGTAAGTCTTTTTGATCTGTACATCCTTGTTCACTATGATCTGCTTGCACTGCTCGTAAACACAGCTTTTCTCTGTACTTTAGTACATGTGATGATAAATCAATCAATTGGCCAGTTGTGGCCAAGGCTGCTCATAAATACCATCAACGAGGTTTAATCAAAAGGAGAGAGAAAAAAAAAACGATCAAGCAAACAATCAGAGCAAGAAAACCTTCTTCTGTCAATTGCTGGTCAAATGACAATTCTGGATAACAGGGCCATCATCATCACGCTTTCATTAGGACCAGTATTTTGTGACATGCTTATCCAAATTTAATTGATCAGAATCTAACTGCAGAGACTAAATGTTAAATACATCTAAGATCAACACTAAGAAAAATATAAGCAGTAGTTTATGTTGGTCAAATCTGATTTTATCCTGCATATTTTTTTCAAAAACAGATTGCTGTACCTTAGCACATGAGGTTACCATGTTAATAAATCTAATTTATCACAGAGGTTGTTTAACATGTCAATGAAATGAAAAATATCTGACCAACTAGCATTCCTAAGGTGGTGTGCGACATCAGCAACAACAGAATTGTGTTGCAATACTCCACAACCTCATGGCCTGGCAAATATCCTATCCTGCCACCACCATTAAACCAATAGATCAATCCTAGGACAAAAATACTGCAAAAACTGAAATCTATACTGAAAACAATAAATGCTGGAGATCACAGCAGGTCCAACAGCATCCATGGAGAGACAGCAAGCTAACGTTTTGAGTTTAGGTGACTCTTCGTCAAAGCTCTCGCGCCATGGATGCTGTTTGAACTGCTGTGATCTCCAGCATTAGTTATTTTCAGCAGATCAATCCTGTTCAATGAAGAGCAGGAGGACATGACAAGAGCAGCACCACAGATAAATAAAAGTAAAGTGTCAATCTACTGAAGCTGCAATTCAGGCCTACTTGCAAGCCAAATTGCATGAAAAGCAAGTGATGGATAGAGCTAAATGTTTCTGCAACCAGATCAGATCTAAGTAGTATTACCACATTTAGTCATTAATGGTGATCCAGAGATCCCCTGCATGACAAATGTCAGTCTTCCTTTAAATCATTTCACTCCACAAGATTTCAAGGAAGGACTGGGGGTATTGGGTACAGCAAAAGTTATGAGGCCTTACAATATTCTGGCAATAGTACTGAAGACTGGTGGGGGTGATTACTGATGGCTGCACAATATTCTGCACCATTTGTGGCAACTCAGGTACCGAACTAGCTCATGTCCAAATGCAACATGATGCGGACAATATGTAGGTTTTTACTTACCATTAGTAAGTATTATTTGTTTGAAGAGACAGTATAACCCAAATGACCTCCTTCTGCGCCATGTCTGTGACAATCTGTGACGAGCACCACACTAGTGTCAGGCATTAAGTGTATTCAAGAAGAAAAAATACAGCCATTGCTGTAGACATTTAATGACATTATAATCAATGAATTCCCTACTATCAACATCCTGGCGTTACCATTGACCAGAAATGGAACTGGAGGAGCTACATAAATATTGTGGTTACAACAGCAGGCCAGAGGCTAGAAATCATGCAGTGTGTGACTTCGTTTGACCCCTCAGAGCCTGTCTGCCATCTACAAGGCACAAGCCAAGAATGTTACAGAATTCTTGCCACTTTCCTGGATGAGTGCAACACAAGCAACAGTAGCTTGATACCTTCCTGGAAAACAATAGCCTGCTTGAATGGCATCACATCCACAAACATTCAGTCCCTCCATCTTTATAGGTAGCAGTGTGGCCCACTACAAGATGCTTTGCCGAAGTTCACCAAAAGTTCTCAGAAAGCATCTTCCAAAGGTAAAAAGACTTCCATCCAATAGGACAAGGGTGGTAAATACACTGAAACATCACTACCTTTAAGTTCCCTCCAGCTGACTCACCATCCTGACTTGGAAATATCTTGTCACTCCTTGAGTGTCCATAGTCAAAATTCTGGAACTCCCTCCTTACAGCATTGTGGGTGGACTACACTGAATGAATAGAAGCAGCTTAAAAAGTGAGCTAATCACCTCATTCTCAAGAGCAACGTAAGACTGGGGAATAAATACTAATGCAGAAAGTGAATGAATAAAGTAAGTTAATAAAAATGTCTAGCTCTTAGCAACGGTAGAAATAATGTGGTTTCTAATAAAAAAGTTATATTTAACATGCCAAGGCCTAGTGGTATTGTTGCTAGACTGTTAATCCAGAGATCAAGGTAATGTTTTGAGGGCCAGGGTTTGAATCCTGGCAGATGGTGGAATTTGAATTTAATTTTTAAAAAACATCTGGAATTAAGAGTCGAATGGTGACCAAGAATCCGTTGTCGACTGTTGGAAAAACCAATCCAATTCACTGATGCCCTTTAGGGAAGGAAACTGCCATCCTCACCTCGTCTGGCCTACATGTGACTCCAGACCCACAGCAATTTGGCTGACTCTGAACCGCCCTCGAGACAATTAGGGTTGGGCAATAAATGTCGCCTAGTCAGCGATGCCCTCATCCCATGAGTGAATAAAGAAAAATGCCATAAACTTTATTCATTGGAAGAAGCTTAGGAAGACTAGTTTTCCACAAATTCTGGCACCTATCCCCAACATGCGATAAGGTTTTGTCTATGAGAAGGAGGAATTGATGGCGAGCAAATGGAGTTATTACTGCAACAAACTGATAGGGAAGTTTTGTGAGTAGCTTACAGAGAAATTATTTGGACAATCAGTTGTTTCAATTCTGAAAATTAGCATACTTTGTGCAGGCCTGAGAAATCAAACATTTTCTCAGGGACTGGATTTTCAATTCATAAATCATTTCATTAACAAATGATACAATCTAATGTCTATGGTGTAACATTATGTTACAGACATGAAGCTTGTAATAGCATATCAGACTTTGGTGATTAGGAGGCAGGGGTTTTCAGAATGTTTTTAAATAGAATGTGGTTGACCCACTTAAAGTTTTTAATGTTAAGGAAATGATATTCATAGCTCTATTTTTCAACAAATTTCTCTCCTGTGTTAAATAAGTTTCAAAGGTGCTGATCGTACTTCTCTATCTTTACCCAAATCACAATTTTTAAAAATAATGCATTGTTTCAATCATTAACAGTCTTACAATGCATTTCTAACCACTTGCCCCCACACCCCCTAACTGTCCCACTTGCAAGATATGTTGCATCCTTCTATTGTTAGGCACTAGAAAAATGACAGTACTAAACCATCAAAGGAAAGTGAAATCAGAGTGACTTTAAGATAACAAGGTGTAGAGACAGATGAACACAGCAGGACAAGCAGCATGAGAGGAGCAGGAAGGCTGATGTTTCAGCCCTAGACCTTTCTTTCTGAAGAAGGCTCTAGGCCCAAAACGTCAGCCTTCCTGCTCTTCTGATGCTGCTTGACCTGCTGTGCTCACCAGCTCTACACTTTGTTACATCAGATTCTCCAGCATCTGCAGTTGCTACTATTTCAGAGTGACTTTATGAGTTTTTTGGAAAACAGGTTGATATAGAAGTAGTAGGAACTGCCAATGCTGGAGTCTGAGATAACAAGGTGTGGAGCTGGGTGAACACAACAGGCCAGGCAGCATCAGAGGAGTAAGAACACTGACATTTCAGGTCGGGGCAGTTCTTCAGAAAATTTAGAAATTTAGATTAATTTAGAAGCCGCTTTTAGCGCAACTACATGTCCAATTTTTTTTACAACATTACTGGCAGAAGAAACTCTTAGTATTGCTGTAAAATACAATATTTTTCTTTAATTATTTGGGAAAGAATTTCAATACTAGCTGTTTAAAAATGCATGTGATCTTATTTCTCTTATGATATGCAACTTCCAATTCAAATAACATTCAATGCTGCAATCACTCAATCTCTAATGCCTGGTTCCTGAAAGTCCACTGCCAAAAGGAAGCAAACACTTATAATGGAAACCATAACAGAATTTCATTAAATAAAATTTGATTCACAAGAAGAGTGACTCAATTAAAATCGATTCAGTTTACTTACTATTTCTTTTTATTTATATATATAAAACATACATCCACGCACATCACAGTTTTACAGATCATAACTTGCTTTCTGTAACCTCTTTCTGAAACAAAATGAGATGTGCACATCACTTTAAAATCACACAGGCAACACGATTTTACAGCATATATGTTTTTGATATTCAGGCTTGTACATGTATTCTTTTATGAAATTTCTATTGTGGTCAGTGCCAAAAGCAAATCTGCAAGAAGGAAGGCAATGATTGCCACAATGGGTGAGCAACGTGAAGATTGTCTGAGTGGAACTCTGACTTTATTTTTCATTATGAAATGAGAGTCAAATACTGGATCTGCATATTGATTTATTTCTGCCAAAAGAAAAAACTTATCCATGGAATAAATGAAGATTGGGGTAGAAAATTATACTTTCTGGTGATTCTACACCAGTATCTGACAACAGAAATTTAAATAGGGTATAATTCTGCTGAGACATTCCTTCCCAGCTCCCAGGAAAAGTAATTGAGCTACTAAGTAGACATTTAAAATAAAAACAAATTAACTTTACCAACATGTATCTGCCAAATAAAATACACAGAAAACCTTGCAATGCATTAGTAATGTGCATTCTGTTGCATTCAATCAACTTCAGTAAATAACACGGCTGCAGATTTTCAGCTGTCTTGGAGAATACTTTTAAGTTTCAAGTTTGAATTAGGTCTTGGCATGATTATACCTCAACAGATATTTTTCACCAGTGTGAGGTCTGAGAATTTTGCTCTTTGAAATGCCTAAAGGTCGAGTATCTGAGAATGTTCTTCTTGGGTAAATCATAGAAATCAAATATAATATACTGATCTCAAATTAGCACAAATAATTGCTACAGTTGGAGCAGCAATACAGGTTGACTGGAAAATAATTGAGGAGGTCATCCATTACAAATCAGCACAATACTCATACAGGGTTTTAAACAACTCACTGCACTGATAATATAAAATGATTCATTTCAAAATAAGGCAGCCTTTTTCACTAAAAGATGACAACTGAAAATGTGGAACAATAAATAAATCCATCGATCAGGCATTCACTCTTTTGCAATGCCATGATTTAACAGTTTCACAATCACTTTTACCATGTAAAGTTATTTATGATGACTGCTTTTCAGAATAGTAAATCAATATCCTAAAATTACTCTCTGGTTCATGTCTAGTTTAAGAACTGGCAAAGTATTAAGAATCACATTAGATTAAGGAACAAATAAAAGTATTATTTACTCATGTGGTCATGTTGTTTTCTAATGAGAGTTCTGTACTGCTGGTATTGGCAACCTCACTGACAGGAAAATGTACATCAAGAATGGATGCTTTGTCACCTGAAAGACTTTCTGTGGAAGGGAAATTGGGTTGAATTAAATTAAATTAGCTTTATTGTCACATGTACTCACATGAGTAAAATGCAAGTTTATAAGTCACCATTTATGGAGTCATCTTAGGTACAGATGTACCTAGATGAAGTTCCTTGAGTATAAATTCTTAGGAAAAAAAGTAGAAAAACAAAGAAATAAAAAGTCCATTGTTACAGCCCTTCCACAATTGTAAACAATATAAAAAAGAAATTTTAAAAATTGAAGAAATAAGTCCACCTCACGGCTCTGAGTTTGAGGTCCCAACCATGAACTCCCCCCTCACCGCCCCCCAAAAAAGTAGCAGTGTAGGAATACTACATTACTACAGCGTAGTAAATACATGATACTGAACTGTTTTGAGCATTAGAAAGATTGACACTATTATTTCAAAATGTTATCATGTCGCTGGAAATGTAGAAACATAACTGTGACATATAGACCTTAAAAGTTCCCTTAATGGTGACCACTGCCCTTTAAGCTGGAACAAAATGAATCTAGGAAGAGAGCCTTCCAGTACTTTTTTGAAGCTATCCTTGCACAGATTGAACTTAAACAATAAATGTCTTGCTGCACTGTATAGATCATAACATCAAAATAATTTTATTATTATGATATCCTCTTACCTCAGTGCAAGAAAACTTGACCTGATTAAAAAAAATGCCCTGGTTTTAACCAAACTAGCATGGAGGGAATAGGTGTGGTGACTGTTTAGAGTAGTGTTGATTGGAAAGGGAGGAAACTCCAGTGGTCCTTTCTCCTGGCACTTTAACCAATTCTTCCCAATGCTGACATGACTCTATCCATTGATTAATGGTGACCTCCCCTCCACTACAGCTTTATACTAGCAAAAACAACAAATGAAATTATGAAGCCTACTGGATAAGCAAAATAAGGTCCCAAAAACAATATCTAAAATCACAGTGCATTACCATCCTGATTATAGTAAAGAATGACAAAAGCTAAAAATTAAGAAAAATGTGTAACTCAAAATTAAAATAATTTAGAAATTCATTAAATTTCACTTTACTTGGGCATTAAAAAATTGCAACAAATATCGCCTAGTTGATTTATGCATAAAACTAAACAAATAAAAAAATGTAGTCTCAACTACAGCTTAAATAGATCCATTGCCACGGGAAATTGCACAAATCAAGTCTACTGCCCAACAGTCGAAGACCAAAGAGAAATTATAGAATTACAAGCATACCTCTAATTATCCTGCTTCAAACATAGAGAACTATTCAACTGAATAGAGCAGCCAAGAAAAGCAACACTATTGTTTCTCCCCCAAGATTGGAAAATTCTGTGGCATAAGAAGGTCACAGACTTGAATCCCCTGAGTTGACTAAATCAATTCATTTTATAAAAAATCATAATTCTGCTCTAACTGCCAACCTAATTTTAGCCTTTTAATCAACATGTCTGAAATTGAGAAGTGTGGTTAACAGCATGAAGGTGAAGGCAAGGGTGGAATAATTCATTGAAAAATAGGAAAGGCTTTTATGCTTGAGGAATTTTATTGATAAGCATAAAAGGTTTGCACTTTTGTTACCCAGCATTTAAATCAACGAATTCTACATCCAACAAAACATGAAAAAGGTACCCCAAGTATTTACAGAAACAACGTAGGTGATCCTTTATGAATGTGAAGGTGTTAAGATACTTAAAAACACACTGATTCATTCTGCAGATCCAAGCAAGCCTCACCTACAAAGAATTTCCGACTAAAGATCTTTAAAAGATTGCTAGGACAACTATATTCTCTGTCAAACACATTGTTCATACATAAAACTGGATGTCCAACTGCATAACTCCACAAGCTACTTCACAATGGCATGTCTGTTGGACATTTTGGTACAGATTGTTCATGTATTCAACTCATGCACTCCTCTTTCTCCAGCCTACCCAGTGAGGAAGACATGATTCCACACCAAAAACAAGCTCTCAGGTGAGTGAAGGATCCAAATCTTGACCGACAGTCTCGGTCAAAACTGGGTAAACAGTGGTTGGGTGTAAGAGGGTGGGATGCTTAGGTTGTCACTTCCTCCTTTCTCTGTCAAAACCTGACTTCAGCTTGCCATTGAAGATGAGATCTTTCCCAGGTGCATTCTCTCCACTTTCTTCTGTGGGGAGGAGAGACAGATTTTCAAGGAGGTTTTGAGGTTGTACCCTCCTAGGGCTCACTTGCAGTATCAAAGATTAATACAGAATGCCTGCTGCAAGATTCTTGTGTTAGACTTGCTGACAATGGCCTGGAGTATGTTCGATGCTTTGACGCTGGACTATCAGCCTGAGCAAGAAGACTGATGATGGATTTGCAGGATCTTGTGGAACATAAGACCACAGACAGACATGGAATCAGAGTATGCTCCATTATTCAATCACAGTGATGTGTTTCTCAGCTCCTGCCTTTTATCAATAACCTTTGATTCCCTACTAATCAAAAAGCTATTTATCTCTGTCTTAAATTCACTCAATGACATGGTCTCAACAGCCCTCTGTAGTAATGAGTTCCACAGATGAACCACCCTCTGGCTGAATAAATTCCTTATCATTTCAGTTCTGAAGTGTCCTTTCTTCACATGGAGGCTGTGCTAGCGTGTCCTAGTCTCTCTTACTTGCGGAAACATCTTCTCCACATCCGGTCTATCCAGGCCTCTCAGTATTCTGTAAGTTTCAACAGACACCTCCTCATAGAGCTACAGGTGATGGACACTTCGGTCCAACTCATCTATGCTGACAGGATATTCTGAATTAATCTATCCCATCTGCCAGCATTTTGCCCATATCCCTTTAAATCCTTCCTATTCACATACTCATCAGGCATCTTTTAAATGGTGTAATTGTACCAGCCTCCACCACTTCCTCTGGCAGCTCATTCTGTACATGCGTGAAAAAGTTACCCCTTAGGTCCCTTTTAAATCTTTCCCCTTTCACCTTAAACATATGCCTTATAGTTTTGGATTCCCCCCACCCTGGAGAAAGGACCTTGGCTATTCACCTTATTCATGCCCCTCACAATTTTATAAACTTCTATAAAGGTCACCCCTCAGCCTCCAGCACTCCAGGGAAAGTAGCCCCAGCCTACTCAGCCTTTGTCTATAACAATCCTTCCAGCCCTGGCAACATCCTTGTAAATCTTTTCTGAATCCTTTCAAGTTTGACAACATCCTTCCTATAGCAACAAGACCAGAATTGCATGTAGTATTCCAAAAGTGGCCTAACCAATGCCCTGTGCAGCTGCAACATGACCTTCCAACTCCTACACTCAATGTACTGATCAATAAAAGCCAGCATAGTGAACACTTTCTTCACTATCCTGTCCACCTGCAATTCCACTTCCAAGGAATTATGAACCTGCACTCCAAGATCTCTTTGTTCTTACCATTAAGTCCTGCCCTGAATTGCCTTTCTAAAATGCAGCACCTCACATTTATCTAAATTAAACTCCTTCTGCCGCACCTCATCCCAATGTCCATATGATCAAGGTCCTGTTGTATTCTGAGGTAACCTTGTTCACTGTCCACCACACTTTCAACTTTTGGTGTCATCTACAAACTTACTAACCATACTTAGTATGTTCACATCTAAATCATTTTTATAAATGGCAAAATGCAGCATACCCAGCACCGATCCTTACGGCACACCACTGATCACAGGTCTCTACAGTCTTTAAAGCAACCCTCCACCATGCCCTCTGTCTTCTACTTTTGAGCTAGTTCTGTGTCCAAAATGGCTTCCTTCTAAACTTCATCGAGTACAGACCCAGACAGCTCAACTGCTCCTCATAAAACAAGCTCTTCATCCCCGGGATCATTTTTGTGAACCTGCTTTTACTCCATCCAATGCCAGAGATCCTACCTAACATATGGGGCCTAAAACTGCTCACAAGACTCCAAATGTGGTCTGACCAGAGCCTGATACGGCCTCAGCAGTACATCTCTACTCTTGTATTCCAGCCCTCTCGAAATGAATGCTAACATTAGATTTGCCTTCCTAACTGCCAAATGAACCTGCACGTAAATCTTAAAAGAATCTTAAATCGGGGCTCCCAAGTCCCTTCGTGTTTCAGATTTCCAAAGCCTTAGTCCGTTTAGAAAATAGTCTATTCTTCCTACCACAGTAGACTCGCACTTTCACGTATTGTATTGCATCTTTTACTTCCTTGCCAACTTTCCTAGCTTGCCCAAGTCCTTCTGCAACCTCCTTGCTTCGTCAACACTACTGTTCCTCCAACTATCTTTGTGTCATCAGCAAACTAAGTCCAGATTTTTAATGCATGACATGAATAGGTATATCCCAACATGGACCTCTGCTGAACTCCACCAGAAACTGGCTGCCATCCTGACAAACACCCTTTTTCCCTACTCTCTGCTTTCTACCAGTCAGCCAATCCTCTATCCATAGCAGTAGCTTGCCCCTAACACCACAGGCTCTTGTATTATTCAGCAACCTCCCGTGTAAGACTTTGTCAAAGGCCTTCTGCAATCCAAATAGATCACATGCACTGCTCCTTCTTTGTCTAACTTGCTCATTATCTCCTCAAGGAATTCGAACAGATTTGTCAGGCATGAACTTCCCTTGATGAAGCTGTGTTGACTTAGTTCGGTTTCACCATGCACGTCTGGTACTCCACAATCTCATCCTTAATAATGAACTCTCAAATCTTACTAATGACCAAGGTCAGACAAATCAACCTACACTTTCTCTCTTCAGTCTCTCTCCCTCCTTAAACACAGATGTTACATTAGCCACTTTTCAGTTCTCTGGGACCCTTCCTGACTTCAGTGATTCCTAAAACAGCATCACCAATTCCTCTACAATCTGCTCAACTATCTCCGTCAGAACTCTGGAGGTGTAGTCCATCTGGTTAGGGTGATTTATCTACCTTTCAACTTCCCCACACCTTCTCCTTAGCGATGGCACTACACGTGTCTCTGCCCCCTGACTCTTGAGTTTCTTGTATGTTGCCTGTGTCTTCCACTGAAAATTGAAGCCAAGTACCTTTTCAGTTCCTCTGTCATTTCTTTGTTCCCCGTTACGACTTCTCCAGCATTTAAAATCCACGCTTGCTTCTCTCTTCCCTTTGATATATCTAAAAATACTCTTGCAATTTTTTTTATATCACTAGCTACCTTACTCTCATATTTCATTTTCTCCCTCCTTGTTGCTATTTTTAAGTTATCCTCGGCTGGGTTTTAAAGGCTTCTCAATCCTTGGACTTGCCGCTAATCTTCACCACATTGAATGCTTTTTCTTTTGCTTTCATGTTGTCCCTGACTTGCCTTGTCAGCCATGGTTGACTCATCTTTCCGAAATATGTTTCTTCTCCCTTGGGATGAATTTCTGTTGTGCATCACGAGTTACCTCAAAAAGTCCTGCCATTGCTACTCTACTGTCTTCCCTGTTAGGATCCCCTTTCAATCAACTCTTGCCAGCTTCTCCCACGTGTCTTTGTTGTTTCATTTACTCTTGAAATGCACAGTTACTTCTTGCATACTATGGTCACTGGTCCCCTAGCGGTTCCTTCACCTTAAGCTCCCTAATCAAGTCTATCTCATAACACATCAACAAATTCAGAATTGTCTGTTTCATAGTGGACTCTATCATAAGTGGTTCCAAAGAACTATCTTGTAGACATTGTGTGAATTCCTTTTCTTGAGATCTGTTACCAACCTGATATTCCCAGTTCACTTGCATATTGAAGTCGCCCATGAGTATTGTAATCATGCCTTTCTTGCATGCCTTTTTTACCTACCAATTTATTTTCTTCCCCACATCTTGACTACTGCTAGGAGGCCAATACACAACTCCCATCAGGATCTTTTTCCCTCTGCGGCTCCTCAGCTCTACTCACACAAATTCTAGGTGTCCAACTCTATTTTGCTTTTTGCTATCGATTCAATTTCATTGCTCACCAAAAAAGCAACCCAAACCCTTTGCTTATCTGCCAGACCCATCAAAGGAATATGTATATGTATCTTGGATATTTTGTCCCCAGCACTGCAAAGGGGATCAGGGCTGGGAACTACAATGTTGTACCTGCCAATTTCAATCCGCGCTACAAATTAATTTACCTTATATCATATACTGCGTGTATTTTAAGTATATCATCATTAGAATTGAATAAACATCGCCCCCATTCTCAGGTGTGATGTCTCCTCAACTGCCCAAAGTTGGATTCCTGACCTTTCCATACTCTCTATCCTATTATTTGTTCTGGAAACTTTAATAACCTCTGCTGAACCCTCACCTCTTTAACTTTGTCCATAATTTCCAGGCAAACAAACCCACCCTTCACTATTTAGTTTAAAACTCTATCCACAGCTGTTACGCAATTCACCAGGACTCAGGTCCCAGCATGATTTAGGTGGAGCGCGTCTCATTGGAACAATTTTTCCTTCCCCAGTGCCAATGTGCCAAGAATTTGGTGTGGAAGAAACAGGTTCAATCTCTGAGCCACATATTCACTTCTTTCATCTTGTTGACTTGTGCCAATTTACTCAGATTCTGCTTTTGAATTTAGCCCCTAGTTGCTCACATTACCACAGCAGGACCTCTTTTCTCTTTCTGCCTATACCATTGGTACCTACGTGCTTGTGGTACCTATCCAGGATTTTGAGGCGCCTGCTTTAATATCATATACATCTGGGTCACATAGGAGGTCAGGTAGATATTACCATTCTGCAAATCATGAGCTTGGTATTGACTAACGAGGCCTGGTCTTGAAACATTTTCTTTGACAGGTGAGTACAAGCTGAGCTGGCACAGTGAATTTGGAGTTGAACCTTGTGTGCAGGTAAGGAATAAATATTTAGTGTAAAGCTCACGCTCTTATATGCCTTGGTGAGGGTGATGGTGGTGGCTTGGATCTTAGCTTCTAACGGAGCGCAGATCCAAGCTTTGTCTGCACATTGTAGTTCAATGACACAGGATGAGGTAACCTTGGAAACAGACCGGTGGCAGTGGCAGAGGCAGAGATTGAACAGGCCCCTGGTTGTTATATAGATTAGATTCACTCCAGTGGAAAGCTTGCTGAGAGTGAGGTGGATCACTGCAAGGAAGAGCAAAAGCTGTACTGGCGCCAGGTCAGAGATAATGGGAACTGCAGATGCTGGAGAATCCTCGATAACCAAAGTGTAGAGCTGGGTGAACACAGCAGGCCAAGCAGCATCTCAGGAGCACAAAACCTGATGTTTCGGGCCTAGACCCTCCATCAGAGAGGGGGATGGGGAGAGGGTTCTGGAATAAATAGGGAGGGGGGGGGGAACTGAAGATGGAGAGAAAAGAAGATAGGTGGAGAGGAGAGTATAGGTGGGGAGGTAGGGAGGGGATAGGTCAGTCCAGGGAAGACGGACAGGTCAAGGAGGTGGGATGAGGTAGTAGGTAGGAAATGGGGGTGCGGCTTGAGGTGGGAGGAAGGGATGGGTGAGAGGAAGAACGGGTTACGGAGGCAGAGACAGGCTGGGCTGGTTTTGGGATGCAGTGGGGGGAGGGGATGAGCTGGCTGGTTTTGTGATGCAGTGGGGGGAGGGGATGAGCTGGGCTGGTTGTGGGATGTGGTGGGGTAAGGGGAGATTTTGAAGCTGGTGAAGTCCACATTGATACCATTGGGCTGCAGGGTTCCCAAGCGGAATATGAGTTGCTGTTCCTGCAACCTTCGGGTGGCATCCTTGTGGCACTGCAGGAGGCCCATGATGGACATGTCATCTAAAGAATGGGAGGGGGAGTTAAAATGGTTCGCGAATGGGAGGTGCAGTTGTTTATTGCAAACCGAGCGGAGGTGTTCTGCAAAGCGGTCCCCAAGCCTCCGCTTGGTTTCCCCAATGTAGAGGAGGCCACACCGGGTACAATGGATACAGTCCATCCCTACCTCCCCACTTATACTCTCCTCTCCACCTATCTTCTTTTCTCTCCATCTTCGGTCCGCCTCCCCCTCTCTCTCTATTTATTCCAGAACCCTCTCCCCATCCCCCTTTTCTGATGAAGGGTCTAGGCCTGAAACGTCAGCTTTTGTGCTCCTGAGATGCTGCTTGGCCTGCTGTGTTCATCCAGCTCTGCACTTTGTTATCCTGGCACCATGTCACAGCCTTGCTCAATCCTAACACAAACAGGAATTGGATCTGTGATGGCTCAGTTGCTTAGGATCACTGTTTGCATGTCATTGTGGGGCAGATGAAGGATGTCAACAGTCTTTGAGGGGCAGCAAAAACCAAGGAGGATGTTCCATAATTCCTCATAGTTGCTACTGCTGAAGGCCTTAATGAGCTCAAAGTAGTCTCGTGCTTTGCCCTAGGAGACAGTAAGCTGGAACAATGCCTAATGTTTCGCCTCAGGAGTTTACAGCCCAATAGCCTAAATATTGACTTCAGCAGCTTCAAAATATTTCCACTGCCAAGCAGTCCATCTTCCTATTCACCTATCCACTTCACCCTTTCCACTGACCAACCACAATAACCCTCTACCTGTATCCACCTATCTCCATCCCACCAGCCCCACCCCGTTCCTCTACTTTTTTTCAGGAGCCCCCCTCCCCTGTCTTGATGAAGGGTTTTGACCCCAAACATTGACATCTCTGCTCCTCAGATGCTGTCTGACCTGCTGTGATTTTCCAGCTCCACACTTATTGACAGGTGCTTTCCCCTTGCCTAGTTCGGTTTCTGGTCAATGGCACGCACCAGGAAACATTCCCACTTCTAACCTCATAATGAAGGGAAGGACATTAATGAAGTAGCTGAAGATAGTTGAACGTCAGGCACTGGTGCTGAGGAACTCCTGCAGAGATGCCTGGGTTCAGATAAATGATCCTTAAAGACCGCACGATCCCTTTTGTAGCAGGTATGACTCAAACTGGTGGAAAACTTTCCTACTTATACTATATCAACTCCAATTTCGGTAGGGCTCCTTCAGCCCTACCACACTCAGTCAACCATAGCCTTGGCATCTCACCTCATCTGTGAAATTCTGCTCTTTTGTCCATGTTTGAGCTCAGGCTATAATAAGCCAAATTGCCCTGGAGAAACCCAAACTGAGCATCAGTCATTAAGTTATTGCGAAGCAAGTGTTGTTTGACAGCACAGATGATGACACAATCCATCATTTTACTCATGATCAAGACAGGACTGATGGAGCAGTAACTGTTCTTGCTCCCTTTCATATGGATTTCATGTCTGGGTAGTTTTCCACAATTTCTGATAGATGCCGAGACTGTAAATGCACTAGAATAGCTTCTCTAAAAGTGTGGCAAGGTCTGGAGCATAAGTCTTTAGTATTATTGCTAAGTATTGTCAGGATCCATAGCTTTGCAGTATCTAGTTCCTCCAGCTTTTTACAGATATCATGTGACTTAAATTGAATTGGCTGAAGTTTGGTATATGTGACACTGCTGACATCTAGAGGAGGATAAAATGGATCATGGATCAACTTGGCACTGCTGTATGAAGAATGTTGCAAATGCTTCAGCCTTACCTTTTACACTGATGACTGAGGCTCCCTTGTTATTACATGTAGAGCCTCCTCTTCCAGTGAGTCATTTAATTGTGCACTACTCTTCACAACTGGATGCAGCAAGACTGCAGAACATAGATCTAATGCATTGGTTGTGAAATCACTTCATTCTATCACATGCTACTGTTGGTGTTTTGCATGTCGGTAGTCATTCTTTGTACCTTCACCAAATTACCACGTGTTTAAGTATGCCTGGTGCTACTCCTGGCATGCCTTCCTGCACTCTTCATTGAACCTGAGTTGTTCCCCTGGCTTCCACGTTAACGGATGAGTGGAGATTATGCCAGGTCACAAGGTTACTGATTGTGTTACTGTTCTGCTGCTACTGATAGTCCATAGCGGCTCATGGATGCTCAGTCTTGACTAGTTAGATTTGTCTATCCCATCTAAGCATGGTGACAGTACCACAGAACACAATCAAGGGCCCTCTCCAGTGAAGGCAGGACTTTGTGTCCATAAAGAATGTAGGGTGGTCACTCTTACCAAGACTGTCATGGACCGATACAACTGCAGCAGACAGGTTAGTGAGGATGAAGTCAAGCATGTTTTTCCCAACTGTTTGTTGTCTCATCCTCTGCCTCAGAACCAGTCCACCTGCTATGTACTTTAAGATGGGACAAGCTCAGTCAGCAGTGCTGTTGCTATCTAAAAACGAAAAGTGAAGAACATTTGAGTCTCATAAATGCCACCTGTCACCTATCAGGTCAATCTTGGATATTGTCCAGGTATTGCTGCACAGAGAAATGGACTGCTTTAGCATCTGAAGAGCTGTGAATGGTTTTTAACATCGGTACAATTATCAATAAACATCCCCATTTCTGATATTTTCACTGGAAGATCATTGATGGAACAACAGAAGATGGTTGAGCGTTGGACGCTATCCTCTCGTAGTTGGGTTCTTGTGGCACAGCAGTAGTCTCTAAACCTCGAGGCCTGAGAGTCTGGGTTCAAATCCCACCTGATCCAAAGATGCGAAACAGCAATTCTGAACAATTTGATTTGAAGACAAATATTTTCTACCAGTGATGCCCCGTAGCTGGGATGGTTGACGTTCAGCGATGACAACTATCTTTCATTGCACTTAGTTATGACTCCAACTAATGGAATGTTTCTGCTCTCCTGTCCCAAAACCTCCCAGATTTGTATTGACTCGTTTTGCTAGTGCTTATTGACGTCATACTTGATCAAATGCAGCCTTTTGCAAGGGCAGTTCTCCCACTTCACCTCTAAAGTTCAGCTCTTTTTTCTGTTGAGACATCCTCGCTTTTTCTTTATTTTTAACTGTACTTTGACAGCAACTTGTTGTAAACAAAACAAGAACAGAAAAAAACTTAAGTGGCATATGAGGTCTGGCCTGAAAGATAATTACAGGGTATTTGCTGTTCCAAGAACACTAAACCATGCGTTATTTTCAAGGGCTGGCAGCTGTTCATTGGATGTTGCATTAGGTAATCAAGGGAAGGCTGGGGATTGCCAACCAATCACAGAGTATGTTGAAAAAGAAACAGAAACCAGAGACAAAACTGGCACTGACTGGGATTTTATTGGGCAGAACGTTGGACAGGGGAGCTGTGTTTGAATTTTATTCTTCTCTGGTTTTATTTAGTTAAAGATTCATTGAATATTCTCAAAACAAAATCCCAGTTTACAAGAAATAAGTGATTCTTTCTCAGAAACTGCTGGAAACTATTTGCATTGACCGGTGACTTCAGAATTCAAGCAAGCATACAATCCCACATGTCTGTAATACAATGCATTATTCAAGGATTCCCTAAAGACCTATACTTATTGTTGAAATGGTTATCAGGTTTGAAAATTACAATTCTTTCATTTTCTTTCATTTATCTCTCAACTGTGTCTGTCTATTGGTCTGTGTGTGAGAGTGGGGATTCTGATCAAAGAAAATTAGGTTTAAATCACAGACTTTTTTTAGTTATTCAGGGAGCATGGACATCACTGGCCAGATCAGTATTTATTGCCCATCCCTAATTTGGCCCAGAGAGCTGCTGAGAGTGAACCACATTGCTGTGGGTCTAGGTGGCAGAATTCTTTCCCTGAAGGACATGAGTGAACCAGGTGGGTTTTTCTAACAAGCAGCAAAGGTTTTGTGCTCACAATTAAATTCAATCTCAGATTCTTATTGAATTCAAATTCCACCATGTCCCACGGCGAGATGTGAACTTGCCAGAAGGTTACCTGGGTCTTTTTAATGGTCTCATGGTAATGTCACTAGGCCATCACCTCCTCCATTAAGTAGGTTACACTGTTATTTAGTTTTGCCCTGCTAAAGTTACAGTATGAATAATAAATTCTAAATCCTGCTTCTGTTTTAAAATGTATGAGTCTGATGTGTTGTTCTTAGAGTCTGGTTAGGAACAAATGGGCAACTTTGAGAGTCACGGAATGTATCTGATATTAGCAAGTCCGATTTGGTCTGGCTTGCTATCAGTGTTGTAACATGTCCATGTTTGAACGAAGGCTGTGAGGTCTGGAGGTGAATGAACCAGACTGAACAAAACCAAATGTCAAGAATGACAGGTAAATATAATATAGGACTGCATGAAGAAGTTGGATGAAAAGATTAAAATTTTGGCAATAAACAGAAAAGAAAGGAAAGTTTGTTACAACGTAGAATACTGATTTTTTTGATTCAGTCATTTTGGCGTTGGATTGCTCATTTTTACATGTCTAAATATTAAACATATTCTCCTGTGGAATTGCAAAAACTTGGAGATTTACTCAGTCTGGCCTCACGTCTCATGTTTGTTATGTAATCAGATTTCTGATAATCACACACAACATAGTCATCTACCATATTAATGTAGAATTACTGCTATTAGAATAGATGATGTTAACTACTCAGCAAGTTTAACTGAAGAAAGTAAGGATTTGTTTTTAAACAAATCAGTCAATTGAAATTAGACCCCAACCATTGTGACAAATCATGCATCAGGAGCGTGAAATATTCTGATAGGTTCTAAGAGTCATGGAGGGAGTGTGTGAGAGAAGCAAGATTTGGAAAAAGTCACTCTAGTCAACTGCAAATGTAACGATTGGCTACTTCTTATCAAGCTGGCCACATTCTTATACAGGGGAATATGCTTCATAAAGACTTGGACTGACCCTACTGCAACTAAAACCAACAACTGCTACTTATGAAACACACAAGTAAATTCTGGCTCAAAATTTATCCAGGGACTAGGGATACATATCTAGCTGTTAGTGATCAAGCAAAGTGTTCATGATTAATGTGAAATTTTGACAATTTATTACAGTGAAGAGATTCATCTACACTGACATACAATCAACAGTCCCCTGCAGTTACTCTGACAGTTAATTTTTAGTTTCCAATTATCCCATTCCATTTACCCAATCAAGCTGTCAGCATGCTCAACCTGCAAATAAAGTTGAGTCATGCTGCACTAAATTCTAAACATCTGTCTTGTTCTGGATTGAAATCATCACCATTAAAATGAATTCTACAATTAAGCAGAGGTAACTTCACATCAAAGGTACACTGAAGCTGTCATATTCGTAACTATGCTTGTTGCCAGCAAGTGTTAGAGAAGTAGCAGATGCTCTATCTCAAATTATCATTCTGTTATACAACTTACTGCAGCAGAAGTGTGCTATAAAATAATGCCAAATATCGTGAAATCACAGACAAAAATCAAGACTAACACAAGAATATATTCATTCACAGTCGTCTCATATTTGATAATTATTTTGAAATTAATTTCAAATACCAAGATATTTATTTAGCACACAACAAAAGGAAACGTCCATTTTCATAAAGGACACAGACTTTGAAGTTATCTTACTAACTTGAACTAGCTTCAGATGTGAAACTCGCTTTCCATGGAAGCCTGGACATAATTCTTTTTCTCCTCACAAATGGGACATGGGTACTGCTATCTGTCAGCATTTATCACCTGTCCCTAGTTGCCTCTGAACTGAGTGACTTGCCAGGCCATTTCAGAAGGCAGTTGAGAGTCAACCACATTGTTATGGGTCTGGAGTCACATGTAAACCAGACCAAGTAAGGATGTCAGTTTCCTTCCCTAAAGGGCATTAGTGAGCCAGATGGGTTTTTCTGACAACCGACAATGGTCTCGTGTTCATCAGTAGATTTTTAATTCCAGTTTATTATTGAATGTAGCAGGATTTGAATGCAGGTTCCCAGAGCTTTAGCTGGGTTTCTGGATAATAGTCTAGCAATAACACCACTAGGCCATCGCCTCCCCTCAATGATTGCCTACAGTATAACTTCGTTAAATTCATTCATGAGATTGGGGTGTCATTGGCTAGACCAGCATTTATTATCCATCCCTAATTGCATAAACAGTTAAGAGTCGACTGTATTGCCATGGGTCTGGAGTCCCATGCAGGTCAGACTGCATAAGGATGACAAATTTCCTTCACTAAAGCATATTAGTCAACCAAATGGGTTCTTAATGATAATCAACAGTAATTACATGATCACTATTAGGGCTAGCATTTTCACTTACATGTTTTAGCTCTCATGGTGGTATTCAAACCTATGTTCCCAGGAAATTAGACTTGGGCTCTGGGTTACAAGTCAGGGACATTGCCACTGCATGTCACATCCTCATGAACTGCGTTGTGATAATAATGGTAATACTGGATGAAGGACTAAGTAAATGATGAATTTTGCCGACGCCTCACAAACATCCAAGTTTTCGAATGACTTGGACGACAGGTTGGCGGCAGCAGAACTGCGTATATGCAACCTTCGGGTGGCATCATTGTGGCACTGCAGGAGGCCCATGATGGACATGTCATCTAAAGAATGGGAGGGGGAGTTGAAATGGTTCGCGACTGGGAGGTGTAGTTGTTTACTGTGAACCGAGCGGAGGGGTTCAATGTGGACTTCACCAGCTTCAAAATCTCCCCTTCCCCCACCACATCCCAAATCAGCCCAACCTGTCTCTGCTTCCCTAACCTGTTCTTCCTCTCACCCATCCCTTCCTCCCACCCCAAGCCACACCTCCATTTCCTACCTACTAACCTCATCCCACCTCCTTGACCTGTCCGTCTTCCCTGGACTGACCTATCCCCTCCCCACCTATACTCTCTCCACCTATCTTCTTTTCTCTCCATCTTCGGTCCGCCTCCCCCTCTCTCCCTATTTATTCCAGAACCCTCACCCCATCCACCTCTCTGATGAAGGGTCTAGGCCCGAAACGTCAGCTCTTGTGCTCCTGAGATGCTGCTTGGCCTGCTGTGTTCATCCAGCCTCACACTTTATTATCCTACTAACAGCATCTCTTTTAAGTCATGATTCTGGCTCCCTCTCTCTGGTCAGGCGTCATAAAACCAACACTGCAAATACCTCAGTAACTATATTCCCTGGTGGCTGGCTACCTTGTTACATAAAAATGAAGCTTCATCAAAATATGTACAAAAAAAAGACAATTTTTTTTTCTGGATGAGAGCGAGGTGGAAATTTAAGCATTGTGGAGTTTTGACTAAAGCCAGCTTGATTGAAATGCATCATGCTAACTCAGGGCAAAATTAACTCTGACAGTGCTGTCACTCACAACCTTAAACGATTATTTTGGTAGAACAGGTCTGTCACATAATTAACGGCATTTGGTTAAGTTAATGGGAGTCTACTGAAACCTGGCAGAATCAGAACCACTATGAATCAGTACCTTCAGCCATAGGGTGAAGTGGTGGGTCGGGGGGGGAAATCTAAACCAGTCATAAAGTGTTGGTTTCAGAGTGCTTATTTAACAGAATAGTTGGGCTGATAGTGATATAATTCGCCCACAAACAGCAACAAAGAACAGTCGAAGCTGACAGTTACATACCACAGTTACTAGACCATAAGACGTAGGAGTGGAAGTAAGGCCATTCGGCCCATCAAATCCACTCCGCCATTTAAATCATGGCTGATGGGCATTTCAACTCCACTCTCCCCGTAGCACTTGATTCCTTGTGAGATCAAGAATTTGTCGATCTCTGCCTTGAAGGCATCCAACGTCCCGGCCTCAACTGCACTCCGTGGCAATGAATTCCACAAGCCCACCACTTTCTGGCTGAAGAAATGTTGTCTCATTTCAGTTGTAAATTTATCCCCTCTAATTTTAAGGCTGTGCCCATGGGTCCTAGTCTCCCAGCCTAACGGAAACAACTTCCTAGTGTCCACCCCTTCTAAACCATACATTATTTTGTAAGTTTCTACTAGATCTCCCCTCAACCTTCTAAACTCTAATGAGTACAATCCCTAGGATCCTTCGCCATTCATCATATGTTAAACCTCCCATTTCAGGGATTATCCGTGTGAATCTCCGCTGGACACGCTCCAGGGCTAGTATGTCCTTCCTGAGGTGTGCGGCCCAAAATTGGACACAGTATTCTAAATGGGGCCTAACTAGAGCTTTATAAAGCCTCAGAAGCACATCGCTGCTTTTATATTCCAACTCTCTTGAGATAAACGACATTACATTCGCTTTCTGAATTACGGACTCTACCTGCAAGTTAACCTTTAGAGAATCCTGGACCAACACTCCCAGATCCCTTTGTACTTCTGCTTTGCGAATTTTCTCACCATTTAGAAAATAGTCCATGCCTGTATTCTTTATTCCAAAGTGCAAAACCTCACATTTACTCACATTGAATTTCATCAGCCATTTCCTGGACCACTCTCCTAAACTGTCTAAATCTTTCTGCAGCTTCCCCACCTCTTCAGTACTACCTGCCTGTTCACCTGTCTTTGTATCATCAGCAACCTTCGCCAGAATGCCCCCAGTCCCTTCATCCAAGTCATTAATGTATAAGGCGAACAGCTGCGGCCCCAACACTGAACCCTGCAGGACATCACTCGTCACCGGTTGCCATTTCGAAAAAGAGCCTTTTATCCCAACTCTCTGCCTTCTGTCAGACAGCCAATCCTCAATCCAAGCCAGTAGCTCACCTCGAACACCAATGGGCCCTCACCTTGCTCAGCAGTCTCCCGTGTGGCACCATATCAAAGACCTTTTGGAAGTCTAGATAGATACAATCTACTGGGTGTCCTTGGTCGAACATACTTGTAACCTCTTCAAAAAATTCTAACAGGTTTGTCAGGCACGACCTCCCCTTACTAATTCCATGCTGACTTGTTCTAATCTGACCCTGCACTTCCAGGAATTTAGAAATCTCATCCTTGACAATGGACTCTAGAATTTTACCAACTACCGATGTTAGGCTAATCGGCCTGTAATTTTCCATCCCAAGTTACTCCTCTTAATGATTTAACATTTCGGGCAAAACTTCATTACAATATTTAACTTCAAGCCCAGTTGGGTAATAGATTGCATGCCACAGATTCGGAGCAGCATTCACATCAGACAGCTACTATCATATAATTACATTGATAACAAATTAGGAATTCCAAACAAAACCAAGAATTGGGAAATAATGAAAACGGAAATACGTTACTCAGAACAATTAATATCTTCATAGCTGAAGAGAAATCTTGAAATCATCGCTTACTTTGACAATCTGTTTCTCTGAAGAAAAAGAAGAAACTTAATGTTTGTACACTAATTAAACAAATGATCATGAACAGCTGCATTTCCTTTATGTAGACTACTCCTTGAAAGCAATTCTAGATATAAAAGATTCTGTGCTTCAGTGGCAATTGGGTCACGAGTAATTACAGATCGATAACAATTAATGACTCAATTAAGCTCATGAGATGTAGGTCTTACACATCGAGCAGCAATCAGAAGGTAAACCTGTCAGATTGACTGAGGTCACCAACTGAACAAATTGATTTCTCCCAAAAAAAAGGGTATAACTTGTTCATGGAAACGTTTTGAGATTATAAAGGATGACATTCGGACAGTCAGATAATGAAGTCCCTTGACAGCAGCATTAGGATCACTGCACATCTGATACAAGCTAACCTCACCCCATGGTGCAAAGTTGGCTCACTTGTGTGTTCAGAAAATCACTGAAAATAGCAGAACAAGTAAGCACTTTGCTGCACCGTTATGGTTGTTTAGATGCTTATCTGTAGGCATTTCAACAGACTGGTAAGGAGGAGCAAATGTGATCTTTCTCCAGCTATTAAAAACCTAGAATGTATACACCATAGCTATGTCGGGGTTACATCATTTTTACCCAATTTCCAGGAGTGATCTTGGGATGAAAATTAGGAGCAGTAGCCCTGACTGCTTCAATGCTTTCCAACTCCCAAAAACTAAGGTTAATCATAACATCTCAACTTCCATCTTAACTGAGATCAGCTTATTCAGCACTGGCTGGGAATCAAACGCAACTAAGGGCTTGCGCAAACTAGCCATTCACCAAATAAACTCACAGAGCACAGCACAGTCTTGCAAAGATTCACTAGCTCACTCTCACTTAATGGTTTGAGCTCACTAATAGATGAAACCACAAATCCGAACACTTTTAGACAACAAACAACGAATAAAGAATGCATAACACAGGAACAGGCCCTTCAACCCATCAAGACTGTGCTGATGCATGATGCCTAAACTAAAAATCTTTTGCCTCTTCATAGTCTGTATGCATCTATTCCCTGCCTATTCATACATCTATCAAGATGTTTCTTAAACATTGTTATTGTATCTGCCTCCACCACCTCCTCTGGCAGTGTATTCTAGGCACTTACTACTCTGTAAAAAAAACCTTGCCCTTCACTTCTCCTTGAAATATACCACGTTATATCTTAAAACTATGTTCCCTTGTAATTGACATTTCTACCTGGGGAAAAAGACTAACTACCCTTCTATCCATGCCTCATAAAATTTTGTAAACTCCTAATAGGTACCATCCTTCAACATTCGAGCTAGAACAAACTAAGTCCGACCAATCTCTCTCCTAGTTAATACCGTTCAAACCAAGCAACATCCTGGTAGAACGTTTCTGGACTATCTCAAAAATCTCCAAATCCTTCTGGTAGCGTGCCAACTGGACACAGAGCTGAGCTGTGATACTTTGAACATGCGACTGATCATGCAAAGTTTTCAGACTGTACTGGGGGTAATGGTAGAAGCACCATAAAGAATGAAATGGACGAATGAACGGAGGGCCTATGTTAATAAAATGTGAGGCTGGATGAACACAGCAGGCCAAGCAGCATCTCAGGAGCACAAAAGCTGACGTTTCGGGCCTTGACCCTTCATCAGAGAGGGGGATGGGGGGAGGGAACTGGAATAAATAGGGAGAGAGGGGGAGGCGGACCGAAGATGGAGAGTAAAGAAGATAGGTGGAGAGGGTGTAGGTGGGGAGGTAGGGAGGGGAGGGCCTATGTTGCTAAGTTTGCAAATAACATTAAGATGTGTGGAGGGACAGCACTTTGGTAGGAAGAACAGAGGCATGGACTAAATGAGGAAATGCTTTGGAAATCGGAAGCACAAAAGGGACTTGGAATCAGGACTCTTTTCAGATTAACATGCAGGTTCAGCTGGCAGTTAGAAGGGCAAATGCAATGTCAGCATTTATGTCAAGATGAATGGACAAGAGCAAGGACGCACTGCTGAGGCGGTACAAGGCTCTGATCAGACCACATTTGAAATATTGTGAACAGTTTGAGGCCCACATCTAAGGAAGGATATGCAGGTCTTGGATGAGGTCCAGGCGAGGTTTACAACAATGGTCTTGGGAATGAAGGGCTTGTCATATGAGTAGCAGTTGAGGAAAACTTCAATAGCTAGAGGATGGTGAATCTGTGGAACTTATTTCTGTGGAAGGTTGTAGAGGCCAAGTAATTGAGTGTACTTAAAATTGAGATAGATAGGTTCTTGATGTGTAAGGGGACCAAAGGCCATGGGGAGAAGGCAGGAGAATGGGGCTGAATAACATATCAGACATAATTGAATAGCAGAGCAGACTTCATAAGTCAAATGGCCTGCTTTTGTTCCTGCATCTTAAAGGTCTTTTGGACAAATATCTTGTATCTGTTGTGGAGAAGGACACCATCCAGAAATTGCAAATTGTTCACATTAGATGTAAATGTTAGGAGCATTACTTGTTGCTCCAAGAATTTGAATGCTGTGCAAAAAAAGGTTTAATGATTTCAATTTGCCATAGTGAGTAAGCTCTTCCTCCAATTGCATGTCCTGCTACAAACTTCAACCACTGCTCAATTCATTAATCCCATACAAATAATCTGTATAGGGAACTCAATCCCAAAATCTAATTGCTTTGCCTCAGCACAAACAAGTCACTGTTGCAAGCCAGTCTCTCACAATGCACAGTTTGCTTACATAAGTAACTATTTAACTAGGAGGCCAGTTCAACCAAATTGCAAGATACTAAGTGATACATATCTTCCCTTGCAGAAGATTGTGTACAGCTGCAGCAAACAGAAGGGTGATAAGCAAATTTGTATATTTTAATGCCCTTTGAAGAGACAGTGCTGGCCATCAGCACACGTTCAGTGAAACTGGGGTCACTGGCAAGCTGCAATGATTAATGAGGACAACATCCACTCTCCAAAACCACTTCCTCTAAGTTTATTCTCCCTCATCCCATAACGTACTTCTGAAATATTTTTCTCCTCTCACCATAATCTAACAACCTCCAAGGTTGGAGGAGGAAAAGGCCACCAACGGTGAAGGAACTCTTGTCACTTGATCTTGTACTTCTATTCACCAACTTAAGAAACTGTTTGCACTTGAGTGGTGGGGACAGAGGATTCTGGTATGCATATGGTAAGACAGAGAGAGTAAAAGTGTAGAGCCACGTGTAGGCTGAGATTGTGAAAGAATGTGAGAGTGTGTATAGGGGAAGGGGGATAACGATACAGGTACCAGTTTGCCAAAGGGCAAAATCACACACTTGCTATGCTGCAAAGGACTCATGAGATTTTGATGGGTCAGATAATTGAAAACAACTCATCAAATGCCTTGTGCAGTGAAAAAAGTACCAGAAAGTATGTAATGGTGTCAAAGAGCATGGAGTCCAGCAGGCTAATGTCACTTGCTTGAGGTCACCTTACAAGGTCATCTGCAATCTCCTCAATTCAAGATCAGTAGTCTTCCACCGAGAATTCTGAAACCACTGAGAGCTGCCTCATCGGAGTACTAGGATAGGTGATATTGCACAGAACACCAAGCCAATGTAGAAGGGTGTAGTTTACTTTTGTATATACACATGGAATCATTCACATTATAAAACTGGACGGAAAAATGCATTTTCTAGTGATTTCTAGTTTTCTGCTACCACAAGGAGAACAATGTGATGGTTAGTGATAGAGGAAAGCACCATTTGTTAGGACAACTGGAGAATGGGGACATGTGGATGAGGTTGCTGGTATCACTGAGGAATTAGTTGATGCTGTCAAGGGTGCGCAGAAAGGGGTTGTTTAACTCCAGTTTCCTCCTGGATCGTGGAAAGGAATGATCCCTCATCATGGAAAGGTTGTGCAGCACACAACTCTGCTACTATCAACCTTGGAATTCACTTCACTGGGTATCACATTGAACTCCCCTGAAGAAGCAAACAGTGGAACATTGCTTGAGAATATTGATAACATGCCACAAGGAACAACATGAAGCAGTGTAACTATCATTGTAGGGCAGCCGTGCACCTGTGTGGATTCTGAACAAGAGATGAGCCACGTTATGAGTGGATAAACCATGTCCATTTGCCAATCTTTGACCTGAGTTAAACATAGGGGACTTTTGAAAAATTATTCTAGTTTGAGAGTGACCAAAGACAAAGGTTTGAAAACAAATAGATCAGGATTATTTTATGAAAAAGCTTCGAGTATACGCTATGCCTAAAGCAGTAACACCCCTACAGCATGATGGACCAGAAAACTATAGCAATTTTAATTATCTGTAGTGACAAGCAAATGCTTCACTTTGAATTGCTGAAACTGTGAAAGAATTATGAGATTAGCAGTTGCTAAGATCTCTCACAAGATGAAGTCATCTTAATCTTACGAATTTTAAAATCATTTGGAAGATTGGCCTTGCATTGAATTTTACATTCAAGCATTATGTCATTTACGGAAGGACAATTTAATACACATTGAGACATTGTGAAAGTAGTGGGTGGGGCAGTCGGGGGAGAGAGGATGGAACGATAAAGAGCAATAATACAAAGATATTCCTCTTACATGGAGAAAACTCTCTTAGAAAAAGACATACACACATTCAAACCAATTGTTCTTCAGAACAATTTTGTCAAGTAAATCCACTCACTAAGAGGAAGGTATACAATAAAAAAGGGATACGGAATATTGAGAGAAGAAACTATTAAACGTCTCTTGAAACTAGGTGGAATAGGATCAGGTTTTGAAGTCATTTTATATTGCGCGATGGATACCAATTCGCAACTTTATATCCTCTACAACTGCTGTAGTATTAGTAGACTATAACAGTGGCTTAAACACATTATCTGAATAATGCCTTTAGTTTAACCATAGTCTCACTTGGAAACCACTTTTCTTACCAATATCAACAGAAAAGAGGAAGCTGAAATAACTATTATTTAGAATAAATTCACTGATAATTTAACTGAAATTTCAAAGCAACTGCAGGTTGGCCCAACTGAAGTCCTACAAGATCCAGGAGAAATAAAAGCATTTTGCAGGCCTTTTAAACACATATTCCACCTGAAGAGCAAGGCTGCCAGGATGCCAACCTGATAAAGCCATTTGTTTGTATGAATCCAATGACCACCAGCATTGAAAAGGAAGATCATGATGCGGATCAGTGAGCATCACCTATCTGATGCTAGGATGGTGCTTCTCCATTCTACATTCAGCTCAAGCATCTGAACAGTAAAAAAACTGTCGAATGAAGGGCTCACCCAACCCCCACAACAGTCATCAGCGGTATTTAGAAGGATGATGGACTACTGATAGGTCATTATATGGCAAATTGTGTGTATTGTTGGAGCTGTGCTGAAGTACTATTTGTTCTCCTGCTAAAACATGTTGCTTCCAGGCATGGATAGCACGAGATGACTTCCTCTGGACATTGAAGATTGGGAAAGTAAAGATACAGGGTCTTTGAGTTGAAGATCAGTAAAAGCATGAGACAGGAAGTCCTTGCTTGGTTTAGCTGGAAGAGAAAGTATGAGAGAGATGGATTGCATGATTGGAGAAACAACTCTGCTTTTCCTGCACTTGCTTCTTCTCTAATCATACCCATGGCTTGGCCCACAAGACTTTCAGTTCTTCTCGCTATGCTCTGCTGAAGTGGTAGCTGAAACAAGGACACTATTTTCTCGTCAGTACCCCATTGCTCCTAAGGTGCCTTGGTCCAGTTGTGCAGCCCTAGCAGCACCTGCACCATTCAAGATGAGGATGAAGAATACTTCTTTCTCTCAGAGAGACACGAGAGATTATACAAATTAGGCCTACTTTCTCTAGAATTTAGGTTAACGGATGATCGAATTGAAGTTTTCAAATATTAGCAGGAAAAGACATTGTAGATAAAGGTAACTTATTTCCAATGGTAGGTAGCATAGTCTATTAATTAGGGACAGGCCATTCAGGAGAGATGTAAACATTTCTACAAAGAAAGGGTGGTAGGCATTCAGAAGCCTCTTCTAAAAATAGCATTGGATGTTGGATCAATTTTTCATGCTAAATCTGAGCTATATGAATTTTTGTTAAGCAGAGTTATCAAGGGATATGGACCAAAGTCAGGTTTATGGAATTAGGCCACAGATTTGTCATGATCCCAGTGAATGGCAGAAGAGGCTTGAGAGACTGAATGGCCTACTCTTGTTCCTATGAATCTGCGCAATTCTCTTCCCCAAGGGCAGTGGACAAATAATCCTTGAATATTTTTAATAAACAAGGTGGTCAAGGGTATTGCAGTAGGCAGAAAAGTAGATTTGAGGCCAACAGGTTTGAAGGAGAGTTTGACCCAATCCTGCCGCTATGTCATTAATTATTTGGTCTAGTGATAGAGCTTATTCCAAACTTCTGCTCCCCCCACCACCCCAATTTTGTCTCTTTATTTTTGGCTATTCTTGAAGTGCATTTTGTACCTTGCACAAGTAATAATTGTTCAAGGTCTTCACCATTTCCTTGTTTTCCATTCTGGACTCCTTAGTTACACCCTCCGAGATGTCAAAGCTCCTAGTGGCTAATCCCGTCTATTTACATATATTTGAAAACCTCTCGCTTTCAATTTCAACACTTCTTGTTAGATATCCCTCCTATTCTAGTTACTCCCTCTTTATCATAGTACTTTTTTGTTTAGTAAGCCATGGATTATTGTGCCTTTCTTCTTTCCATAAATAACTGGATTTCAGCTTTCTTTTATTAAATGTTACTGGTCTCAGCCGAGATCCTAACAGTAGTGCATAGAGTTTTTGTTTAAATATGCTCTGAAACAAATACAAGTGCAAAAAAAGTTATTTAATGCATATTAACTCATAATTACATTGATCTAATCTTGTAGGCTTAAATTCTGAACCATTTATAGACTTAAACTTTTTCACATCTAATTATAAGGGACAAAACAGGATGGCAGTTCAGTGACATTTTTACAACACTAGGGTACCTTGTTGCCTAGAAACACACAAGGGATACAAAAATAGACCATCTAAAATATTCTGAGGCCAGGCAGCTGATTACATCGCTTCAGTGTCAATCCAATATTGGTGGGACCTTTATAGTCATATGGTCAACTTTGCTTCAGAGAGGTATCAGTCTTGGAAATCACCTTAAAACGAATTATGAATTTTAGAATTAAGTTAAACCATTTATGGGGTAGAATGTTCAAAGGTGAAGTTGGTAAAATTACTCAAAATACATATTGGAGAACCAGTTAAACAACACTTAAGTCTCAACAAAACTATTATTTGACAACAAACACAGAATACTGGAGAAACTCAGGAAGTCTGACTGCATCTGTATAGACAGAAAGAGAGTTAAATGTTTCCAGTCCAGTTTTTTTTCCAGAATGTTCTGAACAATCCCAATTTCTTCCAGAATCTTCCAACCCCTGCTGAAGCAGAAATGGGCAGCAGGCAGCATCAGCCTCTGGATACACCAGAGGGTATATTCACTGAGTGCAGGAGAGTCAGTGGAAGAAGATATACTCCTTTTTGCAACAATAGTGTAATAATAGTCTGTGCAATCTAAATGTAACCTAAATGAGATTAGTGTATTCTCTTTACTTCAATGGGTTTATTTAGCTAAACTAATAAACACAGTTCAGAGCAATTTCAGACATAGCCTATGTCTTGTATATTGCAGTACAGAGAACAGCAGGGTGCAAAGCTCAATCACAGGTTGATGTCTTAAAGGGACATCACTCCAACTTCTAGAAGGCAACATTTTTCCATTTTTCAAAAGGCAGCCTGTTATTCTTACACGAAAAACATGTGACATTGTGCAGTTAGGATTTTTGCTATTGTCCATTGTGTTGTAATGATCTTGTGTTATCTAAAAGTAACAGAAGTGACATTCTTTGATTCCAATTTCTTTAAGATATTAAGCGCAACTAAGATAATATATAGAAGACACAGATAATTACATTCACAGCCTGTGCATTGAGCGCGACAATGCAGAGACAGTCCATTGCCTGTAAGTTTATTTGCAACGTGTTAATATGCATTAAATATTTAAGGATTTCGAGTCTTTTGATGACTGAACATGAGTTAGTAAATGGGTGACTTAATGGTTCACAGAATAGATAAGTTGGTGAGGTGAGTACGTGGACATGTTGGATAGAGGGTGAGATGGATCAGTCGGGGAGAGAAGGTGAATTAGGGGGCCAAGGTGAATTGGGAGGAGAAAGAAAAATTGTGGTGGGGATGAGATTAATCAGAAGAGTGAGATGGTTCAGAGGAGATGTGGGTGAGGGGTGGGTTTGGTCATAGTGGAGAACTTGTGTAAGAGCTAGTCAATTCCTTTTGGTGGGAGAATATGGATAGCTGGGGATGGTGTGGCGAAATAGTCAGATGGATGGGTAGCCACCTGCACTGGCAGGGAATAATTGGGTCAGCTTGATAGGGTGGGGACTGTTGGGTAGTCAGGTGATCCGGTGTTTTGGCAGCTTGTGGAGAGTAGAGAGGGGTTCGGTGGATGGTCAGGCAGGTGGTCAAGGGCCGTTTATGGGGGTAGCTAAGTCTGATGAGAGATGGAGCACAGTCTAGTCATCAGGAGTGGGGGCAGACTAAGATTCTCAGGCACGTTACACAGATGAGACAACGTACTAGAGTACCAAATATTTTGAGGGTAGCTATAACGATAAGTTTACTGAGGGATTACGTGAATGAACCATTTAATTTTTGTTTTGAAGCTTCCAACACTTTTTTTTTCTCTCAATATGTTGCACTACACTTTAGAGCAGGGCAGGAAACTAAATTTTCATGATTTATGTTTCATTTCCTTTTCTCTGTTTCAATATTACTCAGCAGTATTAATCAGCAGAACTTAAAAGTGTTCAGTCACGGGGGCCCAATAGAAAGGCATAGGCAGATTAACAGCTGGGCAAAAAGACAGAAAATGCAATTTAAAATGACTCTGGGAAAGGGAGCATACCAGTACTGGAAAGACATTCTTGGAAACTGACTGATGAACAGAGACACTAAGGATTCAAAAATAACATTCTTTGCAAGTATGAATATAGGCTGATAAAATCATGAGGTGTGCCAACAAAATTCTGTATGCTAAAATGAAGCACTGAGGACAACAGTACAGGAATTAGGATTAATTTGAAGTGAACATTGATTGGGCAAATAAAATCACTATGTGCATTGAGAGCTCCGTAATAAAAAGTACTTTAAAGCCATTCAAATAAATGTTGGGGGTTCAGCTCAGGCATAATGAGATTTTTTTCATTGGAATTGAGAATGCTAAAAGAGGACATTGATAGCAATTTTAAAATAAGGGTTTGCAGTGAACGCTTCTTGTTTTTGCTTCTGAAGTGAATAACCTCACATTTATCCAAATCATACAGTTGCTGTTATACAGGGCCTTGATGAAGCCACACCTAGAATATTGTGTGTAGTTTTGGTCTCCTTTTCTGAGGAAGCATGCACTTGCTCTGGAGGGAGTGCAGCGAAGGTTTACGCGGCTGATTCTGGGGATGGCTGATTCCGGGGATGGCTGCTCTGACGCATGGGGAGAGATTGACAAGGTTAGAGAAAGTAAGAACTGCCAATGCTGGAGTCTGATATTACAAAGTGTGGAGCTGGATGAACACAGCAGGCCAGGCAGCATCAGAGCAGCAGGAATACTGACATTTCGGGTCTTTTCTGAAGAAGGGTCCGGAGCCAAAATATCAGCTTTCCTGCTCCTCTGATGCTGCCTGGCCTGCTGCATTCATCCAACTCCACACTTTTACAAGGTTGGGATTGTTTTCGTTGATTATTCAGATGAATGAGGGGGCTTACAGAATTCTAACAGGACTGGACAGAATAGATGCAGGGAGGATGTTCCGGATGGTGAGTGTGTCCAGAACTAAGGGTCACAGAATGAAGATTTGGCGTGGACGATTTGGGACGGTGATGAGGACACATTTCTTCACCCAAAGAGTGGCGAGTCTGCAGAATACATCACCACAGAAAAGTAGCTGGTATACTTGGGATGAATGGGATCAAAGGTTACAGGAAGAAAACAGGATCAGGCTACTGAGTTGGATGATCAGCCATGATTGTGAAGAATGACAGAGCAGGTTCAACGGGCCAAATGGCCTCCTCCTGCTCCAGACTTCTATGTTTCCAAGTAAACGTCAGAAACAATTAGTTATTAATTTAAAATATCAGTGAGGGTGTGAGGAAGGACTTCTGAAGAAATTTGTTTAATTGAAGCACAGAATACCTATCATGTTTAAGGCACAGAGTCAATTTTTACTGGTTAAATTGGATAAACTAAAAGGAAGAATATACAGAACTATCGGAAAAGAACATAAGAATTTAGGAGGGAAAAGTACACAACATCATCCCGTCACTCAAAACCATTACGGTCAATCTTCAGGCTCAACTCCATTTCTCCATTTGCATACATTCAGAATTTCATTTGGTTCAATCGGATCACTTCTTATTCTTCTGAATTCCAATGTCTAGGTTAAACTGTCTCAGCATCTCATTTTAGGACAACCTTAGCATCCCAGAAACAAATCTAGTGAACCATTACCCTATCAACTTGAATTCAAATACATCCTTCTTTAAATATGGAAACCAAAACTGTACAAAGCACTCCAGTATGGTCTCAATGTTCAGTATATTTGTAGGAAGACTCCTTATTAGTGTACTTCAACCTAATTACACAAAAAACCAACGTGCAATTTTTCATACCAATTGTTAGCAGTACCTGTGTGCTCACTTAGTGTTCCCTGAATGGGCAGGGAAGTTGAATTAGATTAAGTGGAAAGAGTTGATATACAAATGCTGGATCAAATAATCTTCTTCCATACTGCAAAGAATTGTACTTCTCTTGATACCATCACAAGAGAAGCACAGAATTCATCAATGCAAAGTTTAAGTCAATGCTGTGCTGCTAGAAATGGACTTTATCCAAAACAACATACATTTAACGGCAAATAATTAGTGTGTATTCTAAGCACAGATACTTCAGTATTGTAACTGAATAGTCATATCGACGTAAGGAAATGCACAACCTATACACTACATGTTGCAATTTATTGACCATCAAGCTCTGCAAACACAAATCTCCGAACAACATTTGAATTCAAAAGTGTTTTGGTGGTGTAGTACAGATATGTAAAAGGATTGCACTTACCTATAAGCGAGTGCTACAGCCCATGCGCTGGCAGCACAATAAAGGCAATCTCGAACTTTGGCATAATTACTACCACCGACTGTTTTGGTGGGGAAAAGACCCGTTGCAGGACTCTGGTAGTTTAGAACAGTTGATTTCACTGAAAAGAAATAAAAATAAATGACATAATTCAACAAACAAATATAGATATTATGCTGATACGAATGGTTCACAATGCAAGCATAATGCAGGAATACTGATAAATTTACAAGGAGCATTAGCAGTTGAGGGGCTTACTACCTAACAGATACTAAATTAAATTTAACAATGAAGGTGGAGAACTGGGTATTTTATGTAGTCCTCTGGATTATTTTAACAATACACTGGGAACAGGAAACATTTGCATCACTCATGATGTTAATCTAGAGAAAGAACTGGCAAGTTAAAAACTGTTTTCTACAGCACTGGAGTGAACATCAACCTTCACAGCAATATAAAGCAGTAAGAATAAAATGACAAGACAAATTTACACCAAAACAACTTTATTTCTTGAAAAAAATACATTCATTGATAATGTCATGCAGTTCGATTCCATAATTTAGGCGTTAATTTCCCATTTCACTCCAAATACTGACTACCCTGCTAAATATTTCTATCATTCTGTTTCAAAACTCCAGCATCTGGAACTTTATTTGTCTTTTTCTGGATTGGTGCCTGGGATGTTGATGTTGCTGGCAAGGACGGCATTTATTGCACCTTTCTAATTGCCATGGAGATGGTGGTTAATGCTTTCTTGAATCATGACAGTTCTTCAGGTGTAGGTCCACACATAATGCTGTTAGGGAGTTTCAGGATTTTGACCTAATGACTATGAAAGAATAGCCTTACAGTTTCAAATCAAGATGATGTTCAAGTTGGAGAACTTGCAGTTGATGCAGAGGCATTAGACAGACACTCACCACAGAATTAACAGCACTTGACCTCCTCTTGTAGCTACCCCATTTACATTGTTGATCCAGTTCAGTTTCCACACAATTATAACCCCAAAGATGTTGATAGTGGGAGATTCAGCAAAGACAATGTCATTTTGGAGATGGAACGGCCTGGCACTTTGTGGTGTGAATTTTATTTGCCATTTGTTTCAACCAGTCCTCGGCAAGTTTTCCCAATTTATGATTGCAGACTGGTTACTCGAAACCACTATGCTCCCAGGTGAGAACACTATATGTTGTCAAGGGCTTCTTGCATACGAATGTGATAGAATCACAATTATCATTAAACATCCCCACTTTTGCCTTCAGTGGAGAGGTCGTTCATTAAGCAGTTGACATGTGTGATGTTGGGGACATCAGGATGAGGTCAAGATGGATAATCCACACAAGACTTCTGACTGAAGATGCCTATATGTCAGCATCTGTGGAGGAGAAAACAGAGTTAATGTTTCGGGTCCGGTAACCGTTCCTCAGAACTGTTCTGAGGAAGTTCTGAATTCTGAGGAAGGGTCACTGGAACTGAAATGTTAACTCTGTTTCCTCCTCCAAAGATGCTGCCAGACCTGCTGAGCTTTTCCAGCAGCTTTGTTTTTGTTCCTGATTTGCAGCATCTGCAGTTCATTTGGTTTTTATGCCTATAAATGTATTGGCATTGTCTTCTGCACTGCAATTTTGGGCTCCCCCTTCAATGAGAAAGGAGATAATTGAGCAGTCTCCTTCTCCAGTGAGTTGTTCAATTGCTCAGCGTTATATAAAGAACAACAGGTAGTCTAATCTAATCAGATTAATAACTAACACGGATCAAATAGTCATCATTATAACACTGCCTATGGGACTGTATGTTTAAAGTGATTCCCATGTTTCTCTCTATTACAGAGATGGCTAGACTTCAAAAGTACTTTATTGGCTGTAGGACAGTCTGGACATCCTGGGGACATGGAGTGTTCTATACAAATAGAAGAGAGAGCGTTTGGGGCGGCACGGTGGTTCAGTGGTTAGCACTGCAGCCTCAGAGCGCCTGGAACCCAGGTTCGATTCCCGCCTCGGGCGACTGTCTGTGTGGAGTTTGCACATTCTCCCCATGTTGGCGTGGGTTTCCTCTGGGTGCTCCAGTTTCCTCCCACAGTCCAAAGGTGTGCAGCCTAGGTGGATCGGCCATGCTAAATTGCCCATAGTGTTCAGGGATGTGTGAGTTATAAGGGGATGGGTCTGGGTAGGATGCTTGAAGGGGCGGTGTGGACTTGTTGGGCCGAAGGGCCTGTTTCCACAATGTAGGGAATCTAATCTAATCTAATCAAATATTGTTCTTTGCGTTGAAAGAGACTCCACTGCAAGCATGGAACATAATGCGCATTTGAGCAAATTGAGCAGAAGGCAACAGCAGACCAGCACTCCTGACTTGGAACTGCATTATTGTCCCTTCATTGTTACTGGGTCAAAATCCTGGAATTCTCTCCTTAATGGCACTGTGGGTGCTCCTTCAGCCCAAGAACTGCAACAATCCAAGGAGGTAGTTCACTACCACTTTTTCAGGGCAATTAGGGATGGGCAATAAATGTTAGCCTGCTCATATGCATTTAAACAAACAAAGTTCCACTGGAGCTCTGAGCTAAATTCTGCATTGTTTATAGGAAACAATTCACAATAAGAATTTGTCAGATTGTCCTTGAGGATTCGGGGAAAACAAACCTGCTCGAGGTTTTTTTTTCCCCCGGGAGAGGTTTTTAAAAAAAGATAGTCTATCTCCTGCCATTTCAGGAGGGGAAGAAAAAGCTTGCTCAAAGTTCTTTTCTCCTGAAATGGCAGAAGATTTTTCGTCTTAAACCTCTCCCATAAGAAAATGTCACAAATTGGAGCTGGGAAGTGAACAGGAATCAAGGTGCATGTACGTTGAACTCCAATGATATGAAACAGTCTCAAAGAATCAGTCAGTCGTTCCTCTACTTCATCATACGGGCTTTTCATTAGCTGGTTTGACATGTTTTATATTTCCTTCTTTTATCAAAATTAGCTTGTGATGCTTGCTGTGATGTTTCACTATAAATCTTTTGGTGTTGACATACACCAGAAAAAATGTGATGTTTTAAACATTGCTGTCTACAGTGATTACCTAACTTCATGTACACTCAACTCCATTTCACATTTTGCTCATTTCCACAGATTTGTATGCAGTCTTTTTTTGATCTCCAGGTATGACTGACCTCCTGATAGCCACTGAAGCTGAATATAGAACAAAGCAAAAAAACATGGCAAGAACAAATAACTTGGTAACTAAATTGGAAATATTTTTATATTAGCAAGAAAGTTCTTTCCAGATGAAAAACATAAAACACCTCCATGATTAGTGTAGAGTCATACACGATGGAAGAGGTCCTTTGGCCCATCAAGTCTGCACTAACATATCTAAACTAATCACAGTTTCTAGCACTTGTTCTCTTCCTCTTAAAATATTTGTAAAATATCTTGGGATTCTCCCTAATTTTAATTGCCAGAGTTTACTCATGTCTACTTTGCTCACCTAATTGCTTAAATCCTATACTAAGTTGAACGCAATCAATTGTGAGAATGACTTATTTACCATTCCTAAGTTTGAGATCATATTTTTGGCTTCCAGTTTTGTGTTTGCATATTTTTGCAAGATGCATGAAACCTGCCAGATAATATATTTTGGGTGTTGGAAATAAAAGCAAATAAGTTCAAATAAGAATAAATAACAATGAAGTTACCTAGATATTCCAGTGAAATAAATAATTTTAAAGAAAGATACAATTGGACCTTGGAAGCTGGAGACCCATTTCAGCATTTTAATATTAATTCCTTTTCAGCTTCCTTTGATCCTCAGCATTATTTACCATTCCTCTCATTTTAGTTTCAAGTTTAATCTGGTCACCATTCCCACCAGCACATAATCCAAATTGTTAATTTTTCCAGGTAACAGAAGTTGTCCCATAAAATAATCTTCTGAGAAAAAATCCTTTTGTATGACGATACACAACTCTCTAACCACTCAGAAACTGCAGCTAACTTCTGTTTTTCCTTCAAACTAGTTTTAAATCAATTTTCTATCCTTCTCCAACCCCGTATCACTTACTCTTTTTGAGGATCTAAAAAGCAAACTGAACAGGTATTGGTCAAAATTCATACCTTAAATAAGCAGTGGAAATGGAATGGAGTTCATTAAATGTTATAAAGGAAAAGTAAGAGGATTCCTGCATTATTTATCATCTAATGTAACTGTACCAAAAACCTAAAATAACTACTGTTAATCAGAAAAAGTTATTGAAAAGTCTATTATTGATTATTTGTCAGAGTATTTAATAAACAAGTAAAAGCCCAAAGAACGTGTCAATGTGGAGTAATGGCAGTCAAAAATAAACTAAATATCACACCAGTCATAGAAAGAAAACAAAGGGTTACTGTAACAGAGCAGTCATAACCAAGTTTAATTCCTGATATGAAATATAAAGAAAAGTAGCTGCCATAAACATTGACAATTAATCTCTTAAATGAAAGCATCAGAAGTAAATTAGTCTTTGAAAAATTCACAAATTGCTTCACAAACAACATGATTTTTAGAAATGACCTAATATATCTCATAAAGAGCATGAAAATGTTGAATAAGTTGAGCAAAGTAGGACTGTAGACAGAAAATGAACAAAAAATCTACTGCAGACCAGTGTAAAAGCTTTCCAAACGAAAAGGAAAAGCAAGCAACAACAGTACTTCAAGATTAGTGTTTAAATAGTTTCAGATAAAGTTGAGGGAGATTTGGAAACTTTTATTAGACAACACGAACAACAGCCTAACTTCAGTCGGCTGCAAAGTGGAGACATACATTTTAAATTTTCTCTTGGGCTATAGGAGGATTTGCTCTCCTGGCTGCAGTATCAGTTAGGTTTGGAGGGAGGTCCAGCAACAAGGTGCAACTCCACTGAAGCAACAACCCTTCAATGTGGCAAATTATGGCTGTGACATTTGCCTTCAGTTATATTACAAGTCAGTCTATTCAAGGTTTCCTTGATTCAGCTTCCAATTCTAGTTCCACCCCTCCAATCCAACAGCATCCCTGGATACTTCAGGGTCTGCTCCCACCTCCCCATGGCTTCTTTTCATAATTCCCCTCATGTGCTTTTGTTCCCACCCACACTCCAAGCAGTACCAGTGATAGGGCAGGTGGTTAGGGCAGGTGGACAGGGGAAGTTATGAAGAATGAAACTGAAGATGTTGAGTCCTGACAGGGGATGCCAAGTCTTTGATTCTCTGGTGCCTTCTCCATGGCAATGCCTCAGCCAATCGGGATCAGCATGAAACCTTTCTCTTCTGCAGTATAAATTGTCATGATAATTTGAAATTTTCCATTCCGATGCTTGGCCAAATGATTCAAAGCAGAGAAGCTTTGGCAACATGTTTCTCCTTTCAGCATCCATTTGTTTTTGGAGCAAAAAGCTGTTGATATGGTTACAACCAGTTGTGGAGCGGTAAATCTGCTCCGTTCTTTTCAACTTCCCTACTCACCTGCAACAAAATATTTTAAATTCTTTTTTATCATGCAGTTATTCCTCTCTCCAATTAAAGTGAACTCATCCACCAAAAACATTTTGTAAAAAGTCAATTAAAAGAGTTTCTTGGAGTGAAAGGACAATTTTATTACTCACTAACTCAGAGGAAAGAAAAATAATAAAGTTGCAGAATAAAACACACACAAGTACTAAGTTAAAAAGGGGATAAGTGTTCATCACAGAAGAAAAAGAGCATACATGTTAATTCCATAGGATTTCCTGAAACTGTAAGGTATTAACCAAAGACTGGTCAGTAGTGTCTTGGACGAACTGCAGCCATGAATCTTGCTAACTTTGTGTTATTGATGTTTAGATGTTTCTTGAACTGGCTTTGTCACCAGGCTTTGTCTTTCCAGAGACAGATTTCTCCAGTTCCAGTCTCATAACTATCTTGTCAACCCTGTTGCTGCTGTTGTCTGAAATACAGTTTAAACATTTCGTCCCAAGTCTGGGTATATTGCCTCCAAGTCGGTTAGGCACCAAGATTTTTTTGGCATGTCCAAAATGTGGGCCCTCGTAATGATGTGAACTAAACAGGAGTTGGGCCTCTTCACATCATATTGGTTTCCATCTCTTGATAAAAAAATACTAATTTCATTTCATTTGTTATGATGGTTTCATGATGCCTAGCTTAACCTTTGGTCAGGTGATCACTGTGGCCATTTTAAGTCCTTTTGTTGCTTTTTTGGCAGCACTCCAATTCATTAAAGTCTCAGATATTAAAATCAGATGATGGTATTTAAAAATTAATAGCTCATCTTTTATCACTATGATAATATCAGATAATTCTGATAAGAAGCTAATTTTGATAAGTTATTTTGGTTACAGCAAAATCCCTGTGGGTTTACAAAAAGCATTGAAAAACATTCAGAGATGGAAACAAAACTGTAAATAATTTACTTACAGCTGAACAAACTCATACAACCTGAATCCTGCAGTTGTAAATATTGTAGAATGGCACACATTACAGCACAGACAGGACACTCCACCCGAACAGGTTAGCTGAGAGAAATGCAACTATGAAATAAGTCGGTCCTGAATCCATCATAAATGAGGATATTTTCCCAGGTGGATCATTCTCACGTATTGTCAGTCTGAGACAATGTTCTGTGAGTACATGATTTTTAAACCACATACTAAATATTCCACAAAAAGTTTAAAACCTGATTTAATCGATGCCTGTTGTCACTCCATTATCCTAAATGCCCAGATTACTCAAGAAACATAAATAGCAACCAAAAGTAGAAATCAAGTTGAAGGAGGAATAGATCTGAACAGCTAGTCAGAGGAAATAAAAAGAGTATATTTGTGGAATTTCAACTTTTTCCATGAGGAAAGAAAAATCTACTCTATTGGGCTCATGCCCTGGGAATCAAGCTCCATTATTCCTGGAGCTGTCACAAAAGTTAAAGATTTTATCAAAGTATGCAAAATTTTCCAATTTACCTGTTCTTTTAGATCCAGGTTGTCAGAAAGTATGGACAAGCTTTCTGTAGCTAACAAGAATTACATTTTACTATTTGCATAAACAGATCCTAGCTACAGGGGAACAACTATTAACTAGTAGACATGTAAGTCTACCAGTTAAAACTCCAACCCACTTACAAAAATCCGCCTACGCATACATACAGACAGACAGACACAAAAAACACATCAGTATCACGAGTTGAGGGAAAAATTGGGAAGGCAGTTCAATGGTCCTGTCACCAGAGTCAGTGGAGATGTTCTGTCTGGCTTGTCAGGACTCGTTTCTCAATCTGTCTTCTCCAGGGGCTTTAACTTACTTGCAAGAACAACAGAATGATGGGCTGTGAACTTATAAAATCTCTGACATATTGGGTAAAAGCAACTGTGAAGGCAAAATAAACTGGCATTATCAAGGCCAAGGTTTTTTTTAAAACCAAGATAAAAGGACACTACATCCTTTCAAAGGTCCAAAGGCTTCTCCCTTCTCATTGACACCAAAAAGCTGTTCACACACTTGACAGCCAATAAATACTTGTTGGCAGGAATAAGGTCTTTGTCATTAGCAATTGGTTGCAACTCCACAAACCAACCAAGCAGCTACTTGTTGCCAGCCAAATCTCATTTTTGTACACATCTCCTGGTGCTAATTTATCTGCAACTAATCTTCCTTCAGTGGCTGAACAAACAGGTGTAAACAGCACTTTCAAAGTGTTCAAAGCATGCTATTAAAGCATGTGGCAATCCCAGTTTTATGAACTGTTCTTTCCCCATTTCAGTCTATAATCCATAAATTGGATCCAAAAAAACAGATATTGTCTTTATACTGGTACACAATTCATGTCATGCACTACGCTTAGTGATGTCTCCACAAAGCCGAAATACATTTCAGTTCATTGTCTATTTCATTTTCATCAATGAGCTCCAGGTACAAAATATACTGATGACTGAACATTGCATATCTGGGGAAAAAGAGGAAAGAGAGTTTGAGGAAGCTGGTAGAACAATATGAACCAGCTTAACATCTGCACTCGTTGGACTACCCTTGTCACTGGATCTTCTGCTGATGCTTTATTCTTCCTGGCTCAAATGAAGATTTTTTGGCTCTGGATATCTATGCCTCAAAACAGTGAAACTGAGATACAGAAAAAGTTCGGGCATTTCAAATAATTTTGAAACTTAAATGCAAATTGACAAAGGGCAATAGAGTATGCGGTGATTATGAAATGAAAAAAATTTAATCTTAGTTTAAAATGGAAAGAACACAGTATGTCTGAATAAACTGGAGCGTTGGTTAACTCAGTTGGCTGGATGGCTGGCTTGCAACGCAGTATTGCCAACAGTGAGAGTTCAATTCTTGCCCTAGGTGAGGCTACCATGAGGAACTCTCCTTCTCAACTTCTCCCTTTACCTGCGTCATGGTGATCTTTGGGTTAAACAATCATTAGCTGTCTTTCTCTAATGACAGAATGGCCCTATGGTCTGATAGGACAATGCCAAATTTACTCTGAAGTAAGATGTCTAATTGATTCAGCCTTCAGATCTGGGACTAATAGTGCAATGATTAAATATTTAAGCTCTTGACCACATTTACAGGTGAGAATAATTGAACAATTCTCAATATTCTTTTACTTTACAGCAGGAGATATACATCCATTCTTTGTTTCACATTCTCACTAGAATGTTATTACACTCAGTCTGCTCTGGGAAAGCATTTGGCCTTGCGTCACAAAACTACAGGATAGTATAGCTGTGTCAGGAAAATCGGCTACTGGCTGAGCGCTGATATGAAATTTTATAACTTCAATATATAATTCCAACTGAGCACAAATGTTATTATTGTGACAAGGGTTTTTAACATAATACTTAAAGCTGGTTTTCAGAAGCTTAAAATTTACCTTGAATCAATTTCTAGCATAATTACAGTTTTAAAAGTTTATTGGGTACAGTACAAAACAATGTACCACCATTTCATCAATCTATAAGACTCATTCGAATTGTACGCAGAGATGAAGATAAAGTTCCAAGGAAATACTTGCCTTTCACACTTGTTTTCAGCTTGAAATCAATCACTCTAGTATCTATTAGTGTATTACACACCATAAAAATTTCCAAGATATGTCACACAACAATCTGGTTTAAAACAAATGGAACTGTACTACTTGGAAAGAAGCAAAGAGATCAAAATGAAAGAAGTGCCATCAGTTCAATACTAGATTTCTAAAAGATTCTGATATACTGGTTAAGACTAGAATTCCTGAGGAGTAAAAAAATGGCAACCATAGCATCAAGCCATTTTCTGAAAAATTTTCCAGTAATTGATCTGTCAAATCACCATAGAACATCTGCAAGTGTTGTAGTAAATTGAACTGTCACATCTTCAAGGAACAAATGGAAAATAATAAAATGAAGCATTAACTCATAAAAAATTGCTGGGCATTACTCCACACGAAATAAATAACCTAAGAACAAGAAACCTACAGATTATATGCAACATATTTTCATAAGCAAGTTTTAAAAGATAAAATTGAGTGCAAATAAATGAGCCACCTGCTCATTACAGTTCACGCAGGAAGTCCAGAGCTGCCCTTGTACATGCATATTGCATGCAGCAATGTAGAGAGACAGTGAAGGCTCCAGCTTTCTTTCAATCCCATGGCTGACCAGGAATCACACCCACTCTTGCTGTCTGTCATTGGTATATTTTCAATGGAACCTGTTTGAATGGCTTATGAATGCACCATCAGGTTTTGGCATGAGACTCAAACCTGACGTTCTAACAGAGAGGCATGGATAGATCAATTGTGCCACAAGACATTCAAACTTACTGTTATAGAGCACGTTAGACAGTGCAATCTCTACATTCAAGAGTAAAAGGAAATATAAAAGACAGGAAAATACCCAAACTCAAGTGCAAGCTGATTTTCCCCATTGTTTTCCTGTTAGTTATTGATTTTTAAGTCTAGAATTGCACTTTTCCTCCTTTCCATTCCATTGCATTGCTTGATTTCAAAAAAATATATAAACCAGACCTAGAAAACTAAACAAAAAACACCTCTCTGTCCCACGCTGGGACTAGCCCATGTACGTTACAGGTAATGACTCTACTGGGGAACCAGTTACTGGATTCTTGATGAGACTTTGGAAATTGGCAGAACACAGAATATAGGTCAGCACTTCTGAAAATATTAAGGGATCACTTAGCTTGTGGAATTAATAATACTGCAATCCAAAGGAAGCAACTGTTGTTTCAGAAATTTCCTCCAAGTATTTAATATTCATTAAAAGCTAAGCAATTCTAATTCATAATGCTTGACAGAGAATAAGTGAAAAGAACACAAATCACTTTCCTGCAATTAGTATCTCTTCTGGAGAATGACTTTAACACTACAGTAAATGGAACTTGATCATGATCAAGAACATTTTGCATGGGGAATGAAGACAGAACTTGTGTGGCAATAGATTAACATATCCCTCAACTGGCTGGAATAAGTAGCGGGGAATCTAGTATAATTGCCCCAAGTTTTAAAATTTTTGATCGATAAAAATTGTTGAATGTGATAACCCGTTGAAGGCCCACGTAGAGTCACAAGATAATCTCCCTATGGAGCTTTTTGAATATGAGCTATCCCACTGGAGATAAAAGCTCCCACGTGAATATTCAAGGTAAGGCAGGGCTGAAACTATTCATCGTCTTGGTCAAGATTTTTTTCTATAATCAGCTTCAAAACCAGAATAATGACCATTTGTTTTATGTTCTCTTTGGCAAACAACAGCCAATTTGCATTCCACAAAAGGAACAGTGATTATAAATGAAATCTGTTAGTTATAGAGCTGGATGTGAAGTTCTGAAGCTGCCGTAAGGTAATACACAAATGCAAACACTTTCCACTGAATTACCTGTAGTTTCTAGTAATTGGTGAGCTAGTAATACAAACATGTATGGAACAAACAATATCTGCAATCTCAATGTAAGTGATCATAATATGATAGCCTATTAGCAATATATTAGAGGACTTCATCCTGCTCCCTGTGCAGCAGGCAATTTTCTAATACAGTAACTAAAAATTAGAACAGAGTGCATGACAACTAGGCAGAAAAGCTTGGCTCTCGAGAGCTAAAACGTTACAAATATAAATTCTGTGCTCAAAAATCAACTTACCATTTCTGTAATATTTGTCAAGTTTGTCCAATCGATTATCATCTGAGAAAATTAGTGATACAGTTTTGGCAGGTTCGTAGACTGAGTCTAAGGAAATATAAATGTCATATTTTAATCCAAAACAGACCAAATAGTGTTGCAAAGTTCAAAATCAAAGTTGCTGGAAAAAAAAATCAGCAGGTCTGGCAGCATCTGTGAAGGAAAAAAAACTCTTTTTTTCCTTCACAGATGCTGCCAGACCTGCTGAGTTTTTCCAGCAACTTTGGTTTTGTTCCTGAATTACAGCATCCACAGTTCTTCCAGTTTTTATTTAGTGTTGCAAAGTTGTCAGTTAAAACTATTGTATACGCAGGTGTCACAATGCAAAATTAACTCAATGGAAGTCAAAAAAAATCACATGTAAATTTGCATCATGTCAAATATCCCTAAATCATCTAGCTGGGGTTTAAAATTTGGAGAGCACTCTATTTCTGCTAAAATTATTGACTAAATTGCTAGATAATGTTGTAACATTCCAATGTGAATGTTCTCCAAACTTCTTTTTTTGAACCTTGCATATACCCAAAACTGAAGGCCTGAAGAGAATGAGAATTTACTAGAAAATGCCAGTTTCAATCCCACCCACACAGTCCATGAAATCCTTACATTTATCTTGTCATTAATCCACAACAATAAAGATTAAAAAGTGACTCCAAATGGAGGAACATTCCTTCACCATCCATTTTTTGGGCCGATTACAAAAATTAAGTTTGGTTCGCAAAGCCTTATCCCAGAACATAATGACTCATGCTTCTCCATTAAGACCCCTTGTAACACACTACTGTGCTTGTGTAAAACATTGTGTCTGAGTTAGCAAACAGTTAAGATGTTTTATAATTTTAAAAATAGTAGCCTTCTAAATAAATACCAGTTTCAGTACCAGGATTTAAAATGATGACAACACAACAATTTAAATTGATTCATAACATACATCAGCAATTCATCACACAAAATTTATTCAGTATTCTTTACTACCAATATTACCATCTAATATCAAAACATAATGTTAGTAGAACTAATTCTTTGTTCAAGGTTCAATTAACAATCATCTTCTTTTATTACACATCTCCTAACCTCAGTCGGCTTCTGATATTTCTTGTTTTTGTCATATTGACAGGGTCATCTCTTGAGACCATCACTTCAGATCTACAAATTTAGGAATTTAAACTCGGTCAATGTATCTGTATCTCTGATGATTATAAAAGGTTAACTATTGAATTATTAGTCAATGCACCCAACCTCCTCCCCTTCTTTTCTGGATACATGCTTCTTCAGAACTAAATTATTGAAGAAAGAAAGGTCACAGAACGGATGAAGCAAATTAATCAGCTGAAGGCAAAGAAGTGCAAATCCGAGTGGACAATACTGCACAAGTTTATTTTCACAATGCAACACAACAAAAATGTTTATTTAAACTTTCATGAAGAACTGAAGTTGTACTGCAGCTGGAGTGTAGGAGATCAATAAAATGGTTGACCACCACCTCTCAAGGGCAATTAATGGTAGGTATCAAATGCTGGCCTAACATTCCATAGAAAAAACAAAAAATACGATACAAGGTCCGGCCATAATACTAAACAGTACTGCTGGAGTAGGAACCCATGCATAAGAGTGGAGATTTTCTGACGTACAAACGGGGCAATTTAATCATGAAGGAAGTGCATTGATGTTTACTTACACAATGGTGTAACTAATATTCTTGATGATTAACTTGTTCAGTTTTGCTCGAGTGACTAGAGATTCTGGTCTCCAGCCATGCATAATTAACTGCAGTATCACACCAATGTTTGTTACCAAACTGTGCCTTTCAGGTTTTGCTCAAAGAGTCAGCCACAGAATTGAATGGCATTAAGTTGGCAGTTACTTATCCATCCTGAGCCATGATTTTTCCCTGGACAAATGACAAGAATGATATGGAGCTGTTCTTCACAGGTTCACATTAGTCTATTAACTGTATTAGTGAGGAAAGGAACAATGAACTGCATCATCTGATCTAGAAGTAGACCATGGTTACTCTTGAACATGTGCTAGCACACACTAATATAGTTCGAACTACTTATGTAACTTACACAAAGCTCATATTGTCTTTTAGATCAAAATACTGAAAGTGTTCATTTTTAATTTCTTGTGTTATTACTTTGACCATGACTAAATGTGTGGGGTATTGTAAATTTAACACAATTATGCTAAGTATTTGTATTTTCTGAAATATTTTCTATTCATATAAGTGATAAGATCGAGTTATATTGATTTATACCATTGTGTATTAATTTCCATGGTTAATTTAAACCTGCCGAAAGTGTGGTCTAGGGTAGTCAACATTCCAGTTATGAGGGCAAATATAATTCCTGTTTATTATGTCACTTATTCATGCAAATAGTGGTGAATTTCTTTTCATTGGAGAAGTGTTCTGTCAATTGAAACCATCAATTGCTGTCAACCCAAGACAGATATTGAGGGAGAAGGTTAAATCCATGAAAATCCACTTTTTGTTGCTAATTAGATTTTGAGTTAAATATATTGTTGAATTTGCCTAAGAACCTCGCCAACTAAGTATTGCCTATTGCACTTCATTGCTGACAGCTAAAAGCAGAATTTAAGCAGCATATATTTTAAAAGTTGGTGGTGATCAAAAGAAGAATCCCAGTAGCAGTGAAGCATCCTTAATGTCCAGGAACAATCTGAAATCTGTTATATCATTAAAATGGAATTTAAAGCTATCATCAAACAGAAGCTATTTTTCCTTACCGCTGACTGGTTTGTCAAACCCTACTGCTTTCAAATTAATACTGTAATTTCCAAGTCAATTTAGTATAAGGACTTTACCTGGCATTTGTGTGGTACAAATGTTACATGCCATTTGTTTGACAATGTCTCCAACGACTAAGAATCTAACCATTACTCCTTGATACTCAAAGGCACTACCGTCACTTAATTGACAACTATCAACATCACGATACCATTCATGAGAAAATGGACTGGACTAACCATATAAACACTGTGATTACAAAGCAGATCAGAGGCTTGGAATCCTGAGCAAGTACTTCATCTCCTGACTCCCCATAGCCTGTCCACTATCTATAAACAACAAATCAGAAATATGATGGACATCCACCTACTTGCCTGGATGAATGCAGCTCCAACAATGCTCAAGAAGTTGATATGATTCAAGACAAAGCAGTCCACTTCATTGGCAAAAAATTCACAAGCGTTCACTCCCTCCATTACTGCTGCACAGGTGCAAGAGTGTGCACCTTCACGAGGTGCACTGCAGAAATTCTCCAAGACTACTTAGTCATTACCTTCCAAAGCCAAGATTATGACCAAATGGACGGACAAGGGTAGTAAATGCATGGGAACCCCATGTGCTGCAAATTCCCTGTCAAGCTATTTATCATCCTGACTTGGAAGAATAGCACCATTCCTTTAAGATCACTGGATCAAAATCCTGAAACACTCTCCCTAACAGCACTGTTGTACCTATACCAAATTCAAGAAGGTTCAAGAGGGTAGCTCACCAGCACTTTCTCGAGGGCAAGTAAGGAATGGCAATAAATGCTGGCCCTATCAGAAGCAGCAACATTCCGTGAATGAATAAAAAAAAAAGACATCTCTGCTTGTTTTAAATGAATGTTGTAATTTCTAACTCAATCTAGTTAAATATTCTGGAATTCCTGTCTGATTGAATCATGCTTGAACCCAGCTTATCTATATTTGACAACCAAACAAGTATTTGTTAGATGTGTTCTTTATTATTTTTCTCCTAATTCATGCTACATTCAGATTTAAATCTTTCTGCCTTGCATAGTTGCTCTATTTAATTAATGTCCAATACTTTTGACCATTCATTTATTCATATTCACTTATTATTTTAGTGACTGAAAGCAAGAATTCTTCTATTGGTTTCCTGCCCAAATTACCAATGTTGCTTTATGTTTTGCAGTCCATTGGGGATGAACTGCACTCACCATTTACCATGTGAACAGCCACTCACAGTTTTTACAGGTTTTTGAGGAGACCTGCTTTCAACTGATCCAAAGCAATGTTCTCTTTAGGGAATCTTTGGAATCTGCCAGCAGGCCAAGAAACAGAGAAACTCTTCAACCCATCAAATCAAAGAATACTCAGTGAGCCATACCAAACCTAAACCAGGGAGTATATGAAGTGGAAATATTAAGTAAAATTCAATTAGCCACTGGGTAAAACTAAAACTGGGAAAGGCAGATGGGATTAGGAGAGCAAGATAGATAAATGATAGAAAATACAAAACAAAATGTTAAACTTTTTATATGTCTGAAACCAATTAACTTCAAACAAACGGCAGCACTGTGGAGAGAGAAATAGAGGTAACATTGAGTCTAATGACCCCTCCTCAGAAAATCTCTATTTCCACAGATGCTGCCAGACCTACTGAATTGCACCAGCCACTTCTGTTTTTATTTCAGAATACCAGCATCTGCAGTTGTTTGTCTTATTTTATCGTTAACCTCAGAAGTAATGAGACTCCACCCATGTGAAGTCATGGCTAAAATGATTCCTTAGCAGAAATGATATGTTGTGCCTTAATACACTAGGCCTAACTTTGCTCATGTCTTTATTAGAAGCTAGTGACAAAGGAGCACAATTTCTGACAATTACATTAATTCAGTCTTTCAGTGAGAACTGTTACAGTACACCATATGGAAAAGTGGAGTATCTATAGTACTAACTGCTGAATTTCCACTTTCAACTGCATCTCTGTTGACGTTGGATATGGTTGAGGAAATTGGAAGCAGTTAGCTTCATGATTCTTGTCAATTAAATTCCAAGTGAATGGTATCTCTGGCAATGTCATCATATGGCATTTGTTATGATAGAGTTTCTTTCTTCCTTCTATTTCATCAAAATCCTTCCCTGACACATTCACTGATGGTATACAAACCTGAATCATGTGACTTTCATCCATACTACTGACCAATTAATTATATCACAATCTTTCACTGTCAGCCAATGTGTTCTTTCATTTGATCAACTTGAGCAGTTGGCATGTTCAAAGATCACGGTGTACATCTGATCACCTATATAATTTTGGATTCCAGATTTTGGAATTTAAATTATATTCACACACCATAATAATTATTTTATTAACGCCTCTACTAACTTAATTTTTTCTTTCGATATATTTGTATATAGCTCCCTGTAAATTGATAATGCACATAAAACTCCGATATCCAGCTTGAAGGAAATAATATTATTCCTTTTACTTCAGTTTTCATAGATACCATTTCCTGTTAAAAGGAACATCCATAATAAGTACCTCCAGTAACTCTTCAAGTTTATGGACTTTGTTTTTTTAATCCTCTGAGTGGCCACAAAGCAATGCACAAAAATAATTCCTAATATATATTGACAGTTTGTCAGTCATTTAGCACATTTCCACTCATGGAACTTATTGCGGTACTTACAATCCAGATCTGTTCATGGCAAACTTGGGAATTTTGTACGGAGTAATTTCTCTATTTCATTGGGTTCTGTTTCTCTACAAGCATCATCTGCTTTTTACATATTCTAGACTGTAATGATACCAGCTCCTCTGCCTTGCATGTTTTTTTTGCTGAAACTGCTTCTCATCCTTTTTATCAGAGTACAAAAACAATGGCATTTTATCAAGGAAATGCAGTACTTCCATAAGCTAACAAATCTTATAATCTACACAGAACGTAGCAATTACATTTTAATTCCTCATCCTGCTGCAGACTCAGACGTCGGCTGCACAGTCAATTCCCCTTTGTCTACCTTGCACAGAGTTGGGTGAGGAGGGAGGAAGGCGGGGTGCCAGTTACATGAATGTGCCAAAAACATCAGAAATACTCTAACAGAAATCCAAATCAGTACACTCTAATATTCTTTGATTCAAAAAATCTTCAACTTAAACTTCAAAAGGGAATTTCATTTTGCTCGCTGGTTTCTGGAAACTTCAATTGTATTTCACCACGGTCATCAAAAGAAGTAGCACTTGCATCTTGAGCAGCAGCTGATGGAGGTGAGCACATAGGCCTAGTTGCCCTTTTGAATAAAGTGCTGCCTGCTTGCATACTTCCCTTCACTTGTAAAAGTGGGAAATGCAAAAGTGAAATGACTTTACCATTTGTATAATGAAGCAGCTTTCACTGCTCAACAAGTTCAGGACATTTAATTTGCAGAATATCAATCTTTACTTCTGAATTAGTTAAAGTGATGAGAACTATGTTATTTCAACAAAATTAGGACTATAAGTTCAAAAGCTAAGAAAAGGGAAAACCACTGAACTTGATGGGTAACAGGAAAACAGGGAAAAAGTAGTCCTCTCAAGATTTTCTCAAGGGCTACTTTTTGATTTTTGGGGGCTCTTTTTCATTCTCAAACTCATTCGTTCGATGAGGCAGTTACAAGTAATATAACTGCCTACATTTGGCTTAACACAAGGTGTTAGACTCAGAAGCATAATGGGAAGAATTTGTCAATATCCTCAATAATTAACACATCTCCATTAAATTTAAAGCCACAACATAAAAGGAAAGCATTAATTTCTTAGAGACTATAGATTTAGTCTTCCCAAGTATATAGCATAAGCACAACAAAAATGTATTTTGCAAAACAACTAACATATGTACGCTAAAAGCCATCAACCTAAATACACTTTCTCAATTCCCAAGATCATGGCTAATGTGTTCCATCCACATTCATAAAGGTGTGATATTTAAACCAAATGATTACTAAACTGTTTACTGTGTCTCAGATTTCAATCTCAAGTTAAAATTTCATAACTGACAGTGTTCATTACAATAGTGTTCTCTGTATTTTCATATAGATACATAGAAACGAGGAGAATTAAGTCATTCATCAATTTGAGCTGACTCCTCTATTCAATGGGATCTTGGCAGAACCTCTATCTCAATGCCATATTCCCATATTCTTGCTATATCTTTCAATTCTTTTAAAATCAGAATTTTGTCTCTCTCTTTCTTAAAGATTTTCAGTGTCTTGGCCTCAACAGCTTTCTGTAGTAGAGAATTCCACAGATTAACTATGTTTTGTTTTGAGTTAAGAAACTTGTTCTCATCTCAATGGTCTACCTCATGTCCTGAGACTGGGTCCCCTAGTTCTAGGCTGCCCAGCCAGGGCAAACATCTTTCCAGCATCTAGTCTGTTCAGCCCCATCAGAATTTTATCTCGTATCTTTCTAAACTTTAGTGAGTACAGCCTCAGTTGACCCACACTTTCCTCATTGGACGCAGAAATATAGGAAATAAGAGCAGGAGTAGGGCTTTTAACAATCAAGCCTGCTCTGCCATTGAAGGTGATCATGGCTCTAGTTCTTATCCCAATCATTTTAGTTCTTTGGCTTCTCGTTGCTGACTCGCTTACATGACGGAATTTAATCTCAGAATCTCGGAAAGAGTGTTCTTGTCCACTGGTTGGAGAACTTGTGGGAGTCACAATCACCTCCACCATGGAAATCCCAATGGAAGTAAGTGCCTTTCAGGCACTGAACTGGCCAGTGGCATCCTTTACCATGATATACAACACCCAAAATCGGAATCCCATTCCATGGGTAGTATTGTCGAACAGAGAGACCTAGCGGTTCAGATACACAACTCTTTGAAAATTGCATCACAGGCAAACAGAGTGGTTAAGAAAGCATTTGCCTTCATTGCTCAGATCTGAGTACGGGAGTTGGGATATCATGTTCAGGTTGTACAGGACACTGGTGAAGCCTTTTCCGTAATACTGCATGCAGTTCTGGTTGTCCTGTTGGAGGAAGGATATTATTAAACTGGAGAGGGTTCAGAAAAGATTTTCCAGGATGTTGCCATGAATGGAGAGTTTGAGTTATAAGGGGGGGGGGGGGGCTGGATAAGCTGGGACTTTTTTCACTGAAGCATATCAGATTAAAAGGAGACCTTGTAGAGGTTTGTAAGGTCTTGAGGTACATAGATAATTGAATTGCAAGGGTCTTTTCTCTAGGGTGGGGGAGTTCAAAATTAGGGGATATATTTTTAAGTAAGAAAAGTAAGTTTTATAAAGGATATAAGGGGCAATTTTTCTTTTACACAGAGTGGTCATATGTGGAATGAGCTACCAGATGAAGTGGTGGATGCAAGTACAGTTACAACATCTAACAGACATTTGGATAAATACATGAATAGGAAAGGTTTCGAGGGATATGGACTAAACACAGGAAATTGGGACTAGTTTAGCTTGGGAACATGGTTGGCATAGCCTAGTTGGACCAAAAGGTACATTTCCATGCTGCATGACTCTATGATAGTTGCTGGTGAATTATAAGCTCGCAGCTCTCAAATGCTGGCACTATCCCGGGACTGGATGGCAAGTTCCTGCTCACACATGGTTGAAAATCAGCAGCAGCAGTAATGTTCTGAAGTGGGAAAATGCTAACTTAGGGAATATCAACCAATGCCTGGGCGCCAAATTCTTCGAGTCCTTTTGCCATTGTCTTACATCAGCAGTGGGGGTGGGCGATGGTGGTGTACATAGGAAGGCCAGTTTCTCTTAACCAAATGGCAAAAATTGTGAACCTTGACTAACTTTAGGTGACAACCCAGGAGTAGTGGGGCCCAAAAATCAGCTTTTTGAAGTGGATCATTTCACCACCTATTCTAGACTCTTAAAGGCAATTGGACAGTTTCCACAAGATGCATTCAGAACATCCTGGACATCAAATGGTATAAGAAATTACACAACACGGAAGTATTTGTCATCAGAGATCAGCCGAGGCGGAGAAAACATGAAGTATGTATAACTGTCAATAAAATCAAAAAGGCAGCCACATGTTCACAGACTTGGACACTGCCTGAGAGATAGGCCAAGATTAAGGGACACCACCTATGAGATATGCTGAGATTGAGGTTCCCAGATTCCTCGTAAACGAGCCACAAGAAAAACAGCATCAACCATTAGCAGCGAGAAAAATGCACAAGAAGGAGTTACTTATCACGGAAGGCAGCAAAAGACAAAAGGCAAGCTAAAAGGGCTGGGCAATCCAAACAAAAATCAGACAGTTAATCTTTGTTGCACCATGGAGCAATTGGGCTCCACTGCCACATTAGAACACATAATGGATAACTCTTTACATGCAAAAAATGGCTAGCTTCAATAACAAACAGAAAACAAGGAGAGCAGTCCTCAACTACAGCAAATGTTGATGTTTCAGTGTATGCTTGCATACATTAGTTTGTAAATTTGGAAAAGCTCTTTCCTCTTGAAAGGAAAAGACTAAGCAGTGACTCAAAACAGATCTTTAAAATTATGGAAGATTTTACCCGAGTAGATGCAGAGATTGTGTTTCTATATTACATACGAACGTGAGAAGTAGAAGTCAGGAAGACAACATGGCCTGCTGAGTCTGCTCAGCACTCAATATGATCATGGATGATCTTGGGCTTTAACTCGAATTTTTGGCCCTCTTTAAAATATGTCTATTACTGCCTTAAATATATTCAGTGGAGTCCTATAAACGTCTTGGTTAGAGAACTGCAAAGATTCACGCCACTTTGAGTGAATTAATTTCTCATTTCAGTCATCATTAATCAGCTCTTATTCTGAAATTGTACTCCTTTGTTCAGACATACAGTTGTTTGCAGTAGTAGAAAAAACAGACACTGAAATTAATAATCAGATAAATGTAAGTGTGTCACATATTTGAAAACATCAACAAGGGGATAGGAAAACTAGAATGCGTATATTACAACTGAATTGTTTAACATTGAAACCAAACTAGCTGTAGTAAACAACATAGGAAGTTGGATGATGCATAATGCAGACAAAGGGATATCATGATTGAAATGCCTGAAAATGCTGAAACTATCACAATTTAGTGAAGGGGTCAAGTGATGGTTAAGTACAGGGAAACCCCGTATCATCACAAAAGGAGGTGGGATTCAATCAATATGATAGAAACAAAAAGGATCATTTAACTTGGACGAGATGATGTCCTGACTGGGTACAGCAGATTGCTGTCTGGAACATTAAGGATACCATCATACAATGCACACTGTCAGAAACTCCAACAAGATAAAGAGACCCTGCGCTGAGGTACACACGCTGAGATCATACTGTTTATCTTTACAATTCACTAACCAGAGAAATGTCTGAAAGATATGGAACCCTGTAATAATTGCATATGTCCTATAATCTTATGATGCTCCAAAAGCCGTGGCAATCAATGAGACTGTATAAATATGTGACTCAAATTATGATTGGGAAAACAGTCTCTTGCGGTACTGTTTCCCTTATGTATGCTTGTTGAATAAACTTCGTGCTTTATTAGAACTAGCAATCATCTCTATTTGCAGTATCATATTAAATACATCATTGTGGGTCTGGAGTCACATGGAGACCCCAACAGGGAAGGATTACAGGTTTCCTATCCTGAAGGACATTTGGTGATAAGGATTGGATTTTTAAGCAACAATCAACAATAGTTGTCATGCACTGAGACTATCTTTAAAATTCCTGATTTATTAATCTCACGATAATCTCAAGATGCCATGGTGAGATGTACAATCACGTTCCCAGAACATCATCCTGGACATCTGGATTAGTAATCCAGTGATATGACCAGTATGTCACTATCTCCCCAGAAAATTAAGGATTTTAAATAATACTTGCACTTGGTTCAAAAAGGGGTGAACAGTTACCTGCATTGAAATCCGTTGGCTACATTATTTCCCATTCACAGGCAGTATCCAAGTTTGCGAACATACAGCTGCCTTTTGCATTTTATTGACAGTTATACATACTACATGGACAAGGTTTCATATGTGTCAATTTTCTTCATCTTCCTACCTTCAAAATGACTTATACAAAAATTATACAAGGGGACTGTGAGCAATACGGTGGGTTGGGAGGTACTTCACAAAAGGGCTGTCTTTGAAATTACAAATAGAAACCTAATGAAAACATGATTCCCTTCTTGTCAGGGTGAGAATTTATGAAATTATTGTACCAGGACATTAATTTCCTGCATGTGTGATAAATCTATCACAATATTTTACAAATGCAACATTGCTCATAAATATGGAGTGATATGGCACATTTCGCTTGCAAAGAAGAAATGGGAACAAGATGAGCAGAAACTAACTCTCACAGGATTGTAATTCAAATATAACTTCAGAATTTTATTCCTATGCAGTATTCTTCTAAAGATTTCTCTTAGAAGTACAAACCCTTCTGCACATCAATGGGGTTCAGACCCAACAATTGCATTTTTGAGAAAACATTCTGTCAGAGTCAAAAAGTCATACAAAATGGAAAGTGACCCTTTGGTCCAGCCAGTCAATGCCGAACACAATTTCAAACTAAACTAGCCCCACCTGCCTGCTCCTGGCCCACATCCCTCCTAACCTTTCCTATTCATGTATCTATGCAAATATCTTTTAAATGTTATAATTGTACCTGCCTTCACCACCTCCTCAGGATATTCATTCCACACATGAACCACCCTCTGTGTAAAAAATTTGCCTCATGTCTTTTTAAAATTTCTCTCCTTTCAACTTAAAAATGTGCCCAGGAGTCTTGAAATCTCTCATCCCAAGGAAAAGACAACTACAATTAACTCTAACTGTACCTCTCATTATTTTATCAACTTCTATCAGGTTGCCTCTCAACCTCTAATGCTCCAGTAAAAAAAAGTCCCAGCCTATCCAGCCTTACTTTATAACTCAAACCTTCCATATGCGGCAACATCTTGGGGAATCTCTTCTGAACCTTCTCCAGCTTATAATATCTTTCCTATAATTGGGCGACCAGAACTGGACACTGTATTCCAGAAGAAACCGCACCAATGTTCTGTACAACCTCAACATGACTTCCCAACTCCTATAGTCAAAGGATGAGCAATGAAAGCAAGCATGCCAAATGCCTTTTTAACCACGCTGTCTATGTGATGCAAACTTCAAAGAATTATGTATCTACACCCCTAGGTTCCTATGTTTTACAACACAGCCCAAGGCCCTATCATTAATTGTACAACTCCTACCCTTGTTTGTTGTACCAAAATGCAATACCTCGCATTTATCCAGATTGAACGCCATCTGTCATTTTTCAGCCCGGAAATCGTGCCAGGAAATCACCTACAGCATGACCAAAACTAAAACGCTGGCCTCAAGCTGAGTGATGGACATTAGGGGGAGGCGGCCATTCTAATACCATGTTAGAAAGGGTCAAATGAGTGACTGGCATTAATTAACTACAATCTCTAGAAATATAGTATATAAACAAGCCCTCACTAAGAGTCAGTCCCGGTCAAGCAGCAGGCTTCTTTGGATGGAGGCTGAACCAGAAAAGACAGAGCAAGACTAAGGGAAGAGTTTGCTAACACTTTGGTTAGAAAGCAGAAAGCTGCCATTCGTAAGTTACTGAGATCCACACACTATATCAATAGTGCACTCATCCTCTGGTATCAGTTACTTGCTCTCAACCATCGCAAGTTGTAATTATTTCCTGAATATTTAGTTAATGTATCATATCTAAACAGCAAATTCTTAATCAAATGAGTAAATTATGTTAAAATAACTAGCCAATAGTCAACTGCCTATCTTAACTATCAATGGCTCCTGAACCAAAATCTTAATGTCAAGCTCAGAAGACATTATGCAAACTCTCTTGAATTTCTGGGCAAAAGCTTTGTAAATGATACCCTGAATGCTTGAATAACTTTTAACCAGAAATGGATGAGAATCAACCTTAATAAATGTATAATAAAACAATTTATTTCTGGTTTCAACATCCAATTGTCTGCTGTGGTTGAGGAGGACTGCAGATAACATAATCCAGTAGGGTATCTTTACTGAATGATGCATGGCCTTTGGGTGATCTCGAAGCAACGTATTAGTTAGCTTCAGACTCACGTTCATGGGATCATAGGAATTAACAGCATCCCAACAGAGTCATAGTCATGTAGCATGGCAACAGACCCTTCGGTCCAACTCAATCAGGTTTCCCAAACTAAACTAATCCCATTTGTCTGTGTTTGGTCCATATCCCTTTAAACCCTTGCTATTCATGAACCAGTCCAAATGTCTTTTAAATGTTCTAATTGTATCTGCCTCCACCACTTCCTCTGGCAGTTCATGCCACATTTGCGCCACCCTTCACGTGAAAAGGTTGCCCCTCAGGTCCCATTTAAATCTTCCCCTCTCACCTTAACCCTATGTCCTGTAGTTTTGGACTCCCCTACCCTAAGGAAAAGACCTTGGCTATTCATCCCATCTATACCTCTCATGATTTTATAAACCTCGATAAAGGTTACCCCTCAACCTCCTACGCTTCAGGGAAAAAAGTCCCTATCTATCCAGCTTCTCCCAATAACAGAAACTCTCCAGTCTTGGTAACATTCTTGTAAATCTCTTCTGCACCCTTTCCAGCTTATTAACATCCTTCCTACAGCAGGGTGACCAGAACTGCATGCAGCATACCAAAGGTGGCCTCACCAATGTCCTGTACAGCCTCATAATGCCTCATCTGCTAGACTCAAGTGCTCTGACCAATGAAGACAAGTGTGCCAAATCCCTTCTTCATCACCCTGTCTATCTGCAGTGCCATTTTCAAGGAACTATGTACTGGAATTCCTAGGTCTCTCTGTTCGACAACACTCTCCAAGGCTCTAATATTTACTGCATAAGTCCTGTCCTGATTTGTCTCACAAAAATACAACACCTCGCATTTATCTTAATTAAATTCCTTCAGCCACTCCTCAGCTCATTGGCCCAGCTGATCAAGATCCCATTATACTCTTAGATAACCTTCTTCACAGTCCACTGCACCAACAATTTTGGATTAATCTGCAAACTTGCTAACCATTCCTCCTATATTCTCATCCAAATTGTTTACTTAAATGATAAACAATAGTGGACCAAGCTCTGATCTTTGCAGAACACTGTAGGACTCCAGTCCAAACAACAAGCCTCTACCATCAGTCTCTGATTCCTACCGTAAAGCCAATTTTGCATGGCAGTGCCTACTTCTCCCTGGATCCCTTGTGACCTAACCTTGCTATCCAGTCTGCCATGTGGAACCTTGTTGGAGACCTTGCTAAAATCTATGTAGAAAATGTCTATCACTTTGCCCTCATCTATCTTCTTAGTCATGTCCTGAAAACAACTCAAAATCAAGTTTGTGAGACATGACTTCCCACGCATAGACATATGCTGTCTATCTCTGATCAGGCCATGTCTCTCCAAATGCATGTAAATCTTGTCTTTCAGAATAGCCTCCAACAACTTTCCCAGAATGGATGCCCGGCTAACCAGTCTTTAGTTCCCAGGCTTTTCCTTGTAGCCTTCCTTAAACAAAGACACAACATTGGCCACTTTCCAGTCTGTCAGCACTCCATCTGTGGCTGTAGATGAAAAACATCTCTGCTAGGGGCCCTGCAGTCTCTTCCCTAGCTTCCCAAATGTCCTGGGATACATTTGATCAAGTCCTGCGATTTATCTACTTTTATTCATTTTAAGACTCCAGCACCTCCTCTTCTGTAATGTGGACTCTCTTCAAAACATCACTATTTACTTCTCCAAGTTCCCTAGCTTCCATGTCTTTCTCGACAGTCAATTCTGACACAAAATATTGGTTTAATATCTCACCCATTTCTGGTCACTCCACACACAGACAGCATTGTACATCTTTAACGGGCCCTATTCTCCCCTTGTTACTCTTTTAGTGTACTTGTAGAATCGCTTTGGATTCTCCTTAACCTTATCTGCCAAAGCTATTTCATATACCTTCTTACTCTCCTAATCTCCCCCTTCTGAATACTCCTACACTCCCCATATTCCTCAAGGGATTCACTTGATCCCAGCTGTCTATACCTGACAAATGCCTCCTTCTTTGTCGTGAGCCTCAAACTCTCTAGTAATTAGCGATCCCTACTCCTGATAGCCTTGTCCCTCATTTTCACAGGAATATATTGTCTGTGAACTTTCTTTATCTCACTTTTGAAAGCCTCCTACTTGCCAGTCATCCCTTTACCTGCAAACAGCTTACGCTAATCAACTTTTGAAAGTTTCTGTCTAATATCATCAAAATTGGCTTTGCTCCAATTTAGAACTTTAACATTTATACAAGGCCGATCCTTTTCCATAACTATGTTAAAACTGATAAACTGGTCCCAAAGTGCTACTCCACTAACATCTCAGTCACTTGCCCTGTTTTATTTCCCAAGAAAAGTTCAAGTTTTCCTCCTTTTCTAGTAGGTACATCATGTTGATAAAGCAAATTTTCTTGAAGGCAGCAAGACAAAGGTAGTTCTGAGCAGGTTAGAACTTGAAAGCAGACAGACTTCGCTTTACGATAAATCTTTTTGTTTTTCTCATTTTCTGAAACTGTCAAAATAGTGCTACATTGTGCTGATGTATTTTATTCAATTTATAGAGTCATAGGGCTTCTCACTGTAAAACAAACGTGATAATAAAATCATTCAGCATCGTTCATTCATTCATGAACAAATTCCTCCCTATCCAAGCCCTTAACACTACGGCAATCCCTGACTATGTTTGAAAGTTAAAATGCCCTACTGTGAAGACACTATTATTCTTACAGATATCTGAGATCTCCCTAAACATTTGCTCCTCAATTTCCTGCTGTCTATTTTGGGACGTAGAGTATAATCCCATCAAGGGATTGTACGACCCTCTTCTAATGTTTCAGTTCCACCTGTATAGCTCCACGGGACAATCCCCCAGTAATATTCTCTGAGTATGGCAGTTATTTTTTCCCAAACAAAAAACACCACTCTCCCTTCTCTCTTGCCTCCCTTTCTATTGTTCCTTTAACATCTAAAGCCTGGAACATGGAGCTCAAGTCCTGTCCCTCTCTCAGCCGTGTCTCTGTAATAGCAATGACATTCCAGTTACATGTTCCCAAAAGCTGAAACCTAATAAATACCATATCCATCTGAATGTGGAATTATTAAAAGCATTAGTACACAAAACAAATTTTGATTCTTATTTGCATATTCATGCTGAAATGTTAGGTTCAGTATATAAGCAGTAAAAACTTACCCAGTAAAGAGTAACTATGATTGTAGGTGGGGTTGTCATCATCATCGAAGTTGGTAACTTCCATTTTCAACTTTCAAAAACACGCCTCTCTTGCTACAGCATATTACAGCAATTCATACGTTAAGTGGTTAGTTCATACATGCAATGTTAGTAAACAATGTGCATTGAAATTTAAGGGAGCATGCACTTACTGTTACATTTTGCAAACTTACAGGTTTCAATGTATACAATTTATTAAGAAATCAATGTTAATTGTGAATTAAACATCAACATTCTCTTTAAAGATAAAATTGGTCTCAGCGCCATCATTATATACACAAAATGCAAAAAAAAAACTGTAAATGAGAAAAATGTAACAAAAGCCAAACTATGAACTGAAATGGAATGACAAACTTTGTTAAATTGAAGGGCAGAAGCCATTGATTGATTTTAAGATTTTAAAATTCAATTTTACAACATAATTGCTATGTTCATGAACGTCTGTATTCAATTACAAAAAAACTTTAAGTTGTATTCGTTTCAGAAGTGAATTTGAAAACAAAAATTTACGAACATATTTGTTTTATTGATGGCACCTCAGCCGACCAATATTGTTGTATGAATAATGTAATAGCTCGTGAAATCTCCCATTATAATTCTAAATTACAAACGCAATTGGTTGAGTGCTTTACAGCAAAGGAAAATTCAAGGGTGTTAAATTACTTAACCTCACATGGTAGACATTTCAGAAGGAGTTATGTGATATGTTCGGAGAAGGTTACAGTTCAGATGGCAGTGGTGGCTAGAAACGCTAAAATTAGATCAGATGACGTCATTTCATCAAACGTAATATTTTGTTTTCACACGTTTCCAATTTAGTTAAAGGTTAAGCATTTTTATGTTATATGGGCTACATATGCATTTGGAAATAACATGCAAAATATTGAAAACATCAGCACGAATACCAACGACAAAAACAACCCGAATAGCAAGTGTACTAACAGTTGTTAATTGCAAACGGCCAAAAGTTGAACAAGGTGTTTCATTCAACATGAACGTACGTTCACATGTGTTATAAATAAATAGTGAATATTTACAGCACATACTGCGTCGATGACAAGGCTTAGACGAAGATAGCGTCAAATGAAAAAGCTAAACCAAACAAGCTCAGTGCTCACTATCAAGCATGGAATGTAAAAGATCATATCACCATTAATAATTTCTCACTTATGCTACCTATTTATTTGCAAACCTGTACGTTTCGATCGGGATCTGAAATCTGTCAATATCCAGCGCAAGTCGTCCATATTGGATAGAATAAGGCAGTATTGCGCGACATTGTCGCGAAGTCCACCTGACACCTAAACTTTTCCAAATAATTCAAATCAACATCTTTTTAAAAATATTTAAAATACATATTTTGTTTTCTATTAATTAATATTTTGATATGCCCCTTTTTTTACATCCTTTGTACTTGGTGAGGTGCCATGGTTTCCGGCCGGAAAGCAGGTTGTGCTGGGTTGCTGGGAGACGGTGACGGTGCTGGTGCTGGTATTGCTTCTTCTCCCTTCCTTTCTCTCTGGCTGGCTATGGGCCCCTCTGGTATCATCTGTCATATCTTCGGTGTCGTATGCTTTCTCCGCTGGCTTTCTGCTGTCTCCGCTTTGCAAGATGTCACAGCCGAGTTGTTCGGGTCGGAAGCCTGGGGAACCGTGGCCGCATTTGGAGACTTTAACGCAGACAAACAGACCGACGTTTTTCTCATCAGATCTAGTGAGTAGTCCTAACCAGCCACGGTAGGGCTGGTTTGCTTGGCCTGCTGTGTTCATCCAGCCTCACATCTTATTATCTACGGTAGGGCTGGTTCTTGTGTTTATTGTATAAAGTTGGCAGGTGAGCAGCGGATGTCTGTTTCTTGTTGTTGTTGTTCCTTTTCTCATTTGTTTGTAATTAATCTGGCAACTATCAAAATATTTTGCAACAATTCAGAAATTGCAAAGGATGTTTTTCCAAGTGTTTAATTTACTCATCAACAAGCTATTATCCTTTAATTTCGTGTGACTAGATGGGCTTGGTTAACAAGGAAGTTTTTTTGTATTTTCATTTTTGAAATGTTTGAAAACAACTTTAAGTTAAAGTTCCTAATTATCTCAGTTGCAACAAGTAATAAATCGACTTACTATTAATTTAAAGGGCGGATTTTTATGGTTTCTGTTTTCGCCAACTTACATTGACTCCATATCTCTCAATGGGCTTGTAAAATTAGGATAACCTGCGGGATCCTTCATTGCTCTGAAACTTAATCCTACATTATCAGTGCATTTTTCTAATTCCAAATACTTGTGAAACAAAAGCTCAAAATTAGATTTTTCAAAATGTAAGAACATTTTTTGACCATTCTGTATGTATTTTGTGGGAACTCTGATTTTGTGCTATTCTTGCAGTTTAATTTCTGTCATTTTCAGTCAGGAAGAACATCATGAGGTGAACTTTGAAGGTGGTAAGACAGATGGAGAGAGCAGTTTAAAAAAGCATACAGTGTACTTCACTTTATTAATGAGGACAGAGATTACAAGAATAGGGAGGTGTTATTGAACCTGTACAAGACACTGTTTAGACCTCGGTTGGAGTATTGTATATCGTTTTGAGTGCAACATTCTCAGAAACAAGTGAATGCATTAGAATGAGTGTAGAAGCAATTTATAAGAAGAATTCCAAGAATGATAAACTTCAGTTATGAGGATAGATTGAAAAAATAAGTTGGGACTCTTTTTCTCTTAGAGAGAAGATGATTGCGTGGAGATTTTGTAGAGCTTTCCAAAATCATTAGCAGATTGCATAGAATAGATAAGATGAAACTATTTCTACTTAGGAAGAAAAATGAGAGCATCAATTTTTAAAATATGCAAAAGAAGCAAGGGTAACATGAGTTTTTTTGTTTTCATGCAGCAAGTAGTTATGGTATGGAATGTGGTGGAGGCAGGTTCGGTTGAGGCATTTGAGGGCATTGGGTCTTTATTTTGATAGACATGTATGCCAGGGATATTATTAAAAGGTAAAAGCTTGACACTAGACAACAGAGCCTATGCAGGCACAATAGATCAATGCCCTTCTTTTGCCCTGCAACAATTCTGTGATGTTGTGAAGTGCCAGAGAAAATAGTTAACATCTTGTAACTTTTCTTAACATTAATCCAGCGTATAAAATGATGAGCATGGTCTTAAGATTTCTAGAGATAACAAGGTGTCGAGCTGGATGAACACAGCAGGCCAGGCAACATCATAGGAGCAGGAAAGTTGATGTTTCAGGCCTCAACCCTCCTTCAGAAATGCGGGGTGGGGGGGGGTGCGTGGTGGTGGAGGAGGTTCTGAAATAAATCAGAAGGAGGGGAGGCGGATAAAAGATTGGGCAAGGAGACAGATAGGTCAAGCCTCTTTGACCTGCCTGTCTTGTCTCCACCTATATTCTATCTGCCTCCTTCTCTCTCTCTATTTAGAAGATAGAAAGCATGGGGAAGTAAATAACAAAGTGTTGAAAAATGTCCATATTGTTGAGGTGGTGGTGCTGGATGGCTTAACATGCCTAAAGATGGATAAATCCCTGGGACCTGATAAGGTGTACTCTAGAACTCTGTTAGAACCTTGGGAAGTGATTGCTGGGCCCCTTGTTGAGATATTTATATCATTGATAGCCACAGGTGAGGGGCCAGAGGATTCACTTGGCAAATGTGGCGTCACTGTTTAAGAAAGGTGGTAAGGAAAAGTCAGGGAACTGTGTAGGCTGGAAAGTTTGACATTGGTAGTGGGCAAATTGTTGAAGGGAATCCCGAGAGACAGGATTTACATGTATTTGGAAAGGCAAGAACTGATTAGGGATAGTCAACATGACTTTGTGCGTGGGAAATCATGTGTCACTAACTTGATTCAGTTTTTTAAAGAAGTAACGAAAAGGATTCTTGAGGTTGGAGTGGTGGAGGTGATCTATATAGACTTCAGGAATGTATTCAACAAGGTTCCACATGGTAGGCTCATTAGCATTTTAGATAACATGCAATACAGGGAAAACTAGCTATTTGGTAACAGCTGGCTCGAAGAGTGAAAACAGAGGGAGGTGGTGGAGGGTTGCTTTTCAGACTGGAGGCCTGTGATTAGTGGTGTGCTGCAAGGATCGGTGCTGCATCAACTGCTTTTTGTCATTTATATAAATGATTTGGATATGAACATAGGAGGTATGCATAGTAAATTTGCATATGAGACCAAAATTGGAAGTGTTGTGGACATTGAGGAAGGTTACCTCGGAGTACAATGCAATCTTGATAATATGGGCCAATGGACCGCAGAGTGGCAGATGGAGTTTAATTTGGGTAAATGTGAAGTGCTACCCTTCGGAAAGGCAAATCAGGACAGCGCTTATACACCTGAATGGTAAGATCCAAGGGAGTGTTAGTGAGCAAAGAGACCTTGGAGTGCAGGTTCATTGTTCCTTGAAAGGAGTTGCTGGAAGACAGGATAATGAAGAAAGCTTTTGGTATTCTTGCCTTTATTGGTCAGTGCATTGAATATAGGAGTTGGGAGGTTTTGTTGATGCTGTTCAGGACACTGGTTCGGCCACTACTGGACAAATATGTGCAATTCTTGTCTCCCCGCTGTAGAGAGGATGTTGTGAAACTTGAAAAGATTCAGGAAAATTTAACAGGGTGTTGCCAGGATTGAAGGGTTTGAGCTATTGGGAGAGGCTGAATAGGCTGGGACTATTCTTCCTGGAGCGTCAGAGGTTGAGAGGTGACCTTATAGACGTTTATAAAATCATGAGGGTCATAGATCAAGTCTTTTTTCCCCAGGGGTGGGGACTCCAAAATTAGAGGACGTAGTTTTAAAGTAAGAGGGTAAAAGATTTCAAAGGGATCTAAGGAGCAATTATGCAGAGGCAGATGAGTGTCTGGAATGACCTGCCAGAAGAAGCGGTGGAGGCTGGTACAATTACAACATTGAAAAGCCACCTGGATGAGTATATGAATGGGAAGGGTTTAAAGGGAACTGAGCTAAATGCTACCAAATGGGACTAGATTTATTTAGGTTATCTGGTTGGCATGGACAAGTTGGACAGAAGGATCTGTTTCCTTGCCATATGTCTCCATGATAACGATGAGCTTTCATCCAAAAAGCCAAGTCATCACTATCAACTCCTTCTTTCAGCTCTATCAAATTACAAACACAAACAAGGTAATCTAGTGTGCAAACTCTTTGCCTTTCTTACTCATACCCTTGGTTAATATATTCCAACAGTATTCTATGAACAAGGTTGTTAATAGTAAGCACAATCTCAAAATTTGCTCCTGCAAAAGTAGGCAGGTTGTAAAGTAGCAAAAAGAGCTGTAAAGGTCTTCAGGAAAAAGCTTAGTTAGCAGAATAGGTAGAAAGCTGGATGATGCTACTCGGTGTGGTTAACAAAGAAATAATACATGTCGGTATGAAAATCAAGGAAGGGGAATATAGAGGTAACAAGGTGTAGAGCTGGATGAACACAGCAGGCCGAGCAGGAAAGCTGACGTTTCAGACCTAGACCCATCTTCAGAAATATACACAGAGCAAAAGGCAGTGAAGGATGAGAATAAACAGACAAACCCAGGGTTTCAATATGTAATTCTGTTGACGTTTGAGTGTATATCAACGGATTCAAGAAAGCCAAAATGATTTTTAAAACATAAATAACAATAGATTACAGAGTTAGCAAAGTCATGGTAACATTGATTAGACCAGAGTTAAAGTAATATATGGTATTTTGGGAGTCCCATTGTGGAAGGGATGTTAAAGTTACAGAGATCAGTGAACATTCAGCAGAATTATGCCAGGGATGAAAAACTGACAATAAACTTAAATGATTTATATTGAACCCAAAGGACATCGAGGAGGTGCTTCAGATTGTTTTCCAATTTATTCTTGGTTGATAATGTTGTTATCACATAGCCTGCCATTCCACACAGTGTGAAGCCAGAGGAACTCAGGCCAAGCAGCCATTTCTGACAAAGGGTCCCAACCCGAAACGTCAGCTTCACCGCTCCTCTGCTGCCTAGCCTGCTATGTTCCTCCAGCTCCACACGGTGTTATTTCTGATTCCAGCATTGGTGTTTCTTACTGTCTCTGCCATTACACACCATCTGTTATTAGTCACTAGTAGTCCCCATCAATAACTATTCACCCTCCCAATCTGATTGTTATCAATTCCATTGTCTGTTCAACTGTTCTTCCCTCCCTTTAGGCTCTATTCTGTCATTAATTCCCTACCCTACCCCACCCCACCTATTTTCTGCATATAAGCTGACATTTTCCCAAGCACCATCAGTTCTGAGGAAGGATCACCAGGCCTGAAGCATTAACTGATGCTTTTTTCTTCACAGGTGCTGCCAGACCGACTGAGCTTTTCCAGCAACTTCTGCTTTTGTTCCTGATTTACAGTATCTGCAATTCTTTCGGTTCTTATAAAGAAACATCATAACCTTTGTCTGAGAAATCAGACAGGTGTGAAGCTAGTTGTGAGAGCATGTGGAAGGAATGGTTCACAATTGAAAATGGCCACAGAGTAAGGATAATAAAATGTGAGGCTGGATGAACACAGCAGGCCAAGCAGCATCTCAGGAGCACAAAAGCTGACGTTTCGGGCCTAGACCCTTCATCAGAGAGGGGGATGGGGGGAGGGAACTGGAATAAATAGGGAGAGAGGGGGAGGCGGACCGAAGATGGAGAGTAAAGAAGATAGGTGGAGAGGGTGTAGGTGGGGAGGTAGGGAGGGGATAGGTCAGTCCAGGGAAGACGGACAGGTCAAGTAGGTGGGATGAGGTTAGTAGGTAGCTGGGGGTGCGGCTTGGGGTGGGAGGAAGGGATGGGTGAGAGGAAGAACCGGTTAGGGAGGCAGAGACAGGTTGGACTGGTATTGGGATGCAGTGGGTGGGGGGGAAGAGCTGGGCTGGTTGTGTGGTGCAGTGGGGGGAGGGGATGAACTGGGCTGGTTTAGGGATGCAGTAGGGGAAGGGGAGATTTTGAAACTGGTGAAGTCCACATTGATACCATTAGGCTGCAGGGTTCCCAGGCGGAATATGAGTTTCTGTTCCTGCAACCTTCGGGTGGCATCACCCGAAGCTTTGCAGAACACCTCCGCTCAGTTCGCAACAAACAACTGCACCTCCCAGTCGCAAACCATTTCCACTCCCCCTCCCATTCTCTTGATGACATGTCCAACATGGGCCTCCTGCACTGCCACAATGATGCCACCCGAAGGTTGCAGGAACAGCAACTCATATTCCGCCTGGGAACCCTGCAGCCATATGGTATCAATGTGGACTTCACCAGTTTCAAAATCTCCCCTTCCCCTACTGCATCCCTAAACCAGCCCAGTTCATCCCCTCCCCCCACTGCACCACACAACCAGCCCAGCTCTTCCCCCCCCCCACCCACTGCATCCCAAAACCAGTCCAACCTGTCTCTGCCTCCCTAACCGGTTCTTCCTCTCACCCATCCCTTCCTCCCACCCCAAGCCGCACCCCCAGCTACCTACTAACCTCATCCCACCTCCTTGACCTGTCCATCTTCCCTGGACTGACCTATCCCCTCCCTACCTCCCCACCTACACCCTCTCCACCTATCTTCTTTACTCTCCATCTTCGGTCCGCCTCCCCCTCTCTCCCTATTTATTCCAGAACCCTCACCCCATCCCCCTCTCTGATGAAGGGTCTAGGCCCGAAACATCAGCTTTTGTGCTCCTGAGATGCTGCTTGGCCTGCTGTGTTCATCCAGCCTCACATTTTATTATCTTGGAATCTCCAGCATCTGCAGTTCCCATTATCTCTGATACAGAGTAAGGAGAAAGGTTACAGAAATGCCTTCATGCAGAAGGTTGCTGAAGCACAGAATGCATTACCACAGGAAATAATTGATTGAGGGATCACTGAACGTTTCTGAGGAAAATTAAATAAATATTTGAAGGAGAAGAAACCGCTTCTTTGGAAGAGAAAGTGGGGCAGGGGAAGGCTTTAAATTATTCTAAAGAAAAAGGGCACAGATACAATAGATGGAATGGCCTTTCTCTGCACTGGAAATCTTGTGCTTGTGTGTTATTGCACTTTTTCTTTTTTTAGTTAATAATAAAATAAGGACACCATTGCTTTGTGATTGAATTCTTCACTACTTCAAGACATTTTTTAAGTGTTAGAGTCAGAGACACCCTTTGGTCCAAATCGTCCATGCCGACCGGATATTCTAAGTAAATCTAGTCCCGTTTGCCAGCATTTGGCCCATATCTCTCTAAAGCCTTACTTGACATATATACAACCAGATGCCTTTTCAATGTTGTAATTGTACCAATCTCCATTACTTTCTCCGGCAGCTAATTCCATACGCGCATTACCTTTTGTGTGAAGAAGTTGCCCCTTAGATCGCTTTTAAATCATTACCCTCTCATCTTAAACATATGCCCTCTAGTTTTTGACTCCCCTACTCTGGGGAAAAGATCTTGCCTATCTGCCTTAACCATACCCTCATGATTTTGTAAACGTCTATCAGGTCACCTCTCAGCCTCCGACGCTCTGGGGAAAAATAGTCCTAGCTTATTCGGCCTCTCCCAATATCTCAAACCCTTCAACCCTGGCAACACCCTTTTTAAATATTTTCTGAATTGGTTCAGGTTTTACAGCATCCTTCCCATTGTAGGGAGATCAGAATTACACGCAGTATTCCAAAAGTGGCCTAACTAGTGTCCTGTACAGCCACAACATGATCTCCCAACTCCTATACTCAATGCACTGACCGATTAAAGGCAAGCATATCAAACACCACTTTTACTATCCTGTCAATCTGTGACACTCTTTTCAAGGAACTGTGAACCTACACTCTGTGGCCTCTGGTCGGCAACATTCCCCAGGACCTTACCATTACATGTGTAAGCCATGCCCTGATTTGCCTTTCCAAAATGTAGCAACTCATATTTGTCTAAATTAAACTCCATTTGCCACCACTCAGCCCATTGGCGCATCTGAGCAAGATCCCATTATACTCTGAGGTAACCTTTTGTTTCTCCTTAGTCATTCATGGGATGAGGGCATTGCTGAATAGGCAACATGTATTGTCCATCCCTGATTGCCCTGAGGGCAGTTCAGAGTCAACAACATTGCTGTGGTTCTGGAGTCACACATAAGCCAGAACAGGTAAGGGTGGCAGTTTCCTTCCCTAAAGGACATTAGTGAACCAGATGGATTTTTCCTACAATGGACAATGGATTCACAGTCATCATTATGTTCTTAATTCCAGATATTTACTGAATTCAAATTCCACCATCTGTCATGTTGGGATTCGAACACTAGTGCACAGAACGAGTTCTGGGTTTCTGGATTAGCAGTCCAGCAATAATACCACTCGGCGATTGGCTCCCCAACTTCTTCGCTGTTTATTAGATCTCCAATTTTGGTGTCGTCGACAAACTCACTTAACTCATGACCAAATCATTTTTATAAATGATGAAAAATAGTGAACCCAGCACCGATCTTTGCAGCACACCACTGGTCACAGGCTTCTAGTCTGAAAAGCAGCCCTCCACCACCTCCCTCTGTTTTCACTCTTCGAGCCAGTTCTGTTACCAAATAGCTAGTTTTCCCTGTATTGCATGTTATCTAAAATGCTAATGAGCCTACCATGTGGAACCTTGTTGAATACATTCCTGAAGTCCATATAGATCACCTCCACCACTCCAACCTCAAGAATCCTTTTCGTTACTTCTTTAAAAAACTGAATCAAGTTAGTGACACATGATTTCCCACGCACAAAGTCATGTTGACTATCCCTAATCAGTTCTTGCCTTTCCAAATACATGTAAGTCCTGTCTCTCGGGATTCTCTTCAACAATTTGCCCACTACCAATGTCAAACTTTCCAGCCTACACAGTTCCCTGACTTTCCCTTACCACCTTTCTTAAACAGTGACGCCACATTTGCCAAGTGAATCCTCTGGCCCCTCACCTGTGGCTATCAATGATATAAATATCTCAACAAGGGGCCCAGCAATCACTTCCCTAGGTTCTAACAGAGTTCTAGAGTACACCTTATCAGGTCCCAGGGATTTATCCATCTTTATGCATTTTAAGCTCACCAGCATCACCACCTCAACAATATGGACATTTTTCAAGATGTTGCTATATATTTCCCCACGCTTCCTATCTTCCGTATCCTTCTCCACAGTAAACACCGATACAAAATACTCATTTGGTATCTTCCCAATCTCCTGTGGCTCCACATGTAGGTGGCCTTGCTGATCTTTAACGACCCCTATTCTCTCCCTAGCTAGCCTTTTGTCCTCAATGTATTTTTAGAGTCCTTTTAGATTCTCCTTCACCCTATTTGCCAAAGGTATCTCATGTCTTTTTCTTGTCATCCAGAATTCTGTCTTAAGTGTACCCCTACTGCCTTTATCTCCATTTAAGGATTCACTCGATTTTTGCTGTCTAAACGTGACATGTGCTTCCTCCTTGTTCTTCATCAAAACCTCAATTTCTCTAGTCATCCAGCTTTCCCTACATTTACCAGCCTTACTCTTCATCCTGACAGGAACATAGCGTCTCTGGGGCCACGTTATCTCATTTCTGAAGTCTTTCCATTTTCTAGCCGTCCCCTTACCCGCAAACATCTGACCTCAGTCAATTTATGAAAGTTCTTGCCTAATACCATGAAAATTGACCATTGTATTAACTTTTAGATCCAGTCTACCTTTTTCCATCATTATTTTAAAACTGATAGAATTATGGCTACTGGCCACAAAATGCTCCCCCACTGATACCTCAGTCAGCTGCTCTGCCTTATTTCCCAAGAATAGGTCAGATTTTACGCCTTCTCTAGTAGGAACATGCGCATACTGAATCAAAATACTTTCTTGCACACGCTTAACAAATTCCTCTTAATCCAAGCCCTTAACACTGTGTGGCAGTCCCTGTCTATGTTTGAAAATTTAAAATCCTCTACCATAACCACCCTATTATTTTGATAGATATAGTGGTTGATCGGCTCACCTGGTTAGTTCGTTGTTTCGCAGATGTTACATTACCCTGCTGGGTAATCAGTGCAACCTCTGAAGCACAGTTGTGTTTTCCCACCTGGTATTTAAACTCTGGTGTCTGTTGAGTTGGATTATCTCTTTTTTCTGGTTTTCCTTTGCAGTGGAGTGGAATAGTCTAGCTCTGTGTTGACTAGCCTTCTTGGTGGAGAACCAGGCCCCTCGTAATTCCATGCTTGTCTGTGCATGGCCTGTCCTGATGTTGCCCCAATCGAACTGGTGGTGCTCCTAATCCATGTGGATGGACATGTGTGTGTATTGGTTGTGTCTTTTTGTTGCTAGTTGATGTTTGTGTACTCTTGTGCCTAATTTTCTTCCTGTCTGTCCAATGTAATGTTTGTCACAGTCTTTGCAAGGAATCTTGTAGATAACATTACTTCTATCCGTAGGGGGTAATGCGTCTTTGGTTCGGGTTAGCAGTTGGCACAGGGTTGAAGTAGATTTGTGTGCTTCTCTGCTATCCAGTGATTGTAGGAGTCTTGTGGTCAGTTCAAATATGTTATTGATGTATGGTAGTGCATTAGGGCATACAGTATCTTCTGAGAGAGATTCTGCAGCTCCTACTGTGATAACAGGGTCTAAAGCTGGATGGACACAGCAGGCCAATCAGCAGCAGAGGAGCAGGAAAGCTGATGTTTCGGACCTAGACCCTTTTTCAGAAATGGGGGAGGGGAAGGGGGTTCTGAAATAAATAGGGAGAGCGGGGAGGCAGACAGAAGATGGATAAAGGAGAAGGTAGGTGGGGAGGACACAGACAGGTCAGAGATGCGGGGATGGAGCTCATAAAGGTGAGTGTAGGTGGGGAGTTAGGGAGGGGATAGGTCAGTCCAGGGAGGACGGACAGGTCAAGGGGGTGCTTGGGACTGCTTTGCAGAACACTTATGCTCGGTTTGCAACGAACAACTGCACCACCCATTCCCGAACATTTCAACACCCCCTCCCGTTCCACAGACGACATGTCCATCCTGGGCCTCCAGCAGTGCGACAATGATTCCGCCTGAAGATTGCAGGAATAGCACCTCATATTTTGCTTGGGAACCCTGCAGCCCAATGGTATCAATGTGGACTTCACAAGCTTCAAAATCTCCCCTCCCCCAACTGCATCCCAAAACTAGCCCAGTTCGCCCCTGCTCTTCCTCCCACCTCAAGCCCCACCCCCATCTCCTATCTATGAGCTTCATCCCACCCCCTTGACACAGTAGGGTAATATTATGGGCCCAAACTTTAATGAGCATTTTCTACTACAGAAAATTATCAACTATTATAAAGAAAATGTATCTTATTAGGGAGGACATAGTGGGACACTTAAATTCTCAATGCTATCAGGTGGAGTCAGCAAAGGGAACTGGATATAAAAGGAGGGATGTTTTGCTACAGCTGTATAGAGCATCATTAAGAGCAAATCTGGAGTAGTGTTTACAGATTTGATCTTTTTTGAGAGACGATACAAATGCACTAAAGTTCAGAGAAGGCTTCATTAACTAATGCCTGGAATAGGAGAGGGATTTTGAGGATTATTTTGTGACAAATATTTTGACTAGCTGGGGTTCTGTTCGTTGGAATTTGCAAGAAAACAAGGTTATCTTAATGAATCATTTAACATCTCAATCGGGGAATGGATCTGGATGAGATGCCCGGAGGGCCAGCGTGGACTTATTAGGCTGAAGGGCTTGTTTGCACACTGTTGGGATTCTATAGATTCTGTCAGTGGGTTCAATGTGGGAAGGATGGGAGAGACAATGATGAGGCGACACATTTTTGGAACTAACGGGGCTGCTGCGTTTAACATAATGATTTTTTTTAATGGGAATTGAGAGTCTTTGGAACTCCCTCCCTTGTAGAGGGTGGAAGCAGGATGACTGAGTACACTTAAGACAGTGATATATTTTTGACTAGCATGTACAACATATATTTGGATAAGTGCAAGTGTGGAATTGAGAACACAATCAGAACAGCCGTAATCTTATTGAAAACTATAATACGTTGCAGTACGTATTACTAAATTATTATAGGACAGCCAGAATCTCTCGGGAGCATGACCGATTTAATAAATTTAAGATTTCCTTTCTTCTTGAGAGATGACTGATTTGATTTAAATGGCTACATGAGGAATCGTACGTACTTTATTAAGGCATCCTGAGAAACTTGCTTACGACATGTGGCATTTGTGACAGCAGAATCTATAGTATCACTGGTGGAAAATGGCTGTCAAATGGGGGAATAAAAGGTGGGAAAAGTTGATTTTGTTTATATTTGAGCTATGCATTCCTGGGAGTCACTGCTAGATTGACTTCCATCTTATGAACTACGTTTACGATCTCCGTAGACACCATATTTGTAAGAAAAATATGACCTTTCAGTTAAAAACTGAAGAAATAATGCGTCAAGATTTCATATTTTCAAATTTAAATGTAACAAATAGCTGAGAAAAGTGCCGTTGGCCAAACACTATTTTCTTTTCTAGATAACTTTACCTTTAAACGATGAAAATAAACCATTCATTGTCAGCTACCTTATGCCACACTTTCCATAGAATCACTGTTCATGTATCAAACAGTTTAGTTATTTCCAACTGCCTTTTCACTCTTCCAGCTAGATCATTTATACTCATAGAACCATCTCTCACTGTAAGAGTTACATTGCAAATCTCTTTCTCTAGCTGCAAGCTTGACAATACTTAATCTTCATTGAGTCCTCACAATTGGGATCTTGAATCTGAGCTGTGTTCTCATCTGTGTTTTACATCGTGCAGCAATAGGGTTAGCATGTTCCCTTTTTAAAGTGCAAGTCAAGCTGGCTTTATCATTTGCTATCTAGCTCTCAGTTGGCAGGAAATCACATGAGGCAAAACTGCAATTGAAATCTATTTGGCAGAGAAGCCTGTAACCTGATTTCAAAATGGCTGCTTCTTCCACATGCCAACAGGAAGCATGTTAGCTTTTAACCTATATAGAAATACTGATTAGTTTTCGATAATTCCCAGTTCACTTTCACCCTAAAAGTAAGTAGGTAGTTTACAGCACCACTGTTTACAATTTGATACCTTTTGGGATCTTTCTGGAACCTTGGAAAATTTGGGGTCCATTAATTTGTGATAACAAGGTGTAGAGCTAGATGAATACAGCAGGCCAAGCAACATCAGAGGAGCAGAAAGGCTGACATTTTGGGCCTAGACCCTTCTTCCGAAATGGGGGCGGAGAAGGGGGTTTCTGAAATAAATAGGGAGAGAGGGGGAGGCGGAAAGAAGATGGATAGAGGAGAAGATAGGTGAAGAGGAGACAGACTGGTCAAAGAGGTGGGGATGGAGCAAGGAAAGGTGAGTGTAGGTGGGGAGATAGGGAGGGAATATGTCAGTCCGGGGAGGACGGACAGAGCAGGGGGGTGGAATGAGGTTAGTAGGTAGGAGATGGGGGTGGGGCTTGAAGGGGGGAGGAGAAGATAGGTGGGAGGAAGGATGAGTTAGCTTGGAGAAAGGACGAGTTAGGGAGGTGGGGGCGAGGTGGGCTGGTTTTGCGATGCAGTAGGTGGAGGGGAGATTTTGAAGCTTGTGAGTCCGCATTGATACCATTGGGCTGCAGGGTTCCCAAGTAAAATATGAAGTGCTGTTCCTGCAACCTTCGGGTAGCATTGTTGTGGCACTGCAGGAGGCCCAGGATGGACATGTCTGAGGAATGGGAGGGGGTGTTGAAATGGTTCATGACTGGGAGGTACAGTTGTCTAGTGCGAACCGAGCGTAGATGTTCTGCAAACCGGTCCCTAAGCCTCCACTTGGGTTCCCCGATGTAGAGGAGGCCACAATGGGAATAGCAGGTACAGTACACCACATTAGCAAATGTGCAGGTGAACATCTGCTTGATATGGAAAGTCTTCTCGGGGCCTGGGATGGAGGTGTGGGGGCAAGTGTAGCACTTCCTGCGATTGCTGGGAAAAGTGCCGGGTGTGGTGGGGTTGTAGGGGAGTGTGGAGCAGACAAGTGAGTCACGGAGAGAGTGGTCCCTCGGGAAGGCAGACAAGGGTGTGGAAGGAAACTGTCTTTGATGGTGGGGTTGGATTGCAGATGACTGATGTGTTGGAGGATGATGCGTTGTACCCGGAGGTTGGTTGGGTGATATGTGAGGACGAGGGAGATTCTGTTTTGGTAGTTATTACGGGGACGGGGTGAGAGGGATGAGTTGCGGGAAATGCGGGAGACATGGTCGAGGGTGTTCTCGACCACTGGGGGGTGAAGTTGTGGTCTTGACCCTCTATTCATCTGTGCTGAGGAATCTATGGTCATTGTCTCTGAACCTTACACCTTCGTCCCAAAGAAACAGTTATTGCTAAAAAGGGACATAAAGTGGAAACTCTTTCAATTGCACTCATGAGGACTGAGGCTCAAGAAACAAAGCTTTGAAAGGGAATATAAGTTTGATTTCTTGTTTCTCAGGCCTGAGAAATGTGTGATGAAAAGTTTTGTCTCTTTGAATAAGTTCAAAGGCTAAAACATTGCTAATTACTCAACCTCCCCAGATTCCAGAGGTAGAAGATTCCGAGCATTCATAGCCCTCGGGAATAAATGTCACCTCATTTCGATTTTTAAACCAGCAACTTCATTTTCTGAAACAATGCTCACTCATTTCGATTCCTCCAGCAATACGTTCTGTCGGCAACTACTCTGTCAAATATCTTAATATTATATTTCGACAATGTCATCTAAATTCCAATGAAATCAGATTAAAGTGGTTGACTATTTTGCATAAGATAACATTTTCGTCCTGGGAATCAACTTTGTGAATCTCCTCTGAACTGCATCATAAAGGCTTGAATAAGGATACCAATATTGCATGCAATATGCTGGATGTGGTCTCACTGATGTCTTTTTGTAGCAAGAACTCCCTATTTTTAAATTTTATCTTCCTGACAATAAAATCTAATGTTCTCTTTGCCCACCGAATTGCCAGTAGTACCTGCATGTTAACCTTTTTGTGATTTATGTAGGACGGTACCCAAATCCTTCCGCAGCACATCATTCTGCAGTATTGTAGCAATAACATGGTTTGCTTCTCTTTTGGAAGTACCACCCTAGATCTCATTTTCTATTATTGTTGTGATACTTGTTTTTGACAACGAAGAAAGCTGTGAAATATTTGTTCAATATCTGCACCATTTCGTTGCTTCCCATTTTTTCACAAAGTCATGAGGGGCAAGATAACATGAAAAGCAAGGTGGAGGATTTCAAAACGAGGGGACCTTTTTTAAGGTGAGAGGTGAAAGACTGAAAAAGGACATGACGGGCACTTTATTTACATAAAGTAGTTCGTGAGTGGAACAAACTGTCAGAGAAGTAGTGGATGCAGGTACAGTTTTAATGTTTAAATGACACTTGGATAAATACATGAATAGGAAAGGCTTCGAGGGATATGGTCCACAAACAGGGAAATGGAATTCCTTTGGTTTGAGAACATAGTCAGTGAGGCCTAATTGGACCTAAGGGTCTGTTTCTATTATGTACAACTCTAGGCTCATTCTTGGGGGAATCCAATATTTACTTGACCTTTTTTTTGCCTTTCTTTTTGTAAACGTGTAGAATCTCTTCCTATCTTTTTGTTTATGTTTCTTCTATTGAACATTACTGAAAAAAAATGAAATTTGTCAATGCTTTTCATTTTGTGCTCATTAAGATATGTTTTTAAGAACGCAATTTCAAAGGGAAGTCAACAAATTTATACTGCATGAGAGGAGAGTGTTGATTATTTGGCAGGTGGTCTCTGATTAGTAGAGGTATTTCCATGGTGAGTACACCTATTAAGTGCCAAATTTTAAACGTTGACTCTGATCAGTGCATTGCGAATGAATAGTTGTGCTTTCTTCTACATCCAGCTCATTTACTGTTCCAGGTTTGTTGAACAAAGGAATACTCTGGCAGGAAGCATTGTGCACCCTGAAGGGAAAATAAGATAATTATTTGATTCAAAGGGTGATATCAGGCTCTGTGGTTTTGGATTGTCTGACTAAAAGCCAGACCAGACAGTTCTCTCACTAACTATTCTATGGTGGAAATTGAAATGTTTGCATGGTTAAAAGTATACATTTGCAAAACATATCGAATATTTACCTAGGAGATTGCATTTTTCCCCCAATTGCTATTCAACGCATTTTGAAATCATTCGAAATGATGATTTTCCAGGACCAGTCAGCTTCACAAGTTTCAATTTGCATATGCCTTCCTCTAGGGATTCACTGCCAAGATTCTGTATGATACAGTTTGACTTTAGGATGGGTTAAAAAAATTATAATTTGTCTTTTTGGTAATCTTGTGGGTCATTTGAGCAAGTTAAAACAAAAGCCCTCTTCTGTTATAATACAGCAAATTATGAATAACAGATATTGTAATTTTATTTAATTTTGTTATGTTTTCCTTTTTTTAGACAATCGATTGGTAATCTTGTTGGCTGATGTAAAAGCACCGTATTATAAGCCAAAACCCAAAGTGGTGCTGCAGCAAAGGTGAGTACCTATTTTGTATCACCTTTTTTAAATATATTTTCTTAAAGTAGAATGGTTGATCATTTTCTTTTTCCTTTATTCCTTTCAGTGACCTGGTGATTACTAGTGTGGTACCAGGAGACTATGATGGGGACTCACAAATGGATGTCCTACTTACCCTTCGTTCTAAGGATCGCAGTGACAACACCAGCATTGTTATCTTCTGGGGAAATAATCAAACACTGGGTAAGCTTGTGCTTATTGCTGAATAAACTTTACTCTTTGCCCAAATTATATCATTATTTCTGTATGAATCTTTCACTTTTCTTATGTGTCAAATTGAACAAGGAAAGTAGCACACCAAACTGAGAGTTTAGAATCAAATATTTTGATTATTTGTTAATCTAAGTGAAGCAACATTGAATTTGCAGTAGACTTTTTGTTGAAACAAAATGTTACTGTTTGTCTGCACAGTTTACAATCAAGATACAACTACATAATTGAGCAAATACAAACTCAGTAGGATTTTCGCAAATCATGCTACCATTGAATATTTCACTATGATTTGGAAGATGGTGGGATGGGGAGATAACAAGTGAATAAATGTCATTACCTTTTAAGAGTTCATAAAATTTTCTTTTGAATAGATTCTGTCAAGATCTCAGGATGCCTCATTGCTTTACAGCCAATTAAGTCACCTTTTGAAGTGATGTTATTGTTCTAATTTCGGAATCAGGACAGCAGCCTCCATGTAACAATGTCTCAACACTAGTTTCTATGATAGCTACATCATTGTTTTTATAAAAGCTAGCTGGAGAAAACTTTGGCAAGGACACAACAGAGAACTCCCTCCTCCTCTTCTAATGCTGGTCCATGGAATTTTTTTGTTTTTGTTTACCTGAGAGGACAGATTGATCCTCTGTTTAATGTACCATCTAAAAGAAAGCAGTTGTAATGGTGGAATGCTCTTTCTGTATCACACTGAAGTGTCCTGCTAAATTTTGTGCTCAAATTCTAGATTGGAACCTACATCTTCAATCTTCTGATTTACAGGCAAGAATGTCACTAATTAAGCAGCAGAATTTCATTGTAACTGGCTTCCTGAAAGTGGACCATCATAGTTCTTGCTTTGCCTGTTGATTTTATACAACTGAAAACTTGTAAAACAATTAAATTTTAACATTTATACTACACAAGAGTTTTCTGGTTGTATGTAAGTTCATTGTTTTTCTTTTTTTTTTAGATTCAAAACTTTTTACCAGTTTACAGCACAGCTTTTTGGATGAACCACTAGTACTCGAGTAAGTATTCTCTTTGTCTCAACTGGTATTTGAATGTGACTGTGAAACAGTGTGATTTGGTTGCTACCGTTAGCCTGTAATAATCCAAAAGTACGAAAATGATTTCTTCATGCCACCCCTTTTAAAATTCCCTTGTGGAGAAGAAAAAAATTCCTGAAATTTTCCTGTCAAATATTGGAATGTTTAAAAACCTTGTTGAATAAGAATGCAGGTATGTTGAATTAAATGATGTTATTTGTTTTTATCTCGGTTGCTATGACTGTTGCGTTGCCTGTTGCCAAACATCAGAAATAATGCTGAGTAATACTTTAGTGAGTGTGAGAAAAAAGGGGGATTTATCTACTGGGATTTTTTAAAATCAGTAATTAGAAGGGTAGCAACAGCAAGTAAAATAAAAAATGAAAACTTGGGAAGATGATGCAATTATCCATATGTCCCTTTTCCAAAATATTTTTGGATCACTGTTTTTAATTCAATGTCTTAGATTTCTATTCATGCTAGTACTTTTTCCCTTTGGACTATCTGAATGTATTTCCCTGCCTCATTAATTGAGACATTCTTCAGAAGTATTGAGACATAAACATGTGAAACACCACAGCATTCAAGGCCTTGGGCCAAATGTTGGAAAATGAGGTTAGAGTACATAGATGCTTCACGACTGACATGGACATTATGGGCCAGAGGATCTCTCTTCATGCTGTGAATCTCTGACTCTATTTGTACAATTATTGTTGACCCAGAGATCGTAGGAACTGCAGGTGCTGGAGAATCTGAGATCACAAGGTGTAGAGCTGGATGAACACAGCAGGCCAAGCAACATCACAGGAGCAGGAGAGCTGACGGCCCAAAATGTCAGCTGTCCTGCTCCTATGATGCTGCTTGGCCTGCTGTGTTCGTCCAACTCTACACCTTGTTACCTCTTAATGTTGATTCATTTGGTTTTGGGAGGACCAAGTGCAAGAAGTTGGTACAGTCACCAACTGAGTATTCAGTGCAACCAAGTGAACTACCCTGAATTTTATATATGTATATTATTTTTCTGTGAAGTTTAAATCGTATAATTGTGATCTAAAACAGAAAATAGTGTAAACAATGCATTGCTCAAAATGTGAAGGAACGACTACAGAGGGACCTTCATGCTGATGTCCTTTGAATATTTTATTTCATTACATGGGATCAAATAATGAAGAAGCATGCCTGACCATGCTGTCAAGAAAAACTATTCAGCCCTGACAGTGCTAGCAATCATGCACATGGTAACTAGTTGAAACATAATTCATTCTAAACAGGGAGTATAAATTACATTTTTATCTTGTTAATGTACTTTCTAGTAGTCAATTTTGGAATGAATGTACCTTTTAACTTTTTGCAAATGTTGTAAAATTATTTTTGTGAATCTTCAAACAAATTTGTGAAGAGCAAAATGCTTGTTTGATGTTGCCTATACTTGTTATCGGTTATATGTAACTTGTTACATATCCAATTGACATTGCATAAAGGTTGCTCTGCTTTCTACAATGCACTGCATTTGTGAAACTTTGCCCTTTCCTCTCCTCAGAAAAAAATTCACTTAACTTTATTTTCTAACGAAGCATGTCATAATGCAAGTTCATAAAGTAAATGTTGCTTATTCTTTATGTACTTATGGGGTTGCGCACTTGTACATCGCACTGCCAGTCAAAAGTTACTAAAAAATAGCATTTCAGAATTCTCAAACTGTTGGTTCAGCAGCAATTTAGATTCTGATCTCGTAAGTTCATAAGGAATAGGGCAAAAATTGGGCCATTCAGCCCAGCAAGTCTGTTCCACCATACGATTATGGCTGATGTGCTCCTGAACCCCATTTTTCTGCCACCTTCCCACAACCCTTCAACCCATTGCAAATTAAAAGTCTTTCAAACTGCCCCTTAAATTTAGTCACTGTCCCAGCATCCACCGCACTTTGGGGCAGTGAATTCCACAGATTCACCAGCCTTTGGGAGAAGTAGTTTCTACTCTATTCTGTTTTAGATTTGCTACCCATATCCTAAGACTATGACCTCTCGTCCTAGATTGCCCCACAAGAGGGAGCATCCGCTCCACGTTTATTTTATCCATTTTTATCATCTTCAATACCTCAATTTGATCTCCCATCTTTATCTAAATTCCAGAGAGTGTGTGGTTAAGCCGTTCAATCTGTCTTCTTGTGACAAACCCCCTCATCTCTGGGATCAATCTCCTGAACCTCCTCTGAATTGCCTCCAATGCCACCACATCTTTCCTTGTATCAGGGGACCAAATTTCTAAGCAATACTCCAGGTGCGTTCTCACCAATGCCCAGTATTGTTGCAACAATACTTCCATACCTTTTTAATATTCTACTGCCTTTGCCCTTAAAGATAACATCCCATTCGCTTTCCTTATCTGCTGTACCTGAATGCTTGTTTTCTGTAACTCATGAACGAGGACACGCAGATCCATCTGCACTGGAATACTCTGAAGTCTCTCCCCATTTAGATAGTAGGTCATCTTCCCATTTTTCTGACCAAAATGCATCACCTCACACTTTTCCATGTTAAACTACATCTGCCATATTTTGCCGCACTCTCTTAACCTATCTCTATCCATTTGTAAGGCTCTTATGTCCTCATTACTGTTTATCGTCCTGCCTGTTTTTGTGTCATCCACGAGTATGGCTACAGAACCTCTATCCCTGTGCCCAAGTCTTTAAAATAGATTGTAAACAGTTGGGATCCAAGAACCAAACCATGTGGCATCCCACTTATTATTACTTGCATCCAGGAAAAAAAACAATATAATCCAACTCTGTCTTCTGCCCTTCAGACAGTCACCTATCCAAGCTAATAAATCACCCTTCAATCCTTATGATCCACCCTTGTGAATTAACCTTTTATGCGGCACCTTGTGTAATGCCTTCCAGATGTCCAGATATATTACATCTACTGAATCCCCATTATCCACTTTGCTTGTTACATCTTCGAAGGACTATAGCAAATTAGTCAATTGTGATTTGCCCTGCATAAAACCATGCTAACTCTGACAGATAGCATTTTGACTTTCCAAATGTTCTCATACTGCTTCCTTGGTAACTGATTCTAACACTTTCCCAACAATAGATGTTAAGATAACTGGTCTGTAATTTCCTACGTATTGCCTCCCTTTTTGAATAGGGGCACGACATCAGCATTTTTCCAATCTGCTGGAACCTTTCCTATGTTCAGAGAATTTTATAATATTGTAACCAAAGTGCCCACTATCTCTCCCACCACTTCCTTTAACACTAAAGGATGTGGGCCATCAGGCCCAGGGAACTTGTCTGCTTCAAACCTAATAGTTTGCTGAATGTCTTTACCCCATCACTGTTGATAGTTCTAAGTTCTACCCTTTCTATTGCCTCTGACTTGCCAATTCAATAGGAATGGAACTACTGTCCTTCACTGAAAACGGAAGCAAAATATTGATTTAGCATCTCTGCCGTTTCAGTGTTTTCCACTATTAACTCACTGGTTTCAAACTTCTGTAGGATCAACAATCACCTTAGCAACTCTGCTCCCTTTTATGTACCTATGGAAGCTTTTGTTATCTTTTTTTGATAGTTTGTTAGTCTTCTTTCGTAATTTGTCTTCACTCTTTTTGTTAATGTTTTAGTATCCCTTTGTTTGAAAGTTTCCCAATCTTTCAGCCTGCCACTGGCTTTTACAACATGTTATGCCTGTTTTTTTTTTTGATTTTATATTGTCTTTGACTACCTTGTTTTGTCATGGATATTTTTTACAAACCCCTTAGTATCTTTCTTCCTCACTGTGTGATACATTTTAGTTGCAAGAAATTGAGTAGCTCCTTAGACAACTGCCGCTGCTCATCTACCTTTTAGCTCTCCTGCCCAATCTACCTGGGTCTAAATCTGACCTCATGCCTGTGTAATTACCTTTGTTTAATTCCAGACCACGGCTGTGGGACTCCACTTTCTCACCACCAAACTTAAGTCTAAATTCAATCATACTCTGGTCACTACTCCCAAAAGGATCCTTAACTATGATGTCATCAATTAATCTCTCTTCATTACGTAATATCAAAACCAGAGTAATCTGCTCCCTAGTTGGTTTCCATAAGACCATAAGACACAGGAGTGGAAGCCCATCGAGTCCTCTCTGCCATTTAAATCATGGCTCATGGGCATTTCAACTTCCCTGCACTCTCCCCGTAGCCCTTGATTCCTTCTGAGATCAAGAATTTGTCGATCTCTGCCTTGAAGGCATCCAACGTCCCGGCTTCCACTGCACTCCGCGGCAATGAATTCCACAGGCTCACCACTCTCTGGCTGAAGAAATGTTGTCTCATTTCAGTTTTAAAATTACCCCCTCTAATTTTAAGGCAGTGCCCACGGGTCCTAGTCTCCCCGCCTAATGGAAACAACATTAATGACTTGGATGAAAGGATTGGGGGCATTCTGGCAAAGTTTGCCGATGACACAAAGATAGATGGGCAGGCAGGTAGTACTGAAGAGGTGGGGTAGCTGCAGAAAGATTTAGACAGTTTAGGAGAGCGGTCCAGGAAATGGCTGATGAAATTCAATGTGAGTAAATGTGAGGTTTTGCACTTTGGAAAAAAGAATATAGGCATGGACTATTTTCTAAATCCACCCCTTCTAAGCCATGCGTTATCTTGTTAGTTTCTATTAGATCTCCCCTCAACCTTCTAAACTCTAATGAGTACGATCCCAGAATCCTTAGCCGCTCATCATACATTAAACCGACCATTCCAGGGATCATCCGTGTGAATCTCCACTGGACACGCTCCAGGGCTAGTATGTCCTTCCTGAGGTGTGCGGCCCAAAATTGGACACAGTATTTTAAATGGGGCCTAACTAGAGCTTTATAAAGCCTCAGAAGCACATCGCTGCTTTTATATTCCAACCCTCTTGAGATAAACGACAACATTACATTCGCTTTCTTAATTAAGGACTCTTACCTGCAAGTTAACCTTTAGAGAATCCTGGACCAACACTCCCAGATCCCTTTGTACTTCTGCTTTGCGAATTTTCTCACCATTTAGAAAATAGTCCATGCCTATATTCTTTTTTCCAAAGTGCAAAACCTCACATTTACTCACATTGAATTTCATCAGCCATTTCCTGGACCGCTCTCCTAAACTGTCTAAATCTTTCTGCAGCTACCCCACCTCTTCAGTACTACCTGCCTGCCCACCTACCTTTGTGTCATTGGCAAACTTTGCCAGAATGCCCCCAGTCCTTTCATCCAAGTCATTAATGTATAAGGTGAACAGCTGCGGGCCCAACACTGAACCCTGCAGGACACCACTCGTCACCAGTTGCCATTCCGAAAAAGAACCTTTTATCCCAACTCTCTGCCTTCTGTCAGACAACCAATCCTCAATCCAAGCCAGTAGCTCACCTCGAACACCATGGGCCCTCACCTTGCTCAGCAGCCTCCCATGAGGCACTGTACCAAAGGCCTTTTGGAAGTCTAGATAGATAACATCTACTGGGTTTCCCTGGTCTAACATACTTGTTACCTCTTCAAAGAATTCTAACAGGTTTGTCAGGCATGACCTCCTCTGAGTAAATCAATGCTGACTTGTTCTAATCTGACCCTGCACTCCAGGAATTTGGAAATCTCGTCCTTGACAATGGATTCTAGAATTTTACTGACTACCGAGGTTAGGCTAATCGGCATATAATTTTCCATCTTTTGCCTTGATCCTTTCTTAAATGGGGGTTACAACAGCAATTTTCCAATCATCTGGGACTTTCCCAGACTCCAGTGACTTTTGAAAGATCACGACCAAAGCCTCTGCTATTTCCTCAGCCACCTCCCTCAGTACTCTAGGATGTAGCCCATCGAGGCCAGGAGATTTATCAATTTTTAGACCTTTTAGCTTTTCTAGCACTTTCTCTTTTGTAATGCCTACCATACTCAATTCTGCCTACTGGCTCTCCCTAATTGTTGGCTTACTACTCACGTCTTCCACTGTGAAGACTGACGCAAAGTACTTATTAAGGTCTTCAGCTATTTCCTTATCTCCCACCACTATCCTTCCAGCATCAATTTGGAGCGGCCCAATATTTACTTTTCTCTCTCGTTTGTTTCTTATGTATTGAAAGAAGCTTTTACTGTCATTTCTGATATTACTACCTAGCCTACCTTCATATTTGATCCTCTCCTTCCTTATTGCTCTCTTTGTTACCCTCAGTTTGTTTCTGTAGCCTTCCCAATCTTCTGATTTCCCAGTGCTCTAGGCTATCTCTTTTTCTTTAATATATTTCCTGACTTCCTTTGTCAGCCATGGCTGTCTAATCCCACCCCGGATAATCTATCTTTTCTTTGGGATGAACCTCTGTACTGTGTCCTCAATTACACCCAGAAACTCCTGCCATTGTTGCTGTACTGTCTTTCCCCGCTAGGCTCTGCTTCCTGTCGATTTTCGTCAATTCCTCTCTCGTGCCCCTGTAATTACCTTTATTTAACTGTAATACCATTACATCCGATTTTGCCTTCTCTCTTTCAAACTGCAGACTGAACTCTACCATATTATGATCGCTGCCTCCTAAGTGTTCCTTTACTTTAAGGTCTTTTATAAAGTCTGGCTCATTACATAGCACTAAGTCCAGAACAGCCTGCTCCCTTGTGGGCCCCATCACAAGCTGTTCCAAAATGCCATCCTGCAAACATTCCATGAATTCCCTTTCTTTGGATCCACCGGCAACATTATTCACCCAATCCACCTGCATATTGAAGTCCCCCATGATCACCGTGACTGGGCCTTTCTGACATGCCCTATCTGTTTCTCGGCGCATCTCGTGCCCCTGGTCCTGATCACTGTTAGGAGGTCTATACATAACTCCCATTATAGTTTTTTTGCCTTTGTGGTTCCTCAACTCCACCCATACAGACTCCACATCCTCTGACCCTATGTCATTCAGTGCCGTAGATTTAATTTCATTCTTAACTGACAAGGCGACCCCACCCCCTCTGCCCACCTCCCTGTCTTTTCGATAAGTTGTGAATCCTTGGATGTTTAACTGCCAGTCCTGAACTCCCTGCAACGATGTCTCTGTGATGCCTACCACATCATAATCATTCAAGAGGATTTGTGCTGTTAATTCATCTACTTTGTTGTGATACTACGAGCATTTAGATAAAGTGCCTTGATGCTAACTTTCTTATTATTAGAGAGGTTGGAAATCCCAAGATGTCTTAAACTATCCTTCCTTTTTGCTGTATTCCTAGTCTGCCTCGAGCTTAAATCCACCTGTACTCATGCTATCCTGTTGCTTATCTTTCCATTTAACTCCATACTCCCTGTCTCTTTCACTTTCCTTCCCCCCGACTCAGAAGTTTAAAGTCCTACTAACCACCCTATTTATCCTTTTCGCTGGAACACTGGTTCCAGATCGGTTCAGGTGGAGACTGTCCCAACAGTACAGGTCCCCCCGGTTCCAAAACTGATGCCAGTGCCCCATGAAATGGAATCTCTCTATTCCCACACCAATCCTTTAGCCACGTGTTTACTTCCCTAACTTTCTTTTCCCTGTGCCCATTAGCACGTGGCTCAGGCAGTAATCCGGAGATTATGACCCTTGAGGACCTGTACTTCAATTTCTTTCCTAGCTTTGCCTATGTTGTTAGCCCCAACGTGGACCACAACAACTGGATCCTCCCCCTCCTGCTCCAATATCCTTTCAACTCGGTCAGAGATGTCCTGCACCCTGGCACCGGGCGGGCAACACACCATACGGGACTCCCAATCCGGCTTGCATAGGATACTATCTGTCCCTCTAATAATAGAATCCCCTGTAACAACTTACTGTCTTTTTGCTCCCCCCCTCTTGAATGGCCTTCTGCACCGCGGTGCTGGCTCATCCTGTCACAGCCCTTTTCCTCATCCGTACAGGGAGCAAGAATCTCATACCTGTTGGTCAAGGTCAAGGGCTGAGGCTCCTGCACTCCTGAACTCTGAATCCCCCTACCTGCCTGACTTACAGTCGTACCTTGTCCCTGAACACTTTCTGAATTTGAGTTATTTAAACTACCGGGTGTGACTGCCTCCTGAAAGAAAGTGTCCAGGTAACACTCTCCCACCCGGATGTGCTGCAGAGTTTGAAGCTCAGATTCTAGATCATTTACTCGGTTCCTGGAAGAACTCTGGATCAAACGCTTGCTGCTCCAAGAAACAATCTCTAATACATTCAATGAACTCTGCCTCCAGTCCACACTTGACAATTTGATTCTTCTAATCTATGTGCATGTTAAAATCACCCAGAATTATTGCCATACCTTTCTTACAAGCCTGTAGTATTTCATGGTTTATACTGTGCCCCAGTGCAGAACTACTGTTTGGAGACCTACAGATTAGTCCTACCAAGTATTTCTTGCCTTTGCTATTTCTATTTCAACCCAGACCATTCCACATCTTGATCTCCCTTGCTTAAGTCATTTCTCATTGCAGCACTGATCGCATCCTTCACCAACAAAGCTACACCACCTCCTTTTCCTTTCTGACCATCCTTCTGAAATGCTGACTACCCTTGGATATTCAATTCCCCAACCTGGTCGTCTTGTGACCATGTCTCAGTAATCTCTACTAAATCATACTGTTTTGCTTCTATTTGCACCATTTAACTCATTAATTTTGTTTCAAATGCTTCATGCATTTCGATACAAAGCTTTTAAATTCGTTCTATTGGTAAGTTTCCCTACACTTTTTTTTAATATTATTCCATGGTGCATAAAGACACTCACCTGCTCTCTCTGTTTTCTTTATTGCCTGATAACCGTCCAGCATATTGCTAGCCTGCACCCTTACCTCCTCCTTTCACTTGGGTTTTCTGATTTCCCCTACGTTATGAGGAAGAAGTATGTTTGTTTGTATTTTTGTAGTAAACAGTTTTATTGCTAAGTTCGAAAATAAACATACTGAAAATTTAGATGCTGATGGCCATATTAAGCTTAGTGTATTCTGAGAATGAGGGAAGTTTGAAGCTGAGTGATTTGAAAATTGCTGGCTGTTCAAAAATCTAACTTCATCTTTGAGAGATGTTTCTCGTGCATTTTGAAATTGATTGTAAACTGGAGTTTCAAGAAAATCAAATGCAACTGAATAAATATGAAAAAGCCAAATTAATAAGTAAATTTCAGAAATACTTTGGTAATGTCATGCTCAAAGGAGACGCGTCAGAGCTTTTTGCCTTGCATTCATTGCTTTTTCCTTTGTCTCGATGTGTGTAAAATAAAATGCTTCATGTCCCTCTTTTTCTCAGCTGTACTGACAATTCTGTAAAACCAAGTGACTATTTAAGAAAATTGGTGAATGCAGAATTAGAGTTTAAGTAACTCTTGCCGAAATAAATGGAAAGCAGCTGACCTCTTAACATTGTAGCAGAATTAAGTTTACTGTTGTCTTTTTTTTATTAGTTCAAAACTAATATGCAAACTAGTTACCTTTTTCCTATTTCCATTGATTTTCACTGATGTACATTTCACTTGATCTAAAATCTGGTTAGACCTCTTTTTGTTCTGAGTTTGTCAGTCAAGTTTATTGCAGAGATTAACACCTACACTTCTAAAGAATTTAGTTTGTGAAACAGAATCAACAGCTAATCGAGTGGAGAAAAAAATCTGGATGTGTATTAGTTGTTTCCCTTAGTTGGACCCCTTTTAAAAAAGTTTCAGTTAAATTCTATCCTGGTTATGTTGATAATTATTGATATTTATGTTGGCTACATGATTTAAGGAGAAACTTGCCAGTTATTCTTTGGGCTGCAAAACAAAGTACCATGTTATGCCATTCTGCCTGCAACCAAGCCATTAGGTTTTATCAGATGTAATGGGAACTGCAGATGCTGGAGAATCCAAGATTACAAAGTGTGGAGCTGGATGAATACAGCAGGCCAAGCGGTATCTTGATGCTGCTTGGACTGCTGTGTTCATCCAGCTCCACACTTTGTTATCTAGGTTTTACCAGATACTGAGTCCTGATGGATATTGCCTTAGGCACATTTGTACTTTTGGATTGCTCTTCCTTTCCCAAGCAAGGAAGCTACAATTAGTTCAATGAATGCATGAGACCTGAAGTTTACTTGAGGCTGTTTATCAAAATTACCAAAGGATTGACTGATCTTTGTCACAGCAGGCAGTCAGAATCTCTAAATTACTTGAAGAAATGATGAATGATTATTTGCTTTCTATCGTCTGTATCCTTGGATCAAGCCATCCAAGTTTTCTTTTGTGAAATAAACTTAATCTGATTAAATCAAGGTTCCATCATTTAACTAATGCAAATGAACTGTAATCAATAAAATCACACCTATCAATGTTGGGACCATGTTCTTACTGACCAGGTATAGTCATAGCTATACTATTTTTTTAAACCACCTGAAGACACTTTCTTTTGTCATTTTGTCTCCTTTCTTTGCAGCCTTGAAGGCAAATTGCAAATTGATAAATTTTCCCAACAATTCCCAGTTACATTTTATGGGAATTTTTAAAAGAAATATGTGGAGTTGTGATATTTGTAGCTGACATTGAAGAATTGTAACTGAAACTGAGACAGGAAAAGATTAAAAATTGATGAACTGCAGTAGCCATTCTGACGTTCGAGAATACTTGAGTAACAGAAAAGCACAAATGGGTTCTATGTATTTACGATGTGGTAGTTCATCTGGTGAGCATTCACCGTGAAACAGCACATTTGAATCACTTGTCTTCAGTCGGGTGAGTTGCATCAAATCTGTCTGAGCACTTTAGTATTAATGGATGGGGTGATTGATTGATTTTAGGCAATTTTTGGAGGAAAAAAAATCAACATAATGGGAAAAAATGATCCTGTGTTACAAATGGAATGAAAGTGTTTTAAATATTAAATCTAACTTCTAGACAGTTTTCTGTTAAACAACTTGCATTCATATACCACTTCTAACAGAAGTATATCAAATCCTTTCATGAAAGCATATGTACAAAAGAAAACATTAAGTTTGAATGCAAAAATACAAAATGGAAACTAAAGAGTACTTCTTTTAAGCCATATATTGCATTCATGTAGAGCTGCCTTCTTCTAAAAAGCAACAGAGTGCTAAATAAGAAACAACATGGTATGGAGCAGGAAGAACACAGCTGGCCAAGCAGCATCAGAGGAGCAGGAAAGTTGACATTTTGTCTCTGTCACCAGCTATCTCAGGGTGCTAAGTAAGTGTAGGTTATTTAACTGTTGACACTGAAAGCCAAAAGCTGTGTTTTTGAATGAATGTTTATCCGATGGCGTTTCAGTATGCACTGTATGAATATAACACCACTGTGTCAAAACATTTACATTGATTCAAAGGAAAACCTGCTGTAATATTGATTTTTTTTTTAAGTTCACATTTTAAACAATGAAAACCTGAAGTCCAGCATCTTTGACAGTCTTTGGCTGCAAAGATATTTGAGATGCCCAATTAGTTGCCTAATAAATGTGTTTAATGTTCTGATTTTAAAAAAACATTCATGGGATTTTGGTGTTGCTAGTTGGTCCAGCACATGTTGCCCTTGAGAAGATGGTGGCAGACTGCCTTTTTAAAATTTTATAGTTCATGTGCTTGTAGACAGTCTCACAATGCTGTTGGGGATGGAGTCCCAGGGTTTTGACCCAGTGACACTGAAGGAGCAATGATGTATTTCTGGGTCATGATGTACGTTATTCATCTGGATCTCGGTGTGCAGGGGACATGTCCCAAGTTTGCAGACATCACTAAACTTGGAAAAATTGTAAGCTGTGAGGAGAATAGTGTGGAACTTAAACGCAGCATTGACAAGTTGGTGGAACAGGCAAACAAGGTTCAATGCACTTTGGTTGGAAGAGCGCTGAAAGACTGTATAGAATATTAGATGCAGTTCTATAGGTGGTGCAGGACCAGGTAGATGTGGTTGTATATGTGCACAAATTATTGAAGAAGGCAGGAAAGATGAAAACAACCATAATTAAAACATACAGTTCTTAGATTTATTAGTAGGGGCATAGACTACAAGATCAAGAAGGTAATATTGAACTTATCCGACACGTTTGTTAGAAGTAAGCTGGAGTATCACGTACAGTTGTGGCTGTCATATTTTTGGAAATGTATAAACGTATTAGAGAGTGCAGAAGCAATTTACTAGAATCTTTCCAGATTTGAGAAGCTATTGTTATGAGAATCAATGAAAGACATTGGGACTGTTCTTCCTGGAGAGAAGAGGACTGAGAGGAGATCTGATTGAGATTTTCAACATTGAGAGCAGGCTGGACGGAATAAATAAGGAGAAGCTGTTTGTTTGTAAAAGAAACAAGAATGAGACACCATAAATTTAAATGTCCATGTTTTAATGTGCAAATGAAGCAAGGGTGATATGGAAAAAACCAACATCTTCACACAGCAAGTTGTTAGTGTTCAGAATATGCCTAGAAATATTGTGGAGGCAGATTCAATTGAAGCATTTAAGAGGACGTCGATAATATTTTGATTTGTAATGGTGTGCAGGAATATGGGCAAAAGACAGGAGATCGGCACTAGATGATGGAGCTCGACTAGGTAAGTGTTGGTGCAGGCACAACTGGGCTAAATGGCCTCTTTTTGCACTATCAGAATTCTGTGATGTTGTGAAGTCAGGATGGTGAGTATCTTGGAGGGAAACTGGCATGTGATGGTGTTCCCATGTATCTGTTGCCCTTATCCTTCTAGATGGTAACAGTCATGGGCTTGGAAGATGCTGGATGAGACCATTGGAGAATTTGTGCAGTACATCTTGTAGATGATACACACACCTGCTATTTGTGAGTTGGTGGTGGAAAGTGTGAATGTTTTGTAGATTTGTTTAGGTATCAAGCAAGTGGCCTGCTTTGGACTGGGTGTTATCTAACCTGTTGAGCTTTTGGAGCTGTATTGATCCAGGCAAATCGGGAATATTCCTTTACACTTCTGACTTGTGCCTTGTAGATGATGGCAAGGCTTGGGAAGTCTGGAGATGAGTTTCATGCTGCAGTATTCATAGCTTCTGCTCGTACAGCCACAGTACTTGCGTAACTGGTCCAGTCTCATTTCTGATCAGTGATAACCTTAGTGTGTTGATAGTGGGGAAGTCATTGATGGTATTGCCATTGTATGTCAAGGGGCAGTGGTTAGATTCTCTTTACTGTTGGAGGTTATTGTCTGGCATTTGTCAGCTTAAACCTGGATATCATCTAGGTGTTGCTGCAATCAGACATGGACTGTTTCAGTATCTAAGGAGTCACAAATGATACTGAACAATTGTGCTGTCATCCGTGAACAGCCCCACTTCTGACCCTATATTGAAGGGAAGATTATTGAAGTGGCTGAAATGGTTGGTCAAGTGAACTACCTTGAGCAGCACCAACAGGGAGTGCTCTGGCTCTTGTCTTTCAGCTAAGACAACTGACCTTCAACAACCACAGTCATCCTCTTTTTGTGTGAGGTATAACTCCAAGCAGCTGAGTGATTTCTGTTTTTCTTTGCCTCAAAATATGGCAGCTAAATAGCTTTTAGCAAGGTCTTTCAAACAGTAACAATCAGATAATCTGTTTTACTATTATTGTTTAAGGATACAGGAAAATTCTCCTGCCACTCTCAAAATAATACCATGGGATTTAACACCTTTGACAGGGATGGGTGAATGATCCATCATTTAATGTCTTGGCCAAAAGTTCTCCAATGTCATGGTATTCCTCAAGGTTGCACTGGAATGTAACTTCAAATTTCTTGCATCCAACTTGAATTTATAAACTTCGAAGTCAAAGATGAGCATGTTCTCATCAAGCCATGGCTGTCAACTGATTAATGCAGAATAGTCATTAACCCTGTAAATCTCACCATTGATCATGCAAGCCACATACTGTTCTTTTTAAGCAGAGACTGGTTAACCATCAAATGTCTTTGTGTTTATTTACTTCTATCATGTTATCTTATTGAATGTTAGAGCATATTTGAGAGGCGAAATGGCCTAGTCCTGATCAGATTCGTAGGTTAGATTTTTTTTCGCTCTTGCTCCCTCTCTCTCTCTGTCTCTCTCTCTCTGTCTCTCTCTCTCTCGCGCTCTCTCT